>NC_138126.1:106938499-107503727 GCF_964188305.1 Podarcis bocagei | reverse complement strand
TCCGGGTTCTCACCCAGGGTCCAACAAAATCTCAACTCATCCACAAAAGTTCCACAACGAGAAGTGTTCCTGGAAACACCCTGATCTCTCACTCTAGACTTGCTTTTATGGGCAAACCCAAAGTGGACGCTGCTTCCTCAGGCTGCCCACAGCTGTGTCCCATTCAGCTGCACTCTCCACACCCAGCTCCAGGTACACCAAGGCTTGTGGAGTTTTTCGGGGGGTCCATAGGACAGGGAAAGTGGGGCCCCCTCCACTCAGAGCTTTTTCTTCACCCCTTCTTCCTGCAGCGGGACATGATTCAGTTCGGAATTCCCAGCAGAACAGTGGTACCTCGGGTTAAGTACTTAATTCATTCCGGAGGTCCGTTCTTAACCTGAAACTGCTCTTAACCTGAAGCACCACTTTAGCTAATGGGGCCTCCTGCTGCCGCCGTGCCGCCGGAGCACGATTTCTGTTCTCATCCTGAAGCAAAGTTCTTAACCCGAGGTACTATTTCTGGGTTAGCGGAGTCTGTAACCTGAAGCGTCTGTAACCTGAAGCGTATGTAACCCGAGGTACCACTGTATTGTTAATTTGCTTGAGAGAATCAGAATGTTATATTTACTGTTGTTGTTGTTGTTGTTGTTGTTGTTGTTGTTGTTGTTGTTGTTGTTGTTGTTGCAGTGAGACTGCTATATGCACAAAGATGGAAAGGCCTTACCCACTGTAGAAGAATGGCTGATGAAATTATTGGACTAACATGTTTAATTAGAGGGGGAAAATCATTACCAACATTTGTTAAGGACAGGAAATGTCTTACTGAGTTTTTGTGTGAAAGAGAAAATGAGCTTGTAACATCTGGATTTGAAGACTGAAAAAATACTAGTTTATAGAAGATAGAACAATTGGATCTTAAAACAATGACTATCATATGTTGCTGCAGAGAACCAAAAGTCCTTTTATTTTACTCTTTCTTTAGCTTTTCCTTCTTTCTTTTTCTCCCCTCTTGCTTTCTCCTTCTTTAGATTACTCATTTTCTTGTATTTTCTTCCTTTTGACCCTGCTCTTTGTTACATTAAGAAGCTGTTTTATCTCAATATATTATACATAAAAATACTTCGTAATGAGTATGTAAATAAAAGATAAACCAAAAAAGTCAAGCTCTCCCTTATTAGGTGTTTAGGTCTTTAAGCAAGACTTGGACTAGACTGTCCTTCAAACTGAGGGTTGTTCTCTCACAGCCATCAAATAAATAACTATTGTCTATAAGGCAAAACATATGGCTGCCCTAGAATGAAGTGAACAGGAAAAGGAGCTCTGGAGTTTCCAGGGTTCGAGGAAATAAAAATGTTTGTTTACCACTTTTCTAAAGTTCAAGGCAGTGGACAAACCGAAGTAGAACAATGTGGGCTAGCAGATACATAGAGTTGCTCAACACACTTCCTCAAGGAGATACGTAACTATACAACCATTAGAAGACAGCTGAAGGCAGCCCTGTACAGTGGTACCTCGGGTTACATACGCTTCAGGTTACATACGCTTCAGGTTACAGACTCCGCTAACACAGAAATAGTGCTTCAGGGTTCAGATATAAGGTTCAGATAAGGGTTCAGATATAAGGATTTGAACCAATTGTCTAATTATGCTGCTTCTAGTGTGACTTTGAATTACTGTATTTTTCTGTGTATAACATGACCCCGTGTATGAGACGACCCCTACTTTTGGGAGCCCAAAATTTAGAAATCATTATTTCAAAGTTGTTCAGCTTTTGGGGGAAATCACCCCAAAAGTTGTTGGGCTTTTTTCAATCTACCGCTTGATCCACCTCGCCTCTCCAACCACCTTCACCTCACCTCAGCCGGTGAAAGCCGAAGGTGCCGTGGCCAAACTCCCTCCTCACACTTACTGTATAAATCCATGTATAAGACGAAACCCAATTTTTGACTAAAAACTTGGGGGGGGGACACATCATTTTGTACACAGAAAAATATGTTAAGTTTCTGATTAACAAGAACTCCCCTGAAATACCTTGGGGGAGGAGATCTCAATTAAACTTTGTATTATTTCCATTAAAAATAAGGAATAATATTTATCAGTGTGGAAAGCATTATGATGTCTTTGTCTAGTTTAAACTCAGACTCAGACCACATAATCCTGTTTTGCAATCATTCTGTATATTCCGTCTCAGTTCTAGGGATATCTCTATCTTTTCCTACCTATTCATTCTATTCTGACTGTATGCTCAAACATTCCCAAAATGCCAAACACATACACACACCTTCCACCTTGCCTCCCTCAAGAAGATATCATATGCTCCTCTCACCGTGTGAGCTGCTGACATTATTTTTTTAATAACCAGAACATACTCTATCAGTCTGGCCTTGTTCTGTTTTCAAGTTATTCTGGCCTTTTGGCAGTGCTAATTAACACCAGGCTCTGAGCAGCCGTACAAAGTGTCTGCTCAGCTGAACTGCCCTCATTTCAAAATATATATTTATATATCTGAAAGTCCAAGCCAGTCGCCCACCTTCCTCTCGGCCTCCCATTCTGTGGGATGGGTTTCAACTAAAACACCAAGTGGGTGTATAATAATCTACTAGTTTGTCAGATGTTAATACGGATACAGATTACTACTTAAGCACATGCATGCAAAAGTTTTAGTTTTTCGTTATCTGGGAGAATAATACAGGAGAGTCTCTTCAGAATAACATGATGAAAATTCTCTCTTGATTCTGTGAGTATCCGCCAACATTTCTTTCAGTGGTTCCCAGAATATTGTTGCCAGTGACTCAATATGTAATCCTGTACTCTTCGGCTGCTCATCCTTGAAATTTTGATTATTTCTAAATGTGGCTATATAAATACTTCTTATGGGGAAGTTCCCCATTCAAAACTGCTTAAATTTAAGGCACACTTTGTTCAGTTTTATACATTCATAACCCATCTATTTTCTGAAGAGCTTGAATGTTTCATGCAAAACAACCCCTAGGTTTAAGCCAGCAATAGAAATTACAGTCACCCAAAGAACCCCAGTCATAATACCAGCACAGCCAGACACCAGCAGAAAAAATCACCAGCCCAAAGCCTTTTGCAACAGCCCTCTGATAATCTAAACAATACATTGATGTGGCCTGATCCTCCTCATTTGGCAAGACATTCCAAAAGATGGACATCACCACAGAGCCCTGGTTGCCATCAGCCATGACTTGTGTGTTCAGATGAGCTAGAGCAGCATGTTGGCGGATGTTTGGTGCATTCAGAAAAAAGGCACTGTTTAAGGGTACAGTCATACCTCAGGTTGAAGTAGCTTCGGGTTGAGCATTTTCCGGCTGCGCTCCACAGCAACCCGGAAGTAATGGAACCTGTTACTTCTGGGTTTCGCTGCTCACACATGTGCAGATGCTCAAAATGACATCACGCGCATGCATGGAAGCAGCGAATCACAACCCACGCACACGCAGAAGCGGGTTGCATTCGCTTCAGGATGTGAATGGGGCTCTGGAACGGATCCCATTCGCATACAGAGGTACCACTGTACTCAAGTCCTAAGACATTTGAGCCAAGAAACAACCATCAAAGAATACTATCCAACTAAGTACTTCTGCTTGCATGACAGAAATCCCCCCTCACTCATCTCTCCCTGTCTACCCATTGCAGCTTCCTCAAATCTGCCCTTGGAGGGCTGGGGGAACCCCAAAGAAAATTTAGGGGAGTGGGTGAGAGAGGAGAATAAAGGGAAGTTTTGTTCTGCAAACTGCTTCATTGGAAGGTACAGGAAAATACCTTCACGCATCTGTTTCAGGAAGGTGGGTCAGTGGCAGTACTAGTACTGGGCGGACGAGTCTGCTCTAATGCTTTGAGAGTTGTATTCTTCAATGAAAGGGGCTTCCATTTTTCTGCCTCTTTCTCAGAGCACTTTCCAATTTATTTAGCATTAGTGTATAACAGGTAGTTATGGCTACTGTGTGTTTCACTTTCTGGCAGATGTTTTTTTCCTAGCACTCTGCAGCCTCCCTGGATACCCACACTGCCTGATATGAAAGAGCCACATGAGGGGGAAAAAATACCTCATGATATCTTCCACAGAGCTTTATTTGATGCATGGGAAGCCAGGGCGACTGGCTACCCTGTGCCAGGGATTGGTGTGGCCGCTGGATTTGTTTTTAAGGGAAGTCCCGCTTTGTACCTCTTGAAAAATCCACACTAACTTCTTTAAAAGTATAAAAGAAGCAGCAAAAATTCAAAGAAGGAGAGGAGGAGGAAGAAACTGACAGCTGTCAGACAAACAGTAGGCAGCCTCTCCACCTTCCCATACTTACAGGAAAGCCCAGCTGAGGATTTCGTAGTGGTTGTTTTTTCAGGAAATGTGACCGCCAATAAGACTAAAGAGATTAATTGAACAAATGCCCCTTGGCAACCTTGGAATGAAGGTAAGCACAACAAAAACCTTGCATCCCACCCATGATAATTTCTCTGAAATTTTCTCCACCCCTGTAATACTTTTATGAACGCAATTTATTTTCTCATAAATGAATGAAGCATAGTAAAAAGAATTCAGGAGCACTAGGCGGTATTACCATTTCCTGTTTGCACATGGACAGACAAGGGTAAAACTAAGAAATACAGTGGTACCTCTGGTTGCGAACGGGATCCATTCTGGAGGCCCGCTCGCAACATGAAAAGAGCGCAACCCGCAGTGGCGTGGCTGCGCATGCGCGGCTTGCAATTCACCACTTCAGCACATGCGCGTGACGTAATTTTGTGCTTCTGCGCAAGCGCAAGCAGCGAAACCTGGAAGTAACCCTTTCCAGTACTTCCGGGTCACTGTGGGACGTAACCTGAAAGAACGTAACATGAAGCGGACATAACATGAGGTATGACTGTACCATATTCCCAATAAGCATGTGATGATGATGATGATGATTTAAAGCTTTGTATTCTTACCACAGGTCCACAGTGGAAGATCAAATGGTGTTCTCTGTCCCATACAAATTCCACTACATAAGCCTTCCAGACAGATTCCTGGGTCTTTGTAATCTGCTGTCAACTGAAGTGCTCTACACAAGGAGATCTCATTGGACTTGCCCAGAATTTAACAGGTCACCACAAATATGTGTGAGCAAGTTTGGAAAAATGGATTCTGGTGATGCAGATATCACCTCATATTGGCCTGGAAAATTCATCTACTTGGGCAAGGCCCCCAAATACCAAATTGGGAATTAATGGAGAGAAAGTATTAGTTTCTCCACTGATAACAAGCATCCCTTCTGAGCCCCGTAATAAGTCATGCATACATTGCATGATTTATGGATAGAAGGGTGCAAAAATATCAGCCCTAGCCCTATACCCACCTACTGATGGAACTGTGACTTACTTCCAAGTAAATATGTTTGGGCAAATTAAAGCTTTCAATTTTAATCTGCAGCAGTATTGTATTTGCAAATGCTTCCCATAAACATGGAATCTGGGGGAGAGAAATAAGTGAAACTAGGGTAGAAAATCCGGATTTCAATAGTGATCCTCTTCTCCAACCCTTGAGCACGAATATGTGCTAGATTTTTGTCTCTTTTTGCCCTTTAGTTACTCAGCTGGTGAAAAAAAATGGATTACTCTCACACTTGTGGTTGAGAATAAGCAAGCGTGTGATGTTTGTAGCCTCTGGATTTGAAGTTCTGAAATGATTTTGCTTTCAACACTCCCCAAAGATTTGTGAGCTGAGCTGGTTTCTCCAATCTGGCAGTTTGGGTAAATCAGAAGAACTGGAAAGATGTAGAACAGACGCAGCAATCCTGTTTATATAGAATAAATGAAGGACATGGTTAGAAAAATAGAAGACAATGATACTAAATGCAGATGATCTAATTTCATTTTTCCTAAGGAAATAAAACAAAAATGCTATTATTTCATGCCTTGGTTAATTATTATTATTTTTTAGATACTGTAGTAACCCACAAATCATACATTAATGTACTACGAATATTCTAGAGGGAAACATGTTGATATCTATTTTTTTTATAATAATATTTATTAAGGGTTTTAAACAATACATCACCAAACACATAAAACACCATCACCAACATACAAAAAGAAAAATAAACACAAAACGAATAGCATAATTAAGTTTCAGTAAAACCAAATTTCCATAACTTTTTTTTTCCCGGACTTCCTCACATCTCCCTTTCCTGCGTTCCCATTTATAGTTATATTCAGCAATTCTTCACCTTCTTTCAAATCTTGTTTTGTAATTTTCAAATATTATGTCTCCAATTTTTAAACTTTATTATCAAATATTTAGATATTAATCAAAGTTTCAATCTTATTCTTATGGTTCGCTTGTTTTCATACAACTTTCCACTAGGTTACTAATGCCAGATTATTTCCTATCCTGCATCATCTTAGCATTCATGCATGTTGATATCTATTTTTCCCCATTTCCTTCTCCCCTGAAGTAGGATTCTTCTCAGTGGACACAAAATTGGAAAACATTAAATTCATACAATTATTTTTTTTTTGCCTTCTTATAAAAAAAGGGGGGAAGCCCATTTCCAACATTTATTTTATTCTTATTCCTTTGCTTCCTGTGTGGGGAGAATGGAGACCAGCTGGGCCTTGCATGGGAAAGTTGCAGCCCTCATGACACCTGAGGTTTGGTGCTGTGGTCTCAAAGGACTTGAAATAAAAAATCAAAACTGGGTCTATAGAGGCAGGGGTGGAGGAAGGGGTTGCGGTGGGGGCGTCTGCCCCAGATGTCACCTCTGAGGGGGGTGACAAAATGCCAGGCGGCACTCACCGTGGGACCTGCAGCACACCCGAGCCACACATCTATCCTGGGAGCGACACGGTGGCTTGGGCATGTGCAGGCTCCCCACTGCCCAAACGTTCTGCCCGCCATCTCCCCCTCAGCTGTAGGGCGGCTGAGTCGGAGGAGGCAGGCAGACTCCTTGGAGGTCTCACAGAGCATCCTACCCTGGCTGGCCCCACCCCGGTGAACGGCTGCCCCTGGCCCTGGGCACAGGGCACACGCGCTGCTCCAGCCGCCCGATTGGCTTGCTCCAGTGCTGTATAGAGGCATTGCCGAGAATCAGTTATGCTGGCAAACTGCACAACCCAATGCCACCCAATTTATTTGTACTAGGTGGGTGCACAAGTCTAAGTCAACCCAAACTGTATCACAAACAGGCATAAAAATTAGTCTGTTACTTAAAATAGAACAGTGCCAACTCTGCTAAAATCAAAGTTGGGAAACATAACCGTTTGGGTGTTTGTGAAGGAGAATTGTAGACTCCTGAGAAGCAGAGCCACAGTGTTATGATAGAACTGCGACTCAAACTGATGTGTCACATGCAAGAGGACAATTTTGATAAACAAGCCACAGCCACCTCCCATTGTGAAACTGTAGCCAGAGGAAAGAGCGAAATTGGAAAAAGGCCTGCCATTTCCAAAGACTTCAGGCTCCAAGGGAAATTTGCTCCCTAAGGTGAGGGAAAACAACTGCTGTCTTAAAGGCAGGAAAAACACAGCCAACAGCCAGCAAGATGTTTAGAATAGAAACTATTGATGGCCTAATATCAGTGACAAGGCACGGAAAAGGTGCATTGGAAAGAGGTCAAGAGGACAAGGAGCAGGCCTTAAATGTGGAATAACATCACTAATAATCGCACGAGACACTGGTATGTAAACATCAATGGCCATTAGGATCATTAACCTTGTCAGTGCTTGAAAAATGCAATATTTTAATCAAATTAATAAGGGTACATATTTACAGAGAGGCTGGTCTTTTAAATTTGTGCCTCATGCTGGAGCACGAAGGCTTAGCTTCTGAAAAGCTCTTCTATATGCAGAAAAACAAATAAGACTTGGCCTGTGATATTACCGGGGTCAGGGAAGGGGACGCACACTGATCAGAATGGTGGTGTGTAGTTATGCCTTCGTCTCAGAGGGCATGACAGCTACACAACTTATCCCTCCTTGCAGCATCTTTGCAACCAGACAACTCCCCCTAGCAACTGCACAGGGAATACACCAATTAAACCTGTTCCCTCCCTCCATACATCAAAGTCATGGCCAGTGAAAGTTTGTTTATTTAGTATTTTTTTTCTATTTAAGGCATGCCTTGCTTGCTCTTTAATGCAAGTGCAATTGCAGAACAGGTTACAGTTTAAAATACAAGCCCGTGTTAAGGACGGGAAAAGATTTTGAATTTGCAGCAACCCCTTCCGGTCTGCATCCAAGGGATTGTGCTCAGGTCAGAATGTAGACATATGTATTAGAATGCATGTCCACGAGGGTAGGTCCTGTATGTATGTAGTGCTTTTCCCCCTAAAAAATGTTTAGGGGTACTCTCATTTTGACTCAAGAAAACAACCATTTTATAGTTCAAATCGGGGAAATAAATACAGTAAATGGACAAAAGTACAAAGAAGATGCATTGCCTCTTAGTACACAGCTGACAGCTCACAGTAACTTCCACATTGGCATGAGGTTGGGTGTACTAACATCTTCCCTCCTACTCCCAATTCCTCCTTCACATATTAAACGCCCGCTTCCATCTGAGACTCAGGAAAGACCATGACAGGAAATGAGGCCACCATCGGGGGTAGCAATGGAGCTGACAATTCACTGTGCTAGAGAAGAAACTATTTTTAATTTTTTTTTAAAAAAAAATAGTTTCTTCTCCCATTAGATTCACAAAATGTTTAGGGGTATGTGTACCCCTGTGCCCCCCCTGAAAAAGCACTGTATGTATGTTTTTATTTGCATTTTATTGGAAATGTAAAATGTAGCACAAGAAGATCTTTAATGAAAACTATTTTTTTAGAAGGAAGGAAGGAAGGAAGGAAGGAAGGAAGGAAGGAAGGAAGGAAGGAAGGAAGATCTATGAATCTTTCCAAGCATGGTTCCTTCAAAGGAAGTACAATCCCAACCAGCACAGGAAACCTATCCACTTCCTAGACCTGGGAACTACACATCCACTGATGTCTACCATGTTAGGATTCCCTTTCAATTTATTAACCTGTATGCAGCCCACCACTGGATCCAGGCCAGGCACGATTCCAGGATTTTCACAGCCTCACCTGACTCAGTTGGTATAGAGAATTTTGGAAGGACAGAGATATAGAGATGAGACCTTGGTTCAAATTCCCGAATGGCTCCCACTCAAAGAGGAGCACTGTGGCGTGGTGTATATACACAGAAGAATGCTGCTTCATCCAGAGAGCTATGAGATCAAGCAGTGAGCAAGGAATCTAGCTTGGCACGGGTGCCCACTCCTTTCCAGCCTAATATATCGGGAGAAGAAAATCTTCTCTCACCGTGTAAGAAAGCAGTTCCTCTTTCAACCAGTCCTCTGTCCAAGGTTTATTTCTATTTATTTATTTATCAAAAATATTTATGAGCTGCCCACTCAATTATTATTATTATTATTATTATTATTATTATTATTATTATTATTAACAACAGCAGTAAACAAACAAACCGGCTTAAAACCATTGAAGAGTAAAAACACAATAAAAAACACAATTAAAACACAATACATAATAAAAACACAATAAAACACACAAATGCAAGTTCTAAGAACAATAAAATCAATTCAATGAACTCTAAAAACAATCCATACAAATCTTTTTTAAAAGAAGAAGAAGAAAGAAGAAACAATTTTGTCAGATATAAAACTGATCTTCCATAAATGACTATGTTACAGGCAGGCTTCTTTAAGAAAAATGTCTTCAGTATCATAGAATCATAGAGTTGGCAGAGACCACAAGGGCCATCGAGTCCAACCCCCTGCCAAGCAGGAAACACCATCAGAGCACTCCTGACATATGGTTGTCAAGCCTCTGCTTAAAGACCTCCAAAGAAGGAGACTCCACCACACTCCTTGGCAGCAAATTCCACTGTCGAACAGCTCTTACTGTCAGGAAGTTCTTCCTAATGTTTAGGTGGAATCTTCTTTCTTGTAGTTTGGATCCATTGCTCCGTGTCTGCTTCTCTCATTTCATCAGAGAAATGTTGGAGGGCATGCAGTCAGAAGCTGCTTAGGACTTGGAATGCTGAAAGCAGAACCTTGAACTGCTCCTGGTAACATATTGGCAGCCAGTGGAGTTCCTTCAGCACTTAAATATCAAGGCAATGTCCAGAATGTATGCAGATACAGGGAGATGTGAAATACCATTAGAACAATGCAAAATGATGAGCTCACTGTCAGGGAACTGCCATCAGTGCCGGAGGGAGAGAGCAAAATCCAGAGGGATTCCAGAGAGCGCCCCAGGATTGGGAGAGGCAGCCCATCTTCTGGGGAAGAGAATCAGTGTAGCACCAGTGGAGAAGGGGGGCAGATGGGGGAAGCGGCGAGGCGGTCCCATGACTCCTTGCCGGGGACCAGCGGGGAGAGTAGAGGTCCTCCGCTGCCTACGCCCTCCTTGAGCAGAAGGCTTTCGCTCAGAGAGAGTAGGAGGAGACTAGGCGTCAAAGAGCTTCTTTGCTGGAAGAAGTTTAAGAAACGCCCACTGACGGATTCTGCCAGCGATTGAGCCAGCCATGGGTGAGTGGCTGTCCGGACAGAAAAGGTTCACTCAGGCAACCCAGCCAGGTGTTTGCACCGGCTTACGCACGAGCAACCCCTAGAACCACTACACTCACTATTGCCATACCCACAATACCAAGCAGTGCCACAACCATAGCCTACTTCCCTGAAGTCTCAGAGCCCAGCTGGCGCACAGCAGAACACCAGATACCTCCACCATCTGTTTTCTACTGGAAGTCTCATGGCAGAGTGGAGAGATAATCATGAAAAAGGCTTCATTCAAAGGTAAAGGGACTCCTGACCATTAGGTCCAGTCGTGACCGACTCTGGGGTTGTGGCGCTCATCTTGCTTTATTGGCTGAGGGAGCCAGCGTACAGCTTCCGGGTCATGTGGCCGGCATGACTAAGCCGCTTCTAGCAAACCAGAGCAGCGCAGGGAAACACCATTTACCTTTCCGCCAGAGCGGTACCTATTTATCTACTTCCCACTTTGACGTGCTTTCGAACTGCTAGGTTGGCAGAAGAAGTGACAACAGGAGCTCACCCCGTCGCAGGGATTGAAACCGCCAACCTTCTGATCGGCAAGTCCTAGGCTCTGTGGTTTAACCCACAGCGCCACCCGCGTCCCTTCCGGCCTTCATTAGGCAGCAGCAAAATAGGAAGCACCGAAATCCCTAGCTCTCAAAGGAAAAGTTGGGCCAATAATAACTCCAGGCCTTTCATCTATGCTATAAAAGCTTCCCTTTGCATCTTCTTCTTGATGTAGACTCCCTGGAGTCAGCTTCTCTCACACAAGGATGCAAAGGTTGGGCAGTGCCCTCCCAGTTGACCATTGCTCCTCTTCACCAAGTCTGACTGCTGTCCCAGTGTTGGCATAATGCAAACCTAATTCAAGGGGACAAGGAGGGCACAGTCCAAACCTAATCCGAAACATTTAAGGGCAAATGCAGAATAGATGGGAAACCAGAAGAAGCTGGGCTCAGCTGGGGGTGGAAACAGCACTCAGGTCTTGCCAAGCTTGGGTGGGTTTTCCATACTACTAAAGGTTTCTCAGCCAGCCATAATCATTTTTCTCTGGCACTAAAAATTAGACCACCACACCTTTAATGGACATAACTGCCTCTTTTTGACAGTGTTCCCATTTCCAGTGAATCACTGTTTGCTTTTTGCCCACTTCATTCTGCAAGAACTCAACGGCCAAGCTACTAGAGTTAACCATTTCCTTCCCTTGTGCTTTATGGGGATGCATAATATTATACTGCCAATTAAAGCCATTTAAGGAACAAGGTTTTCGGTCTCTTGTTTGCAGGTCGGGAAAAGTGTTTTCTATATTACTTAATCAAAGGGTGCAATGTCAATTGGCTTATTTATTTGAACCTAGTGATATCAATTGGTATGGTTTTATAGCTCTCCCTTTTAGCAGTATTATTTACTTTGATTGTCATATTCTGTTTGGAAGTGAATTTAGGCAGTTGTTGCAATGAAATATTAGTGAATGACTTATTATTGGTCATTTTAGTCAACGTTCTGCAAGCAATGCTTAAAAACAGCAGCTAATGGCAACTCTGGAGCACAAAGGACATGGCTGTGTACCTCACTTCAATTTCCACCTCTATGAATCTTTGGAACTCATTGATCCTGTGAATTATAGGTGCAGCTTGTCTTTAATTTGGGGGTTATTGACACTTCTACACATTGCAAACTCCAGGTCTTACATGCTTTCCAATAATGTATTGGGAGGAGAGGTCCACTAAGCCATCATCAGGTTTTGTTCTCTGCAAGAGACCCACTTAAACTAACACCACATTTTGTGAGCTATCCCCCAAAAGGTCTTAATCAAACCCACACTATTGATAGTGGCAGTCAGATGGAACTTGCGACATGCAGAGAGAAGACACAAAGATTTATTGGGGAGGGAACTTAAACAGCAGAATAACGCTGCCAATTCAGCCCCAGTTCACAATTCCAAATTGTAAGGAAATCCTTGGCCAAATTTCATCTCATGTTTCCGAGATAAGCAGCAGTGCTTTCATCATCATCCCAACCCCATATGGCAGGGCTATTTCTTCCAGCAGATGTGAATAAAAAAGAGACATATTTACATTCATAGTTAGACAAAGGCTGGCGCACAGAAAACACACATGGAACAGCCGTTTTCATCAGCGCTATGGCCATAATAGTCTGGATTATGCACTGTGTTCTTGCTGCAATAACATTCATTTGCTGTCAGCGCTCCTGTGTGAAAACAAATTAGCCAGATGATTAATGGATATCAAAAACAGCATGTGGATTCTCTGCAGTGATGCCCCAGCCCTGGGTGAAACATGTTGCTGAAGGAGCTCTTTGGGCTTCTATTTGGCACTCAAATGTCTCTTCGGCACATGTTGCTAGTAGTCACGTCGTCTGTTTTCGGAACCTTTTCTTTCAGGGCTATTATTCATCAGGGATGACAACCAATTTATGAGCTTTGCTCTAGTCAGTTAACAGCTTTAGCTGATAAATCAAATCAGTTATTTGATTAAAACTCAATGCAGTTCAAGCTGAAATGGATGCTCCCAAAATTGGATGCTTTCAATAGATTTCCCTTTATGTACATACACACATGCACGCCACAGAAGATACCCCTATTTTCTCCACCATTTTCACACCATTTCCCCACCATTTTTGCACACGCAAGGCTAGTCTTACCAACATTTTGATTACAGAGGCAAATAAAGGAAACTCTCTCCTTCTCAGTGCTGCCTGGGTACAAGTAATTGTGGCATTTATGGTGTGTAAGGGAGAAGAAGTTTCTAGCAGAAAGATACAAGGTGTGGAATTGGTAAATAAGGAATCTGATGGGCATCATGTTCGGGGAAAGAGATTAGGGTTGGGGGATAAATCTAGTTCAGCTTGCATTTAAAGGAGAACCAACATAATTTGTACTTCCGGGAATTAATGCGAAAACTGAAGCACAGCCATTCTTTGAAATTCGCTTTTCTCCCAATTTTGCAATACAATTGTCTGGGCAAGTAATGTGTGCAAAAGTGTATACAGTAGTGTGTGGTGTACATAAAATGCACATATTATTAAAAATAACATAGCATTGGACATGGGGAAATTGCTTGGGGAAATGTGCATATTAGGTGAAATTGCATACAAAAATACATTTGTTAGGAGAAATTTCCACCAAATACTGGTTAATCTTTTGAAAAATAAACGAGCCTCAAGCTAATATGAAAATGATAAGTGAACTTAAGAACGGAAACATGTGAAATGGAGAAAAACTGAAATACAGTGGTACCTCAGGTTACATATGCTTCAGGTTACATACGCTTCAGGTTACAGACTCCACTAACCCAGAAATAGTGCTTCAGGTTAAGAACTTTGCTTCAGGATGAGAACAGAAATCATGCTCCAGCGGCGTGGTGGCAGTGGGAGGCCCCATTAGCTAAAGTGGTGCTTCAGGTTAAGAACAGTTTCAGTTTAAGAACGGACCTCCGGAACGAATTAAATACTTAACCCGAGGTACCACTGTAGAGAGATTCACCCTTCCCTAAAAGACATATAATAATTTCATTGTGTTTGAAAGGGTCATAGTGAGAATGTTCATGTTTTTTAAAATGCTGTTTATTCTCACTGTTTCCTTATCTCCTGGACTTCATCTGCATCTCCCTCCTTTTTGGTTATTTCTTCTGTCTGCTTCCTGGGTATTCATGTCAAGGATGGCAGAGTTTTGACTATGCAGTTATATCTCCAGGGTGTGTGTATGTGAAAGAGAGGGGTGGTGTGTGTGTGTGTGTGTGTGTGTGTGAGAGAGAGAGAGAGAGAGAGAGAGAGAGAGAGAGAGAGAGAGAGAGAGAGAGAGAGAGAGAGAGAGCAGGAAAGAAAGAAAGAAAGAAAGAAAGAAAGAAAGAAAGAAAGAAAGAGAGAGAGCAAGACAGGACAATGTAAATGAATAGTAGAACATTCTAAAGCCATTGGGGGGGGATGTTCTAGGGAAACACTCCCCCCTTCAAGTTTCCCAAAACAGTTAGTAGTTTAGCCCTTTAAAAATGATGTTTATTTTAAACTGTTCCACTCTATTAAACACAAGTTCATCTGAACCTTCAGTTCTTCACTATATGCCCTCAGATACACTGAGGGCCTATTCCAAAGTATTCCAGAGTCATTCTTGGGGAGGGATGGAGCCAAGATGGGACATGGAAGATTATATCCTTTTGAATTACTTCGTCCTACTGTCTGGGTGGCTGCCTTGGGAAGTTTTAATGAAAGCAAATTGTGGTAAGGTTGACTTAATCTGAGCAAAGGTTTTAAAACAAATGCAAAACTATGTTTTTGGCCATTTTCATACTCTGGTAGAAGGAAAATCTAGCTCATGAGATACAGAGAGGAGTAAATAACTATAAATGTGCACTCAGCTATGAGGAGGAGAAAATAGCCATAAATCTGTGCCCAGCTGTAGCTGGCAAGCAAATCTGCATGGGGAGCAACACGCTCCTTTTCCTATCTGCCTGTCTCCCTTTATTTGTGGTTATTCTCACAGTAGCAAATTTGTGGTTCCCTTGATTTCCTCACTCATCCTGATGTTAGAGGAGAACCTGGCTTCTGCCACTGGGAACTATTTTTCTGTCCTCACTCTTTTACTGGCGCTGGAATCCCTGATCATAAAAACTATTTGTCAGAAAGTTAAAACATGTCTCTACTTCTTCCTTCCCATTTTCTCTTGTGCAAATACCCTACAGTCAAAAAATGTGCTCATATACTTTATGCTTGAGAGAAGGTGACTATTGATGTAGAAACAGTAATGTAAGAAAAAAAAGGGGGAGGAGAGCCACAGTCTCTGGGATGATGAAGGCCAAGGGAAATTATATTGCAGCTAGATACCAAAAGTGTATCTTTGCAAAGTTGACCTTTGCAAGTTTGTAAGTCATGTCTAGAGTTGGCATCACCTGGTACATAATGTGTGCCTTCACATGTCACTTTGACTTTGAAGGTTACAGTGTCAAGTCATAGAGGGAGATTTTCTTTTTGCAAAGCAGAAATTACACTGCATCAAAGGCGGGAACATGAAAGCATCTCTGTGTGTACTTTTTCTTCTTCTTCGGCGATTACTCGTAGCCGAGTAAGATTGTCTTCCATAAACACAGTTTTAACAATGAGCCCATAAGTGACTGTGGAGGCCAATTCTGGATCCACGTGTCCATCCACAGTGGGGACATTGGGTTCTGGGTGGGAGTTGATCACGGTGTGGATTTGCCAAGCATGACTTCCTCTTAGAACATTTCTCCCTTGTGCCCTGAGTTTGAGCATCTTCAAAACCCATGACACCTTTAGTAAAGGCTGTTCTCCAATTGGAGCGCTCTCAGGCAAGTGTTTCTCAATTGTTGGTATTTATACTACATTTTTTAAAATTTGTCTTGAGACAGTCTGTAAACCTCTTTTGTTGACCACCAGCATTACGCTTTCTATTTTTAAGTTCGGAATAGAGTAGTTGCTTTGGAAGACGATAATTGGGCATCTGCACAACATGACCAGTCCAACGAAGTTGATGTTGAAGAATCATTGCTTCAACACTGGTGATCTTTGCTTCTTCCAGTACACTGATATTAGTTTGCCTGTCTTCGCAAGTGATGTGTAAAATTTTTTGGAGACACCATTGATGGAATCTTTCAATGAGTTGGAGCTGGCATTTATAAGTGGTCCGTGTTTCACAAGCATACAGTAAAGTTGGTAGTACAATAGCTTTGTAAACAAGCATTTTCGTTTCGAAAGGGGGAACATGAAAGCATCTCTGTGTGTACATAGATGCAATAAAAAGAATGAACACCACACAGCAATACAGCAGGACTTCTAATTAATGTGGGAATAAAAGGAAGCTTGTTGATTACTGCCTATTCTTATAGGGGAGGGGTCCCCTCCAGTCCTCAGGCTTTATATTTTTATGATTGAACTCTGCAGAAAGAGAAGCAGCTGAAGTGGTTAAATCTTTCTTTGTTGATGGCTCTAGCCAGGTCTGCTAAGGAACTTCTACATGCTTTGAAGAGACAGGCTGGAGGTGATACCACATGAGGGAAGGAGAACAATATACCTAGAGCCAGCCCTGGCTGGAGTGCCAATAACTGTATATAAATAATTTGTCAATACATATAAATCACAACATATCAAAGTCCCCTAGACTATTCTGCAATCTGCACTGTGTGTTTTAAGGGATGCCCTTAAACACTGTGTGTTTTAAGAGATGCTGAACAGGCAAGAGTACTTTCACTATACTTGCATGCTGTATTCATGAAATAGTTGCTCAGCGCTGTCCTGCTATTGACTGCCTGCTATTGAACCAACCACTACATGAACACATTCCAGATGTGCACTTAGAAATAGAATGGGTGAAACACCCCTTCTGAGCATCAGGGAGGGATGAAAAGGAAACTTCCAGATACAGTTGTGTTTTTTAAAAAAATTACTTAGACCTAAAAGGGATGCAGATTTTGCTGCTCCAGGTTGAATGAAAGATCAAAACAACATTGAGGGAATAGTTTATTAAAAAAAGGTAAAGGTAAAGGTAAAGGTCCCCTGGACAATTAAATCCAGTCATAGGTGACTATGGGGTTGTGGCGCTCATCTCACTTTCAGGCTGAGGGAGCCGGCATTTGTTCGCAGACAGCTTTCTGGGTCACGTGGCCAGCATGACTAAACCACTTCTGGTGCAATGGAGCACTGTGACGGAAACCAGAGCACACAGAAACACCGTTTACCTTCCCACCGTAGCGGTACCTATTTATCTACTTGCAATGGTGTGCTTTCGAACTGCTAGGTTGGCAGGAGCTGGGACCGAACAACGGGAGCTCACGCCGTCACAGGGATTTGAACCGCTGACCTTCTGATCGGCAATCCCAAGAGGTGCATACTGTTATTATTATTTTTCAGCTGAGTTCAACACCTCTGTATTGCCACCTTTTCTCTTCATCAAGGTCTGCCTGCTATGTCTCCTTCCTTAGAGCAGAAAAATACAGAAGTATTATTGAAAAGTTATGTTATGAATCAAGATTTCTGAGACACTGGCCAGAGTGCAGCTCTTAGACCTCAGTTCAAACATTTTCTTCCCCTGAAGCTCCCTTGATAACCTTTTTTTATCATTCATTGCAAATAACCCATCTATAATTTGTAAAAGACAGGCAATAAGGGCATCACTCACAAATGCAAAGCATTTCAGCAAGAAGGAAGCAGAGTCAACTATTAATCACAGCAACTCCAATGAAGACAGCTGTAGTCGGTACAAGATCAATTCTACCAAGCATCGAAAGACTAAAAGGCTCCATATCGGTTTCTTGCCAGTATTCCCGGTATCAAGTGTAGCTAATTATTGGCCAATGTTCTGTAACCCAAAACCTGAAACCTAATCCATGAATGTTTGCTTAGAAGCCGACCCTGGCAAAGAACCACATCGCCTTTACTCCATCTCTTCTCTGCCTGCCTGCCTTCCTCCCCTCTCCCCCATCCATTGAAGACTTTCCAAGCTTTCTGGTGGAAATACCCCCTGGCTAGTTTTCCACCACAGGTTAATGCCAGATTTCAGGCTGTTATTCCACTCCCCACTCTCTGACATGTCGCCCATCAAATTAACATTATTAGAATTTTCTTTTGAAGATTTACCTGAGGTGAAGTCTAATTGGACTCCTGGCCACTGAAGGGGAGACACCAGTGGATGGGAGGGCTGCCAGCAGAAACTGAAGTGGATCACACATAAAGTGTAATCAGAGAAAAGGGCTTGGTTTCATGCCCTGGTTTCAAATAAAGCGAGATATTGGTCTGTTTGGGGGAGCAGGAAAAGTGCTGTTGCCTGTTAAATGATTTAAAGTTAGGGACTTGGTGAGGAGAAGGCGAGCAGCATCACAAAATAGCTTATGTTTAAATGTCTATCACTGCCCCATATCCAATCGCAACATGTTAACAAAGGAAAAGTTGAACGGCAAAGTTTAGCTCAGGCATAGGCAAACTCAGCCCTTCAGGTGTTTGGGGACTACAGTTCCCATCATCCCTGACCACTGGTCCTGTTAGCTAGGGATCATGGAAGTTGTAGGCCAAAAACATCTGGTGGGCTGAGTTTCCCTATGCCTGGTTTAGCTGAACCACTTTCTCTCACTCACTGCGAAAATCCTGGGGTTGCCAGCAAATGTTGCGAAGTCCATCTAGTCAATGTCTGCATAAAATTTATGTGTTATGAACTGCAAGTTACATGATGCTGGAAAATAAAGTGGCCTGAAGCCTATCACCTTGCACCAGCATATGGGCACCAACACATATTTATTTAACCAGGGATAAAAGAGGATAACAATTGCGGTTATTGACCTAAGTATGATTAGGCATTATGGATCTCTCTGTACTGTTGGTAGTAGGAGAGGCAGCAAAGGTCCTGAATCAGTTCCTGGAGGCAGTAATGGGCTGGACGTGGACCAACAAATTGAAACTGAATCCAGACAAGGTGGAGGTTCTGCAGCAGAGTGTTTCCCAGGCCCGGGGTTTGGTGGAACATCATGTTCTGGATGTAGTTGCAGGCTGAAAGTTTGGGGATGCTCATAGAACTATCATTGCCACTGGCGGTCCAGGTAACCTCAGCAGCTAGGAGAGCTTACATTTACCTTCAGTTGGTGCATTGGCCTAGGGCCTTTTCTGGACAAGGACAGCCTGGCTACAGTTAACCACACTCTCATAACCCCTGGGATGGACTGCTGTATGTGGGGCTTCCCTTGAAGAAAATCCAAAAGTCGGAACTAGTGTGGACTAGTGAACTGTTTTTATGTGGCCTGCAGGGATTGTTCATGAGAGCTAAACCAAAGCACAACAAGTGCCAGAGATTCCCGTTTAACAGTATAAATTTGAATGGCGACTTAATTTTGAAACAATTGGCAAGTGGTCAAACATCATGGTGCCCCAAAGGTGCTGAAATTACTCTTGAAGAAATCTAATTTTGCTCCCCCCCCCCCAATATATAAAGAAGATGCTCAGTGATCTCATAAATGTGGAAGCAAAAGAAAACCGGCGCTGCTTATTTTTCTGAAGTCCAATCAGATGTTTTAGAGATTAAGGGAGAACCACATGGGAGAGAAAAGAAAAGCAGAGACATGTTCACTCTCCTTTGTCTTCCCTCTCTCTTCCACCCCATTTCCAGCCTCGTGTAGTGATTTTGACAAATGATGGCATGTAGAGAGAATGTATTCTGGTCTCAGGCTATTAGCACATTATCACGAGAAAAACAGAAACCTTGGACAGTGTCACTGGAGACCCATTCAGAATTCTCTGAAAGTGATGCATGGGTGAAGACCCATCACGAAAGGAACTGTGGCATGAGTCTGGGTTAAAACCCAGAGAGACCCAGGTGAAGACACTGAGCATTGCATGAGAAATGGTCAGAAACAGCCCATTCTGGAAAGGAAAGAGGGCTGGTATCTCTCTCCAGAGACCTGCGCACCAAATGATTTAATGGCTACCTGTAGGAAATGCCTTTTGCTTTATTGCTTTCTCTTCGTTTTATGAAAAAGAAACAAGACGTTGGCTCTTCCCCCCCTTTTCACCTTGCTTCCCCAACTCAGCAGGCTCTGCTCAATTGCAGCATGAACCCTGTCATCTTTCCTCAAAACCCGCCCTAGTCACCTGGCAGCAGCCGTGCAGATTAAAACGAGCAATATGACAGACTACACATTAAAATCATCATCATCATCATCATCATCATCATCATCATCATCATCTCCCCCCCCCCGCCAGTTCTCTGCAGTGGGTTCCTGCTTCTGCCAGCTTCATCTCTGAAGTTAGTTCAAGCAAAACCAGCAGGTTAAAGCTGGGAATTGACTTCTGACTTTTGAAATAGGTGTCAAAAAACATGGATCAGTTTCCCAAGAGAGTTTAGCCAATGGCCAGGATTGTTCTCATTTGGTATGGCAGCCAAGCTAAGTCAATATGGACCCCCTTGTGAAATGGCTCCCTCTGCTTCCCAAAACATAAACAATAATATCTAGATCAGGACGGAAAGCATATGTTTTTTGAATGCTGGAAATTTTCTTGCACATGTTATAATAAGGAATTCCCACCATATTGTGCCACTGTCCCTTATCAGGTGACAGAACTAGCATGCAAAGTGTGAAACACAGCTCTGTCTCTGGGTTACCAGCATGATCTCTACCAATAGTTGTGCTACTTCTGCCTGCAAATATTTCATGAAAGCAGCTGATGTTAACACACTTTAGACTCTCCAAGTGTCCCTATTTTGCATTGAAAGTCCCGGATTTACAAAAGCCATCCCGGTTTCTGATTAGATCCCGGAATGTCCTGCTTTTCCTTAGGACGTCCCTATGAGGCTCAGGGCCACAATGTTGGCGGGTATGGAGTTATGTGACCCCTGAGCCAAGGAGATAAATAAATTACAAGCTTTAGAAGACATCTGTAAGCAGCCCTGTATAGGGAAGTTTTTAAATGTTTAATGTTTTATTATTTTTTATATATGTTGAAAGCTGCCCAGAGTGGCTGGACCCAGTCAGATGGGCAGGGTATAAATAAATTAATTATTATTATTATTATTATTATTATTATTATTATTATTATTATTATTATTAAATAAAGGCAAAGGTAACGGACCCCTGGCAGTTAAGTCCAGTCGCGAACAATTTTGGGGTTGTGGCGCTCATCTTGCTTTACTGGCCGTTTGTCCGCAGACAGTTTTCCAGGTCATGTGGCCAGCATGACTAAGCCGCTTCTGGCGAAACCAGAGCATCGCACGGAAAAGCCATTTACCTTCCCACCGGAGTGGTACCTATTTATCTACTTGCACTTTGACGTGCTTTTGAACTGCTAGGTTGGCAGGAGCAGGGACCGAGCAACGGGAGCTCACCGTGTGGAGGGGATTCGAGCCACAACCTTCCGATCGGCAAGCCCTAGGCTCAGTGGTTTAGACCACAGTGCCACCCGCGTCCCTTATTATAGAATAGGACGGTCCTATTTCATCAGAGGAATGTTGGCGCATATGTTACTTAAGCTTCATTGAGCCTACTTCTGAGTAAACATGCCCATGATTGTGTTTTGAGTCAAAAACTCCCTCTGAGGTTCTTCTGAGGTTCTAAGCTGAGAGGTACTTTATCTGGCAGCAAGAAGGGCTGCTTCTAAAAAATAAGTGACATAGATCCATTGCGTATATGAAGCCAGTACAGGCCTCTTTAGATTTTGAGGCTTATGCAATTTTACAACTTAGCTACTGTTGCAGATTGATTAAGCATGCTAGCAGCTGCACCGTGCAACACACATTGGTCCAGCCTAGGGTACTTTCTATCTGAGGGTTACAATAAAAGTGCTGTTGTATCAAATAATCGGCTACCCAAGCTCCTGCACGATGTAGGTAGAGGTGGAAGAATCTCTTTGTTTCAGTTGCCTCAGTTTCTCATTTTTCCAATCTTAAATTCAGTTCTCTACATTTTTGCAGGGAACTGAGTGGGTTTATTTTTAAAATCCTCATAAAGAGTTATCAGCATTTTAGTGTGAATTTATCCTGATATACACATTCTCATTAGTTTTATTAGCTCTGACTAATCTATGTACACATTTTTGCAAGCAATTACTCCTAATACAATGCATTTTTCAATATTTTCACTCGACATGCTCATTTTTATGCACACCGTTACCCAATATAAGCATCTTTATTTATTTTAATGCAAAATAAACAGTACCACACAAAGAGAAATAAATTAAAAACATCCATTTTGTGAACATTGTTTGAAGAACTCGATCATCTACCGTATTTTTTGCACCATAACACTCACTTTTTTCCTCCTAGAAAGTAAGGGGAAATGTCTGTGCGTGTTATGGAGGAAATGCCTACGGGTGGCATGCCTACGGATTTTCCTCCTCTAAAAACTACGTGCGTGTTATGGTCAGGTGCGTGTTATAGAGCGAAAAATACGGTAATTCATATAGGTAGGAACTTCAGTTCTAATATTGTTGTGGAAAATGCAAATTTAAATATGCAAAGTTAAATATGACCTTAATCACATTTATAGCCATCCCTACGTGCAGGTCAGCCTTCCATGCAGGCTGAGGGGAATTATAATTGAAATCATCTGGAGAGCACCAGGTTGGGAAAAGTTGATGCCGGTTATAGACTCCCTGCAGAATCCAGGTAAACCCAAGGCTCCTCCTTTTAGATATTTGATCAATATCCAGTGCTATTTTTCTAGAAAAAGAGGTGCTGTAACTCACCATGCACACCTCCCTCATTCTATTAGAATGGCAATGGCACCCACCTGAGAGGTGCCAGAACTGAGTTCCAGTGAATTCTGGCTGACAGAAAGCCCTGTGGCTAAATTTAATATAGTGATGTGTTCGGGGTTGCAAGAGCTGAGACTTTATTTCCTGGAATTTCTGTCCATTCACTCCCTTACATTGTGAAATTTGGTTAAGTAGCCATTCCAACATCTCAATGGTCACATTTTCAGAACAAATACTCAAGAATTCTAATCTCTCATAATTTCTTGTGTCTAAGGTGATCTTAATTCCTTCATCTGAAGACTTCACTCATTTCCTTTACGTCTATGAGGGAAAATGGAAAAAGCTCCTGGATTCAGGCCTTGGCATTTCCTCTGTAGAGCTAGGAAACACCCCTCTTTGTCTGAAATCCTGGATAATTGCAGCTAGCCTTGGTAGACAATGCTGAGCTAGATCAACCAATGGTATTGACTCTGTACAAGGCCATTTTCTGTGTTCCTAATATTGGCAAAATATGTCCCTGTAACTGTGAGAGGGAAAGAGATGAATCCATTCAGGGAAGAAATGATTGCGATGGCCAGGCCAGTTCTTTAGCAGTTTGATCTTCTGGTCTAACTTGGACAAAACAAGCCTGTGTTTTGACAGACACCGTTGTAATTGTGAGCTATAGAGGGGGAAATCATGTGTTTTGTCATCAATCTCTTGGTGGCGCATAAAAGGCCTGACTTGTTGAAATTTTGTAGCTCTGTGTTTACAGAGAAAACAGAGACCTGGTGCTGTTCAGAATCCTATCAGTCCCAAGGTGTTGTGTGTGTGTGTGTGTGTGTGTGTGTAAAAAATGCATGGGGGAGAGGGAAAAGAGCCTTGGATTGTAACCTTTCACAATAATCTAATCCATAAGGGAATTTGAAATTATAGAATGCATGCAAAGAAGAACAAACCCTGATGAATTCAATTATTGAGGAATTATTCATGAAGCTGCGTATATAAACTCGCTCAAGGCAAACACTGTGGAGTGGCAAAATCTACTCATTCTAATTCATGGTGCCATTCAGCACAACGGCTGCTCTGATAGAAGCAGATAACAGAAAGTCACCAGCCTCCCATTCTTTCAGCATTGGAATGATGCCACCTAGAGCAAGCCACATTTCCCTGGATGGTACATAATTAGGGCCCTTTTCTTGCTGTAAGCAAAGCAATGATAATAGGGCCAGAGGAATCTAAACAAAGCTCTAAGGTGACACAACTTCCTCAACTAGAAGTTGGCATTGCATATTCAATATCACCGACTTTTTAACTGGCATCAGAATAGAGTGAAAATATATTAACAAATGGACCCAAAGCTCCTCTGAATAGAATTCTATGCCAATAACTTCCCATCCAAGAAAAGGTGGTGGCAGCAATTGTCACCAGTTTGCCACTGCCAGTCAAGAGGGGCAAATGGTTTGACTTGCCTACACCAGGTGGCCACCATTTTGTTGCTGTTGTTTAGTCAATTAGTCGTGTCCGACTCTTCGTGACCCCATGGACCAGAGCACGCCAGGCACTCCTTTTATATGCCGGTTGTTATTGTCTGTGGGGTTTTCTTGGCAGGGATCCTGGAGTGGCTTGCCGGTTCCTACTCCAGGTGGATCACGTTTGGTCAAAACTCTCCACTATGACCTGTCCATCTTGGGTGGCCCTGCACGGCATAGCTCATAGCTTCTCTGAGTTATTCAAGCCCCTTCGCCACGACAAGGCAGTGATCCTTGAAGGTGGGCCACCGTTTTAGGCACGTCCAATTGATGGGCGGGTCCTTTTGGACCCAGAAGAGGGCAGAATGGGGACAGAACATGAGGCAGAACATGGTAGAATAGGGCAGGGGATGCAAATGTGCACTAGGGCCAACGCACGCAGGGGCCAAGATGGAACCCCTGAGCAAAATGGTCACTGCCTGTACTGCTTCCTGTCTTTGATATGCTTTAATGACATTGGAAGCTATGGTTTGTCAAGACAGTGTCCTCCAGCTGCTGTAGACTTCAAACCCCATTGCTGGGATAAAGGTGGCTGGAGCTGAGGGAAATTTGAGCCTACAACAGCTGGAAGGCACCACGTCAAATACTTTTGCTCATGCGTTTGTTTGTTTATTTAGAACATTGGAAACAAACAAAATGGCAGAAGACAGGTTACCTGTAACATCTGGAATTTAGTGCCCAATTATACCAAGCAGCACTAGACGAGTAATTGTTGGCAATTTGCAATTTAATTGCGAAGTACAATGATTGGCTATGACAAATCAGCGGAAATTGCAAAAAGGAATAGTCATGGAAGAACCATTGAACAAGCCGCTGTTCCCCTGCTACTTAACCATTTCCAAGTGTTTCCTTGATAGGCAACAGGAATGTTTCCTGAGGAAAAGAGTATATAAAGGGCAATGATATATCAGGCTTGCAGATATTTGCTTTGGATTTACTTTCTTTTTTTTTAAAAAAAATCAACTTTTGATTTTTCTCCTATGTTAAAAGGAAAAATTTTAAATTATTCACTACACATGGGAACTATAAAATTAAAATGGAACATGTTCAGGTTTCTTTTAAACTTCTAATAGGAAAAAATAAAATAAAATATGGAAGGGAGCCAGCTGGGTGTAGACTGATAAGACTTAAGGTAGATCATTAAAATAAGAACATGTTCATTTCTCAAGCATCAAGAATCAATGCAGAGAGCAGTGAGTCACATGTTACTGGATCAGTTTGATTTTTAACATGTTCTAACGTTGATAAACATGTACAAAACAAAATTTTAAAAGTCTTGCATTCGGTACTGAGTTTACTTAAAGAACTTAGTCATGTTCCTGAATTTCAGCGGGTCTACTCTGAGTACAAATTAGTTGAATAGTTGAATGCTACCCATTGAATCTGGAACCTTCTCCATGGAAAACATTTGCTATAGCCCTTCTCACAAGTGTCTGACTTAACAGAAGCAAGCTATAGTTATGGTTTGATAATTCTAGTAAAAAGTGCCATCAGTTTGAAAATGTGGTGGTGTCATGTGGGAAATTCTGAACTGCTTGTTCCAGTGGCATTTCTCCCCAAAGGGCATTCATGCATCTGTTGGAACTTCTCTTATACTTTCTTAGTCCTTTCTACCCTATCCTAAGCCTAGTTGTGAATCAAGGACCCGCTCCCCGCTTTGTGATGAAATAAGACACATGGAAACAAGCATTTTAGGTTAATGGGCTAAAAAAGGCCACAGCTTTATTGGTTACAGAATGCGAGTGGTATTGGCTTAGGTACTGGATCCGAACAGACTATACTTGACTCCTGCCCACTCTGCAGGGAGTCACACAAGGGTTAACAACCTGTAGTGGGAGCATGTTAATGCAAATCAACTGGAAGCTTTCCCCTAGAGTCACCGGAGGGTCGGTCCATGGCCCTAGCCACCACCTGGGCATCGGACAGGAACCACAACCGCCTGATTCCTTTAATGGAATACCCTTTAAGGGGAGGGGTAGGTGATGGCCACTACCTCCCCTTCAACACACAACATATTTTCCAATGCCTAACCGCCAAACCTTACAAAGTTGTGACAATTTGCTACGAGGTAGGCGAAAAACCTACCTGGTTGATCAGAAGGTCCGTGTTTCGAATCCCCATGACGGGGTGAGCTCCCATTGCTCAGTCCCAGCTCCTGCCCACCTAGCAGTTCGAAAGCATGTCAAAGTGCAAGTAGATAAATAGGTACTGCTCCGGTGAGAAGGTAAATGTCATTTCCATGCGCTGCTCTGGTTTGCCAGAAGCGGCTTAGTCATGCTGCCCACATGACCCGGAAGCTGTACACTGGCTCCCTCGGCCTATAGAGCAAAATGAGCACCACAACTCCAGAGTCGTCCGCGACTGGACCTAACAGTCAGGGGTACCTTTACCTAGGCAAAAAACCAAGTGGCTGGTGCCAATCTGCCAAGTGGAAAAAATTCCTAACAGGCCCCTTGGACAACCAAGGCGACCAACCAAAGTCCATAGCAAGGTCAGGTGCAGAAGCAAAGCCTAGAGGGAGGGAGAGTGAACCAAGATCCGAGGAAGCCGGAACAACAAGGCAGCGCTCGTGTGCCCACTGCTGTTTTTAAACAGCTAAACCACGCCCCACCCCCCAGCTAGCCGGATTGGCTGGCTAGGGTTCGTGACGCAGCCACAGGACTCCAGTGATGCAGGGGCCTGGCCACACACACCCTGTGAGCGCGGGAAGCGATTCCCACTCACAACTCCTCCCCTCGGGGAAGAGAAGAGGCACTATTGAAACCATTCCATTTACCATCCACTGTGTCTTCCCTCAAATGCTTTCAAGGGGTGGGTTTTGTTCCTGTGTTATGTAAACATGGTGTAAAGTGAAATCACGTGGGTGGAAGGTGTTGTTGTTTTTAATGTCCCAGGAGTGATTAGGATGCTACACTTGCAACCGCAGAAGTAGAGGTAATCACATCATTCCAATGTTACGTGCTAATGGTCTAAGTGCAAATATGTAAGTTCTAGGTGGTCTAAATGCAAACAGAATCTAAATGGCTGTTTTCCGTGTAAAGGTGGTGTGGCGCAGCTGACTCACAACAAGAAGTGGATGTGATCTTGTAAACTTAATATAGCTTGTTTTTGAAGGTTACATTTTTCATCCTATGCCAATGCACTGTGAAATACTCAAGTCATGAGTTATGTTACCAAACTGTGCACATTTTTTATTTTATTTTATTTTATTTTATTTTATTTATTTTATTTTATTTTATTTTATTTTATATAAAAAGGAATAAAGCTATGACTTCATGTAACTAAATGCTTATCTTACTTTCAAACTGTGGTCTAACTGGAGGAATTCTATATGGAATGCATACTGAAAATTCATTTCCAACCTTAACAATACTCAGGCACAATTGAAAGGAGATTGTGGCAATGTCAAGTGGCTTGAACCCTGCTTAGATTCAGGAATCTGATTCATGATTGTTATACACCCATAAGTAGTTGAGCATTTATCATGAGCAGGAGTCTATGCTTTCTGGTAGATTCTTTAAGAGACTGGATCACTAGATTAATTATATCTAGCCATAAAAAGCAGGCTGTGGTTTTGCAGCTCAATTTTTACACTGGGATTTCTTGCACCCTGTGGTTTTTTTCCAAGGACAGACCTAAAGATGACACCTTATTTTGGAGCTGATAAAATATAATTATTACAAAACAGAAAGGCAGAACCGAAGAACAGATTACTCATCAAGCAAACTCTCTCTCTTTTTTTTTTAAAAGGCAGGTACGAATACAAATTAGACTTGAAAGTCTGCAATCCTTCTGCCCTCCATGTTGATGGCAGAGGGATGGGGCTATGATTTAACACAGGTTATGCCTATGATTACAGAGGAAGGTATAGTTTTCAACATGTCCTCTGCACTGACAATGGCACACCCATTGCTTGTCTTCTAGGGGAAAAGGTGCTGCTACTTCTGAGTCCCCCCAGAAGAAAGCACTGGGAGTACCAATCATTGGGATGGTGGGTGGTGTTCTACAGTGGCAAGAGGGTTGACCTCCATCTAAGTGGGCAGTAAGCTACCACCAGCAGAAAGCCTCGAAACAGGTTGTTTTAAGAGCATCAGAAACTTTGGGTCTGTGGGATTCCAAGACCCATAGTTCCCAAAAGGGGTTTGGTCCTTTGCTCCACCAGCCCTGGATAATGTTAAGCAAAAATGGGTAGAAAAATTCACCACCTTCTGTCCACACCAGCAGAAACTGGCAGGGGTTCAGATGTGGAAGTAGTTTTGCTACTCTACTCAGCCCTGGCCCCAATTAGGATTGCTCTGTCCATTTATGAGTTCGCATGGAATAATAATAAAACAGTCTGTTTTTTTTAAGTTTATTATAACTCCAGGAAGATTTTATATGAATCATTACAAACATCTGTAATTCAGATAGCATCCTTGCTTTTATCTTTATAGGGGATATGGAAGATGTAAACATGTTGTTTGTGTAGCCTTAGGTTCCTTGATAACACTGAGATGGCATCTCCTTAATTGGCGAAATTTTCTGTCTTCTGCTGTTGAAGCATTGGCCCACATGGTGGTTGTACAGTGGTACCTCATGTTGTGTAACCTCCAGGTTATGGAATCTTCGGGTTATGGCCATGGCAAACCTGAAAGTGTATACTTCCGGGTTTCACCGCTCACACATGTGCTCTCCGTGCCTTGTGCGTGTGCAGAAGCAGTGCCTCTAGTTATGGATTTTTCTGGGTGTGCACAGCACCCCAAAATGAATTAAATCCATAACCAGAGGTACCACTGTACTTGGGAAGTGAATATAATAAAATTAAGAACGACTTCATCACCTGAACACCAAAGAGTAATGGGTTAGCCTGACCAACCCTAACAGTTGAAAAAGTGCTGGTTGAGTGTTCAGTATCATCCAAACCTAATACCATTTTTTTCCCTTTGGGGAGGGAAAAAAATCCCTTCCTTTGACATGAATAGTGCCTTTCATAGGAGGCAGAGAGTGCATAACTTTGCCAACCATTTACAAGACTTCCAGCTCACTTACACTGGTCACAGGCTTCACCACGTCCGCTCCTGCTAAGGATGCTGTGCCCACCTTGATGCCAACATTTAGCCATTTTGGATTAGCATTTGGCTGCACAATGGCATTTTAACTCCTGCAATTTGAAATGACAATTCAAAATAGATTTTTTGTTTTGTTTTGTTTTCAAAGGAATTAATTTGTGTCAATGTTTCGGGAAACGTTTTGTTTTGAAGCCAAAATACATATCAGTGTTTCCAAATAAATATGGTCTAAAACTCCTGATTTTATGAATATTTCCATCATTTGGTGGGGGGGGGAGAAGCGGGGGTGTCATGTTAGAATAAAAAACCTAGGCAAATGTGCAGAAATTTCTTCAGGATGGAAACCACGTTTTCTGAACTCTTTGACTCTATACATTTATAATGAAATGGTGCTTTATGTAAAACATAACATAGGAAGGGAATGATGGAAAGTGAAAGGTACCTAAACAGTATAAGAACTAAAAAGGGCAAGAAGCAAACCAGAAATCAGAGCACAAGAGAGCAGTTTATTTTATTCAAAGCGTTATCGGAATAGAGCATTCCACATGCACTTTCAAAATGCCTAAGATTTTTCCCCAAATGGATGCGAAAATCAATGTTATTGTAACAATTGCTTAAACTCCTGATGTGGAGAAAGAGTTAGGTTTTATTGTTTAGAAATTTAATTTAATACATTGTTGGTTCTGTGGGGATCATTAAGTGGATACTTTGGACCTAGAATACACTGAGTAGACTTTATCTGGTTTATTTCTAGAATTTTCAAGAATTAGTGGTTTGTGGAGTGTTTTTTGCTTGGTTTGGGGTTGTTGTTTTTTGTTGTTTTTTTGCCCCACTGAGTATTCTCCATCTTGAATCTTTTCCTTCTCAGACCTTCATTGATTCTCTTTTGCTATTAGAGCATCTTTGGATGTTTGAAGATTCATTCAGGGGGGAATAGGAAACACAAGCACTTCTTCCCTGTGTACATCATTACCACAACACTGTGGGCTTGCATATCTCACCATGAAGAATATGAGGAACACCTAAAAAATCATCATCATCATCATCATCATCACATTTGTATGTTGCCCTTCATCTGAAGATCCCAGGCTGGTTCACAACAGAAAAATCTAGAAATGTAGAAACAGGAAATGCTACACATATCCACCCCTGTTTCCCCACATAGCCCCACATAGAATCATAGAATCATAGAGTTGGAAGAGACCACAAGGGCCATCGAGTCCAACCCCCTGCCAAGCAGGAAACACATGTTCAAGACTGTTCTTACTCTGCCTCTCACACAGATGGAATAACCATAGAGTAGGAGTTGACCAGGTATCTCTACATCTTATCTGTTATTAGTTCATTCAGATTGGACTCAGTCAGTCACCTGCCCCATTTAACCTAATTCCCCCTTTTCCATAGTTCTAGATGATAGTGTGAAGCATATCCCCCCCCATTAAATCAGCACATGTGAAGGGACATTTTTAGATCACACACACACAATGAAACTTTCTGTCAAGTCAAAATGGCCAGCTGAACTTTTAGCATCTGCTCAACAACACAAACATATGGTTGTCTGCTTATAAATGATATGGGCTGAACTTTCATCAGAAGGGGTGGGATACATACTGTATTTGGCAGAAAACCTTATTAACATCACATGATGCTTTAATAATATACAGTGGTACCTCAGGTTAAGTACTTAATTCGTTCCAGAGGTCCGTTCTTAACCTGAAACTGTCCTTAACCTGAAGCACCACTTTAGCTAATGGGGCCTCCCGCTGCCACCGCGCCACCGGAGCACGATTTCTCATCCTGAAGCAAAGTTCTTAACCCGAGGTACTATTTCTGGGTTAGCGGAGTCTGTAACCAGAAGCGTCTGTAACCTGAAGCGTATATAAGCCGAGGTACCACTGTATCTGCAAGCTGCTACCTTCCCAAAATGGTCAATCTATGCCTTTCACTGCAATACTGCTCACATTATGTCATATTGCATTCTGGTTGGAGGTAATCACTGGTACAGTATCTGAATTTGCTTATTTCCTCCTTCCTTCACCATGCCTTCTTCCTTTTGTATTCTGTTACATTGTAACCCATTATTTATATTATTTTTATACCCTGCCTTTCTTCTATAACAGAGTCCAAGTCTACATACATATGGTTCTCAGACAATCTCCCATCCAGCCATTGACCAGACCACCCCCTGCTTAGCTTCATAATCAATAACATTATTTGGATCCTGCCTTTTTTCCATAGTAAATTATGTACTCTCAAGGTGATCCGCCACATGAAAAGAGATCACACGATTCACTAAGTTAACAAAATACAACAAAATCAATAAGTTGATGAAAGCATCTCATTAGGAAATATTCAATAGAACCAAACAATACCCACACCATTCATAATAATGTCTAACAAGATACAAAAACATAATCACAAAAAGAGCAAGAACAATGGATCACCAAAACCATATCAGCTAATTAGTAGTCTCATGTTCCTTCAGACCATTCCTGAAGAATAGAAGAGAGAGACTTATCCACTGCAATCTTTGCACAGCACATTTAAGTGTAGTAATACTTGGTGATCATTACAACGAGGATGCACCTCATTAGCATCTTGCAGTTCTCTTATGCATGGTTTACGAATCTTGATTCCAAAAGACATACATTGTCTCCTCCCAGGGCATCTTTGAAATTAATGAGGACATGAAAGTTCACAGCTAGTGCTGAAGACTCCATAGTAGACTTTGAGTACCTGACTTCATAGTGGTAAAACAATCCAAGACTCAAACATCTGGGTCTCATGTCAACACATGATAACTTTGTTCGTTATTACTTATGCCCTAAGAGACTAAAACAAAATCCTGTGGAACAGTCAATATACCAAAGGATTAGAAAAATGTAACTCATCCTTCATACAGATTACACGGCTATCCAACCTTCTATCCTTTCTGTAGATTTCCTCAACTGTCTTTGCTCACTCATTCCATCTAATAAATATCCCCTTTTTATCTACTGAGAGACATAACCGTTTCAACTCAGCAGAATAGCTCTTCCTTACTGGTGCCATTGAAAATGCCTTCCACTATACCTGTCCCAACAGACTCATTCACTCACTGAAGTAAAGGATTGTATTTTCCCCCTTCCATCTCTCTGTATTTAAGAAGGTGATGAGATCATTTATTGTTCTTAACTTTTAATGGAGCCTGTCAATGGTGTTTTTCCCCCTCCTTGTTGGTTTTTCCGCTTGCTGCTGCTGCTGCTGCAAGATCAGTAACAGCTCCAAGCTACATGATGCTAAATCAGACCACACTTCACAGAAGGAGAAAAATCAAAAAAGGAAAGAAAAAAAGAAACAAAAACTTACCACAAATGAAGAAGCAGTATGAGCTGGTTTGAGGTAATGGGGTGGGTGCAGGGGAGTTAACGTTGGATAGAAAATAACAAACTTTTACTCCCTGCGTCTTTCGTATATGTTGAAGAGGCAGTTTGGAAAGGAAATTAGTAAAAACAAACAAGAGTGCGCCAGGTTTTCTTTATCATACCTGGAGTAGGATATGCTAAATTCCACAAGCTTTCGTACTGGCGCCAGGTGCTGTGTTTTTTTGAGGGAAAATGGCACCCATGGCTCTATAAAATGTTCTGTTGTGGCTTCAAAGCCATGACAACCCTATGTGGCACAGGATGTACTCAATTAATTATGTGATTTTTAAATGACATGCGTGAGGAAAAGTAAAAATAAAAAACTCAAGACGAAAAAGTACATTAAAAATAAGAGAGACGGAGAGAGAAGTAAACTCAAAGGCCTTGTTGTCTGTCTGCCAAACAGCAGTAGCAGATAAGACCTGTAGTTGCTGTGGAAACATAGGCCTGTAGGAGCCAGAATCCAATTTCAGAAACCACAAAATCAACATAAACGTGTGCAAAAATAAAAAGGTTTGTTTGGCAAGTAATAAGGAGAAGGCTACCAATGTAAAAAACAGATGAACCAGGGTGACCTTAGCCAACTTTAAGCCATAATAATGACGGCGTCCCACATCGATTTGGCACCTCCAAAATGAGCGGTAATGAGACACAGTCCATGTTGCCTACAGTTATCATATAATTGCTACCTTTTTAAACAGTGAACACCAGAGTGAAGTGGCGTAGAAGGAAACGTCATTAAAGCAACATTAGGAGATCTTGCAGATTACAAAAATCAGAGCAGGGCTTTTCAGTTTCAGAATTGCTCTTGCTAATGAGACATTTACTTTTTTTATACCTGGATTAGGTTTAAACTACAGGAGAGTTGATTCAGGTTAAACGGAGAGAAAATTGAAGAAGCAGCTCACAAATTAGATAAGTAGCCTAGAAAAGTTTGATTCCTTTTTTTAACAAAATGGAAGGTAATGGTGGTGTCCTTTTCCGACACAGGTATAGGGCTGACTTGTACACAACTTACATCAACAAGCCTGAGCAAACTTTGTATGCTCCTTTTGCCTCTCCTCCTGCAGTCAAGAGGACTTCATCAAGTTTTAAATAATTTTGGCTTAGTACAATGTGCAAACTGGGAATCCTGGTTTATAACATATGACACACGCCTATAACATATGACACACGTAGATTTTATTATTAAAATAGTTCAGCATTAATACACAAATATACAAGCATACGAACATACATTTCATACAATCCTTAAAAATGTTCAAACATACCTACACTCAATCCCACAGATAATTCCTTTTCCCATCACCATCCACCACCCCTCACTCCACCTTTGTGTTAGACTTCCAATCTACTCAATTGCAATTTCTTTCCACTTCTATTGCTTTCTTTCACACACCTTTAACCTAATTTCATGCTTCTTTTACTATTACACATTGTTATCCATCTTATTTAGTATTTCAGTATTTAAAATGGAACTTGTTTATACTAATAGGAGTTTATCCACGGTATCCATTTAAAAGGCTCACAAGTTAATCATGTGCTTCTTCTATGTAGGCCTAAAGAAGCTACAATGTCAATGCCAAGGCATTCTAATCGCAGGCTGGAATTTGCTTTCCCTTCCATCACTTCCTTGCTTCTGACATTTCTTTCAAGTGCAGAAGGATGGGACCATGCCAACTGCACCCATATATCCTGTCTATCCATCCATTTTTTAAGTTCAGAGAAGGATTGTGATTTTACCTTCAGCTGGAACTCACCGGAACTCATTCTGGCACCTCTCAGGTGGGTGCTATTGCCATTCTAAGAAAACAAGGGTGGTGTTCATGGTGAATTAAGGCACCTCTTTTTTTAGAAAAATAGCACTGGGAGGACGTATCTCAAAATTGTAGCCAGTAGGTGTCAGGATAGTGAAACATGAAGGGATAAGACACCTGGGAGAATTTTTACTTTTCTGTTTATTTTAGGGGAAATCGGATAGCAACTTCCAGTAGAATTATATTCAGGCCCACTTGGAGTAAGTCCCACTGAGTTCCATGGGCCATGTTTGATGTAAGTACATATACCTGGGATTAAGTCCCATTAATTTCTATAGGACTTCTGAGTATGCCTGTGGAGTAGACCTTAAGGCTGGGTACACACCAGGCCTTTAAAGCCCATGGGAACTATAGTTTACCCCTCACATAGCTCTGTGAGGGGTATTGTAGCTCTAGAGCCAGTGTGGTGTAGTGGTTAAGAGAGGTAGTCTCGTAATCTGGGGAACTGGTTTCGCTTCCCCGCTCCTCCACATGCAGCTGCTAGGTGACCTTGGGCTAGTCACACCTCTCTGAAGTCTCTCAGCCCCACTCACCTCACAGAGTGTTTGTTGTGGGGGAGGAAGGGAAAGGAGAATGTTAGCCGCTTTGAGACTCTTTAAAGGGACTGAAAGGCAGGATATCAAATCCAAACTCTTCTTCTCTTCTAAGTATTTCACATCACCCAGAGATCTGCCCAGCTGATTTCCAGTTCTACCTTTTGTCTATATCCCAAACAGATTTTTATACTTGGCAAGTGGATTTCAAATGCTTCATATTTATGCAAGCGAGTGCCTTATCTCTACAGCAGTGTCAAGAGAATCCAGCCTAATGAGACAAAGCAGTGACTGACAGCGATACCAGGAGATCATTATTTGTAAGAGGGAATACCTCTATTTACACAAGTGCCTTGGTGAGTAGAAATGATGGGAAAGGAAGTAAAGAGAAGAACTAGAAAGAAAATAAATGGGGATTTGGTAAAATATGTTTCAAAGGTAGACCATGCATGACAAAAGCTCTTTAAACCTATCTAGATATATTGTTTTATGTAATGTGTCTCTCTTTCTAAGTAGTTTACCAGTCTATCTGCGGTCAATGGCATCACAGCTGCATTTAAAATGATAAATATTTTTAAATGAACCTATAAATCTTTTCCGGCTTATGGCCTGTTTCTAACTTTAAAAAAGACCCCACAATTTCAGCAAGTCGATCGTTGACAGTAGAATTTTGCAGCTGTCAAAAGGCCCAGCAAAATTTGCTATAAGCCCTCATCCTGCAAACAACTAGGTATGAAACATTTGGGATGAAAGTATCATAAACTTGCATGCAATTAACCATATTCCCTATGTGATCTGTACACCCTTCACAAACCCACCTGCCCATATCCCTAATGACTGGAATGTCAACTACCAAGAGCAGCAGCCTCACTGCAAGAAATTCATATGTCTTTCTCCCAAGGAATGGGCCCCTTCTAAGGGATCATTTCTTTCTTCCTTAAACCCTCCCCCTTTCCCCCAGGCCCTCATTATCCAGAGCAAAAGAAGAGCTGTCACTCTGAGAATGGGATGCTCCTATCCTGTCCCTGAAATCTTATTCAATAAACTTCTCTGCCTCTCACAGCTTCCCCAGTTCAGCTACCTTGGCCTTAAAGCAGTGGTTCTCAAACTTTTTTTCAGAATAAAAATTTGCTTATGCCACACCATTTTTATAAAAAAAATATTATGATTTTCAGGTTTATAATTTCAATAATTTCACAGTCAATTTAACATTTCAAAACTTGACTTCCTTCCCCCTCTTTCTGTGGTTCCTTAACTTTCTTTTTAATATCTCCTGCATATCCAAATTAACTTAATTTCTTCATTTATTCATCTACTTTAAATATTTCATTGATTTGAAATACATTGGGAAAGGGGGAACCAACAACTGCTAGCAATGCTTATTTTGAAAAGATGTTTTGCAAATAAAAAAAGATATTTTTATGTTATTATGCTATACTACACTACACTGAAATGTTTAAATGTTGATTTGTCCTTGAATCTTCCTGCTGCACTTGCCATCCTCTCCTGCCATGCCAGTGTCATACACCACACCCTTTGAGAAGCACTGTCTTAAAGGAAGAAACTCATTTCCTGCCGGCCAGGAGCAAATTGTATCAAGCACACCTCAAGACTTCTGTCTAGCAGGCAGATAGCCACCCATGAGACATTCTGCACCATATCTTTGATAGCTAGCAGGGTTGTCTGCATAACAACATAACTGTTATTGTTTTTTGCCAAGTTCCTTGCCAGCAAGGCAGAGAGCCTTCTCGGTAGTGGCGCCTGCCCTGTGGAACGCCCTCCCATCAGATGTCAAAGAAATAACTATCTGACATTTAGAAGACATCTGAAGGCAGCCTTGTTTAGGGAAGTTTTTAATGACTGATGTTTTAATGTATTTTTAATCTTTTGTTGGAAGCTGCCCAGAGTGGCTGGGGAAACCCAGTCAGATGGGTGAGGTATAAATAAATTATTTTTAGAAATTAGAAACGGCCTCAGTCCAGTATACCTGAAGGATCGTCTCCACCCCCATCATCCAGCCCGGACACTGATGTCCAGCGTTGAGGGCCTTCTGGCGGTTCCCTCGCTGTGAGAAGTGAGGTTACAGGGAACCAGGCAAAGGGCCTTCTCGGTAGTGGTGCCTGCCCTGTGGAACGCCCTCCCAGCAGATGTCAAGGCAATAAACAACTATTTTACTTTTAAAAGACAACTGAAGGCGGTCCTGTTTAGGGAAGTTTTTAATGTCCGATGCTGTATTGTTTTTAATATTCAGTTGGAAGCCGCCCAGAGTGGCTGGGAGTGGCAGCCAGATGGGTGGGGTATAAATAATAAATTATTATTAGTAGTACAGTTGTACCTCGGGTTACATACGCTTCAGGTTGCATACGCTTCAGGTTACAGACTCTGCTAACCCAGAAATAGTACCTCAGGTTAAGAACTTTGCTTCAGGATAAGAACAGAAATCATGCTCCGGAGGTGCGGTGGCAGCGGGATGCCCCATTAGCTAAAGTGGTGCTTCAGGTTAAGAACAGTTTCAGGTTAAGAACGGACCTCTAGAATGAATAAAGTACATAACTAGAGGTACCACTGTAGTAGTAGTAGCAGTAGTAGTTTGCCTAGTCTCCTCACCTCACTGCCAAACCCACTTGTAACCTTGATACTTTGTCACTGGGGCTGAGCACTTTATCAGCCGGGGCTCCTTCTTTGATTGATTGCCCTAAATTTATAGTCTTGCTGCAGCACTCAATAAGAAGAGGGGGCCCTTGCTTGGAAAACAAAAGAGGTGTGGCTCAGCTCCTAAACTGCACCAAATTCCAGTGAATAAAATCTGAGAGGGGGATTTCAGTTCATTGATCCTCCCTGGGAATGGGGATTTTTTTGGGTCAAGGAAGTGGTCAGTGGGTGGTGATTAAGTGGAGGGGGGATGTGGGTAGTTGAAGCCCCTCTGGGAATATAAGGGTCTGACTCCCTGTGGAAAAGTAAGATGAATTTGCTTCCTCCCCTGTATTTGTGCTCATTTTATTGTGAAAATGGTATACATCATAAAAGTGGCCCTGGGGAAATACCCCCGCAGGAGAAAAGAAGAAAATGTGTAGGAGCTAGTGTGTTATTGTATTTTTAAAAAGAAAGAAAACTGTTTCACACTTGTTAAGTTGCGGGTGAACATATCAGACGACACAGCGATTCTTCAAACAGCTATTATTTATTCAGAGGCCAGAACAGAACTGAACTGAAGGGTTCAGTCAGCCTGCTTATATAGAGCTCCACTAGAATGCAACAGTAACAATTTTCTAAAGCTATCCAATCACTGAACGTCACTTTTGATCCCTTATTTGCATAACTATCTACAGTATCCCCCTGCTGGCTCAGGGTGAGAACTTCAGTACATAACAATGTTTGTGTTCTGCTCAGCTGCAACTTAAAGTCACAGAAACTAATTTGACAGAAGTGGGTGTTTGGACATGTGACTAGGAAATCTAGCAAAGAGCACAGAATGGACAAAAACAAGATGACACATTACTTCAACATTCCATCCCCAAGCACTTTGCTCCCTCTGGTTGGAAGTTAGACCTGTCAGTCACAAAAGAGCTCCTCCTTCCCTACCATAATGTTTTCCTTATACGTCAAGCTTGGAAGAAAGGTCTCTCTTTTGGGATACCTACTGTCCAGAATTTCCCTACACCACCCCCATGTTGAAATTAATTTGGAGGCCCCTATTTTCATTTGGGCAAGCCCCAAATCTGTCCAAATCAGCCCACTTTGGGCCAGGATTTGGGATTCATCTGAATCTGATACACTCCTAATATTTACACGCAGTCCTAGTGTTGATAACTCTTTTTGTATCATCATGCTGCTTGTATCATCATGCTGCAAACTGTTGTGTATCCTAATGCTACAAACTATATTGTATCATCAGGCTACAAGCTATCAGCTCCGAGATTGCTCTTGGAATGGGATACAGTCATACCTCGGGTTATAGCCGCTTCAGGTTGTGTTCTTTTGGGTTGTGGACCGCCGAAACCTGGAAGTACAGGAACAGGTTACTTCCGGGTTTCAGTGGTCGCACATGCTCAGAAGCACTAAATCGTGCTTTGTGCATGCGCAGAAGCGCTGAATTGCAACCCGCAGATGCGGGTTGCGAACGCTGTGGGTTGTGAATGTGCATCCCGCACGGATCGCGTTCGCACCCAGAGTCCACTGTATAAGCAATTTGTCAATGGCAGAGAATGTATTTGGATATCTTGGTAATCCGAGTTGCCTGTGTCAGTTGTATGCAAGATATAAGAGGTATGACATTAGCTGTCTGCACACCTGAAGAGAGCACATGTGGAGATGTACATATATCCCCACCTCCCAGAACCTTGTGAATCCTCTTACCCCTTTGCGTGTATTAAGTGTCCTTCAGCAGCAGATGATCTTGTGTGTCCATGGAGGGTTCCTAAACAAGTAGGAACCCATGATTCTGGGAGATATAGAACAGGCATAGGCAAACTCGGCCCTCCAAGTGTTTTGGGACTACAACTCCCATGACCCCTAGCTAACAGGACCAGTGGTCATGGATGATGGGAATTGTAGTCCTAAAAACATCTGGAGGGCCGAGTTTGCCTATGCCTGATGTAGAATATGTCAGATAACATCCGAAGATGGCTCCTATGTGACACCCTTTATCGGACATGGGACGGGCAACTTAGGGAGGGGTTGCCTGCCAATAGAGAGTGGTTAAACAGCCATGTCAGTGTTTGTGGCGCTACACATAAATTAAAAAAACTGTAGGACTGTGAATATTACTGAGGGTATTACAGAGTCAAATGTGCACACTCTGTTTTGTTTCCTACCACTTCCAGAGATATGAATACATACAGCTTATGGATCTAGAATAACAGAATGTGCCCTAAATTATAACTATGTAAACTAAATTGTTTTTTTAAAAAGAAAAAAGAAAAGAAAAGAAATTGAAATACCCCATTCCTTGATTTATACTTCTCCCTTTTTTCTTATGTATATGAAGAATGTTTTATTGTTTTTCCATTAAATCTTATCTTGACACTGAGCACAAGAAAGAAAGGGAAATGTTTGAAAAGCCACATTTTAAAACAGTGGTACAAGTCTGAAAGTTTGCTTTTTTAATGTTTCATGCATATAATATACCAAGGCTTCGCAAAGTCATTTGAGGTCTCCTCATAACGCATTTCGAGGGCTATAAAGCTATATATTTATATAATATATAGTGGAATCTCACCTTTCAGCACCGAGCCTTGGCTTCTTGCAATTTTAATCAGATTTTGGCCAACAAGTGCTTTGATGGCCTCCCCCTCCCCATTTGGGTTTGTGTGTGTGTGTTTTCTTTCCATTCTATCACCCACTGCCAGAACTCAGCTTAGAAAACAGTCAGCATAAATGAGGTCTGCTTTTTGCGGCTCTGATTAAGCAAGACAAAATCAATTAGCATCGGAGACCTCACAGGATCCTAGAGGTGAACTGTTCAAATTAGCCAGCTCCAGAGAGTCAAATTAGGAGGCAATTAAAAGGAGCAGCTGTGATTTTGCTGACATAGTCTTGCTGCTGTGGTTGCCTCCTATGCTGAAAGACAGATTGATTAGAAAGGCTGCTGGGCTGTAAAGTCATTCTATGTTGCCATCAGCTATGCGTGTATATGTGTCTTCATATATGTGCTATTTCCCTCTCTCTCTCTCTCTCTCTCTCTCTCTCTCTGTGTGTGTGTGTGTGTATGTGTGTGTTTGTATTGTTACAAAAACTGGGTGCCACCCCCACTCTTTGCAAGATTCCAGGCACTCAGCCAGAGTCTGTGCTCCTTGGGAGAATTGAGACATAGCGGAGACTGTCATAGCTTATAGAAATATGGTTTATTCAACTATTTACACTGTCAGAGTTCAGATTTCACAGCATGGTCATTTCCAGAGGGGCTCATCTCCCACAGCACTGCAGCCTTGGGATCCAAGGTATCTCAGCCAGCCAGCCTTCAGCCAGCCTTCCCAAGATGGATCCCTGTCTTTTCTCTCCTCTTTTTCTTCCCAGAACACCTTGCTGAAAAACTCTCTTTTCCTGCCATGTCAAACATATACTCCATCACCTTGGCAATGCCCCAGGCCAAAGGATTCTTTTCAGAAAGCCCATCAACCCCTTTTTGTCATGTTAACAGATTTGCTCTTTGCTAGGCTGGCCAGGCTGGTTTGCATAAGCCAGCCCAGGCATTCCTTGCCTGGCACAGTTCTGCAGTTTGTACTTTCATCCCTACCCCAATTAATAATAATCCTACCATTTAGTGATTTCTAGGGTTAGGGAGGGTCCCCTGCAAATCCATATGTCTTCATCTGTAAATGAAGCTGATGTCTAAATAATTGTTTTCTGCTGTGTGGCATAGGTTTATATGAAAGGGATATATTGCACAAACCTAAGTATAGGAGTTGCTACTGTTATTCTAGCCTTAGTTTCTACAACTCAGGACTATAAGTGATATCCAAACCAACCACATTTACTTATGGGAGTATAAGAGTAAGTCCCATGCCACTTAAGAGACAGAACTGATATGCTACCTGCTCACAAAAACAAATAAAAAAGTACCCCCATGTAAACTGATCTATGGTTTTGAATACTTTTTCTAAAGCAAAGTGGTACATCAGCATATAGAGAGATAAAAATTCAGCAGAGTGCTATCAGACACATTTGGTGCCAAGCTGAACTTCTGCAAACAATGCAGAAATTGAATATTGTGGTTCTGTTCCATGGCAAGACACCAACTGAATTCTGATGGCAACGATCTCGCCCTGTTTCCCTTTATTTATCCCAGCTCAATTGTCCTGTTTTCCCAAAGACATCTATTGTGCCTTATGCCAGCTAATTTGCAGTCAAATATGCTCTGTCATGCTCTGGACAGACGAAGGAAATGAAAACCAGCACGCTCCAGCCTTGATAATTTTCATTACTCATCTCCCAAGGCAACAGAGGGCTGTTGGGTTGGTGACGATGGGGTCATACTGCTTAGGGATGAGAAACACTCTCAGTAAATAGATCCCCATGCCTCCCTCCCCTAAAAATTTACCTCTCTCACAAATAACAAGTCACTGATTCCACCCAACAGCAATTGGCTGAGTTGGTTGCTTGCTAACTCACTTGTTCCCTTGACACAAATGCCCAACCACTTTGACACTAGTTCTTCTTTGGCAGCCAGCTTCACTGAGAAGCTTACAGGTTATATTTATTGTTGGAGAGATGTACACAAGCAAACAGAAACATACACAAACACTGGGTTACTTGCGTAAAAATCTGGATGCAAAAAGTTTTTGGGTGTTTTTTTAAAAGAAATAAATGGGGACTAAGCACCGGCACATTGCCAAGTCAGTGGAGCTCAGCGGCGCGTTCCATTTGAGGTGTTGACAGTGCATAATAAATCCCGGCCCTACCTAACATTTACAGGAACATTATAAAATGAGTGAAACGGCGTGAGCTGGTTCCCCAGGCAACCAGACAAACATAATAAACAGTCAGCAGTGGCAAAAGTAACTTACACCGTGCTCAGTCGCAGGCCTGAAATATATCACTTAACCATAGCCCCTTCTCTGCTTTTGGAACTCTTGAAAAAGCTTTGTATTATTGTTTCTTAATCATATGGGAGGAAGGAAGCTCAGCCAATTTTTTTTTTTAATAAATCATAATCTTATTTGACTTATTGTCTGAAGAGACCCCTGGCTTTATTGTTCTGACTTAGGCAAATAGTAAGAATTTAGCTTCATCATTGGCCTATCAGGCTTTTGCCATTAGAAGCATCAGAGTTGAAGGAATGTTGGTTAGATGGAAATTGTCATCATGTAAAGATCATGAACTTCATTCAGAAAGAGGACATCTGTGAGTGACTGACTCCTCTAAATAAGACACTTTCTTCACTCATGGTAAAGGTAAACAAGTGGAATGGTGACTTAAGTGACCCTAAGTGATCCTGAAGGAGCATCTCAACACCCATTGTTTGGACAGGACACTGAGGTCCACCTCTGAGGAACTTCTGGTGGTTCCTTCACTGAGAGAAGTGAAGTTACAGGGAAACAGGCAGAGGCCCTTTTTGATAGTGGCGCCTGCCCTGTGGAATGCCCTCCTATCAGATGTCAAGGAAATAAACAACTATCTGACTTTTAGAAGACATCTGAAGGCAGCCCTGTTTAGGGAAGGTTTTTTTCAAAAAAATTCTGATGTTATATTATGTTTTTATATGTGTTGGAAGCTATGTAGAACGGTTAGGGCAACTCAGCCAGATGAGCAGGGTACAAGTAATAAAATGTTGTTGTTTAGTCGTTTAGTCATGTCTGACTCTTCGTGACCCCATGGACCAGAGCACGCCAGGCACTCCTGTCTTCCACTGCCTCCTGCAGTTTTGTCAAATTCATGCTGGTAGCTTCGAGAACACTGTCCAACCATCTCATCCTCTGTCGTCCCCTTCTCCTTGTGCCCTCCATCTTTCCCAACATCAAGGTCTTTTCCAGGGAGTCTTCTCTTCTCATGAGGTGGCCAAAGTATTGGAGCCTCAGCTTCAGGATCTGTCCTTCCAGTGAGCACTCAGGGCTGATTTCCTTAAGAACGGATTTCCTTAAGAACAAGGATTTCCTTAAGAATGGATAGATTTGATCTTCTTGCAGTCCATGGGACTCTCAAGAGTCTCCTCCAGCACCATAATTCAAAAGCATCAATTCTTCGGCGATCAGCCTTCTTTATGGTCCAGCTCTCACTTCCATACATCACTACTGGGAAAACCATAGCTTTAACTATATGGACCTTTGTTGGCAAGGTGATGTCTCTGCTTTTTAAGATGCTGTCTAGGTTTGTCATTGCTTTTCTCCCAAGAAGCAGGCGTCTTTTAATTTTGTGACTGCTGTCACCATCTGCAGTGATCATGGATCATTATACTTGTTACCAAACCCTCAGTGGGGCTTATTTCTGTGTAGGCAATGCATAGGATTGTGCTGCAAGATTGCAGCCCTAAACCCACTTATGTGGAACTTACTATAAAGCTCAGTGTGACTTACTTCACAGTAGGCACGCGCAGGCTGGCTCTGTAAGTGTCATGGCTCTTTCCAAAGAATCCTGGGAAAGGCAGTTTGAGAATTTTATTACAGATCCCTAGGCAGCCCCTCAGCGAGCGGCTGTTCCCAGCATTCTCTTGGGAAACTTAATGACTGTTAAACCAGTTTAAAGGTGTAGAACAAATATGCTGGGTTCCGTTTTGCCGCACAAAGTAACTATCAAATACCAGGCAGTAAAATGGCACCAGGGTTTGGGGGCACTGCTTTGGGTACTGGGGCTAAATCCTTCTAAGTTTTCTAAGAAAAGCTGACCTAGATGGAACACAGTCTTGCAAGTTTCCTCCTTTGTTTCTCCCCGTCTCATAAACATTTCCTTTTCTGGAAGACTTAACACCACAGTCACAATGAAGGGGCGGGCTGTGTCACATGCTGCTTGCTTCTTGGCGGTATATATGGGAAACTGTTCCAGTCTTCTCTGGTTTATGGGCTTTGGCTCTCTGGCCCTGCCAAGTAATAAGCTGCTGGCCTGGGAGCTTCTGGGTGGACAGCTGCTACGCAAGATCATGTCTGTTCATCATGGTGTGAAAGCAGAGGGGTGAGGCCTGGAAAGCTCATGCTTAAAAGGGAGGGTTAAGAGGGTACGGAGAAGGTTCTTCCTGACTTTTTAAGTAGGAACTGCCTGAAGGATAACTAATTAGGCCAAGTGGGGTCTGAAGGACACGTCGTCCTGAATGACGTCAAGATGGGATCCAGATATTTTCATGCAATCTTCTTTTCCTCAAAGGACTGGGAAGCATCAGGGCCTGAAGGACTTCTGAGTCAGACTCGTTGGTCACAGGAACACTAACGTACACAGAAAATATAAAGAAGAAGAGTGATGCATGCCCAGAGCAGATTGACATGGTTAAAAATAAAAACAGCATACTTCCTTCATGAATGTTTTGAGGATGGCATCATTGTATGTTGCGTTACGATGTTAAAGGAAGAGCTACAAAGAGCAAATCATTCAATGTTTGACCAGTGTGGGATAGTGATCTGTTCTCCTGCAACAGAAATGATATATTTATCAGAGATTATTTTTTTTTGGGGGGGTTATAGGGCCATATTTGGTGGAGGAAGTGCTATTGCACATGAATTTGTTGTCATGGAAGGCTTGGAAGCTTTTACATCCAAATTTCTTCCTGGATTTTTGGAGTTCGGTATGCATACTGCACCATCCTTTGTCCTCCAGACAAACTATTTAGCATTCATTCTGATTTGCTTTCATGAGGCTTGTGTTAGACTATGTCTGATCTTTATTGAACATTTGTTCTGATATACTTATGAGGTGCTCACATGACAATGAGAATTCATCCTGATATGCTTGCAGGCTGCTGATCACTTATTCCTATTAATCATTCATGCATCAAATACTTTTAAATTCGTTTCCATGTCACCTGCCAAAAAAGATGAATTTCAGAGATAAATTTCGGTGTTTGTTGTACTTTGGTGGCAGAGTGCAATACAGTGTTATTTAATATGTTCTGGAGGTCTGTTCTTAACCTGAAACTATTCTTAACCTGAAGCACCACTTTAGCTAATGGGGCCTCCTGCTGCTACCATGCCGCTGCTGTGCGATTTCTGTTCTCATCTTGAAGCAAAGTTCTTAACCCGAGGTACTATTTCTGGGTTTGCGGAGTCTGTAACCTGAAGCATCTGTAGCCCGAGGTACCACTGTATGTGCTTGATTGTCTTACGCAAAGTACTGACTGTCAAAGTACAGGCACCCCAAGACAAGCACAATGCCTTGGCTCTGGGTTGTTTTAAAAGCTTGGACTATCCACACTTAACAAAAACATATACTTGGCCATGTTACACCCATGTTTTGATACGTATTTTTGAAAAATAACATGTATGGTGAAACTCACTTTAGAAGCAGTCCTCGGTAGATTTACTTTAACTAGATAATCAAGTTCCATTTATGTTTGAGAGTATTTTGTTCCTTAAAGAAAGCCAGAATGAGAAAGTTAATGTATTCCATGAGGTATATACATGTACATTTAGAAATGCCTGGGCAAACTGGACTGAGTCAAACACATAATATGGGTGAGGTTTGTGGTGTGTAATTATAGACTTCTTTGGCTGTGTAAAACTCTCAGACACTGAAGACTAATGGCTCACAAGACATCCCATTAAATGTATTGTACTTGTGTGCAAACACTGCAGAACATCCCCTGCCCAGCTATTCAGCTTCCATGTGGTAGGGGGCAGAGGGAAATAGCTCCCTTTGGCATAAAAGAAAATTCTCTATGCCAGGGTTATCCAACCTGGTGCCCTCTGTGTGTTGTTGAACTCCAACTCCCATCCAGGCCAGCCCATCATGGACATGGTAGAGTTCCCCTCATCAGTTCTCCTCTCCATACCACCCTAACCACCACCACCCAAAGGCAAAAATATCAGGGCACAGTTATGACTACAGTCTCAGACTTACTTGGGCGTAAATCCCACTGCACTGTCGCACAGGATTCTGCTGTGTACAATGCAAAGGGGAAAGGGCCTCATTGTTTCCCCACGAGTTGCCAAATTGCCTTCTAAATTTGCAGCTCTCAAATTTATTTATTTAATTTCTATACCTCTTTATATTTTTAAGAAAAATCTCAAAGCAGTTTACAGCATATTAAATCAATAAAACATAAATAAAACAATCTGAAGAAAATCATCTTTGAGAATTCCTGGAGAACAGGCGAAGTCCCGGCAGACTGGAGGAGGGCAAATGTTGTCCCTATTTTCAAAAAGGGGAAAAGAGAGGACCCAAATAATTACCGCCCAGTCAGTCTGACATCAATAGCAGGGAAGATTCTGGAGCAGATCATTAAGCAAACAGTCTGTGAGCACCTAGAAAGGAATGCTGTGATCACCAATAGTCAGCATGGATTTCTGAAAAATAAGTCATGTCAGACTAACCTGATCTCATTTTTTGACAGAATTACAAGCCTGGTAGATGAAGGGAACTCAGTGGATATAGCCTACCTTGATTTCAGTAAGGCATTTGACAAGGTGCCCCATAATATTCTTGTAAAGAAGCTGGTAAAATGCGGTCTTGACTCTGCTACCACTCAGTGGATTTGTAACTGGCTGACTGACCGAACCCAAAGGGTGCTCATCAATGGTTCCTCTTCATCCTGGAGAAGAGTGACTAGTGGGGTGCCACAGGGTTCTGTCTTGGGCCCGGTCTTATTTAACATCTTTATCAACGACTTGGATGATGGACTCAAGGGCATCCTGATCAAATTTGCAGATGACACCAAACTGGGAGGGGTGGCTAACACCCCAGAGGACAGGATCACACTTCAAAACGACCTTGACAGATTAGAGAACTGGGCAAAAACAAACAAAATGAATTTTAACAGGGAGAAATGTAAAGTATTGCACTTGGGCAAAAAAAATGAGAGGCACAAATACAAGATGGGTGACACCTGGCTTGAGAGCAGTACATGTGAAAAGGATCTAGGAGTCTTGGTTGACCACAAACTTGACATGAGCCAACAGTGTGACGCGGCAGCTAAAAAAGCCAATGCAATTCTGGGCTGCATCAATAGGAGTATAGCATCTAGATCAAGGGAAGTAATAGTGCCACTGTATTCTGCTCTGGTCAGACCACACCTGGAGTACTGTGTCCAGTTCTGGGCACCACAATTCAAGAAGGACACTGACAAACTGGAACGTGTCCAGAGGAGGGCAACCAAAATGGTCAAAGGCCTGGAAACGATGCCTTATGAGGAACGGCTAAGGGAGCTGGGCATGTTTAGCCTGGAGAAGAGGAGGTTAAGGGGTGATATGATAGCCATGTTCAAATATATAAAAGGATGTCACATAGAGGAGGGAGAAAGGTTGTTTTCTGCTGCTCCAGAGAAGCGGACACGGAGCAATGGATCCAAACTACAAGAAAGAAGATTCCACCTAAACATTAGGAAGAACTTCCTGACAGTAAGAGCTGTTCGACAGTGGAATTTGCTGCCAAGGAGTGTGGTGGAGTCTCCTACTTTGGAGGTCTTTAAGCAGAGGCTTGACAACCATATGTCAGGAGTGCTCTGATGGTGTTTCCTGCTTGGCAGGGGGTTGGACTCGATGGCCCTTGTGGTCTCTTCCAACTCTATGATTCTATGATTCTATGATTCTATGAAATATAGAGTATACAGTCAAAGCAACATAACAGAAAATTAAAATATTATCTTAAAGATTTCAAAATAAAACAAATGCAGAGGTGGCGATGCAGTGAGGAAGGGATTTTGCCCCAACACTAATGTTAATTAATTTTGTTCTTTATAATTATTGCGCTCCTTCATGGATCACTGCCTTGCCATGGCAAAGAGGCTTGAATAACTCAGAGAAGCTATGAGCTATGCCATGCAGGGCCACCCAAGACGGACAGGTCATAGTGGAGAGTTTTGACCAAACATGATCCACCTGGAGTAGGAACCGGCAAGCCACTCCAGTATCCCTGCCAAGAAAACTCCATGGACAAAGACAACAGGCATATAAAAGTTATGACGCTGGAAGATGAGCCCCTCAGGTTGGAAGGCGTCCAACATGCTACTGGGGAAGAGTGGAGGACAAGTACAAGTAGATTCAGAACTGATGAAGCGGCTGGGCCAAAGCTGAAAGGTCACTCAGTTGCGGATATGCCTGGAAACGAAAGGAAAGTCCAATGCTGTAAAGAAAATTATTGCATAGGAACCTGGAGTGTAAGAACCATGAACATTGGTAAGAGAAGACTCCCTGGAAAAGACCCTGATGTTGGGAAAGATGGAGGGCACAAGGAGAAGGGGACGACAGAGGACGAGATGGTTGGATAGTGTTCTCGAAGCTACCAGCATGAGTTTGACCAAACTGCGGGAGGCAGTGGAAGACAGTAGTGCCTGGAGTGCTCTGGTCCATGGGGTCACGAACAGTCGGACACGACTAAACAACGACATAATTATTGTGCTTTGAGGGCTATTGAAAGAGAAGGCAAATGAGGGCCAATGCTAGAGGATGAGAGACCATTTGCTGAAATGGACCGAAACTGGGTAAGCAGTTCTTGGCACTGCTGAAAATGTTTATTTAAAAACTGAATAATTTTATCTCAGATGAGATGAAAACACTATATCTAATCTCTGTAGCTGATTATCACCCCCTCAGTGCTCACCTGATGGTCGGAGCATCCTGTTCTATGGGGTCTTGCTGATAGTGATCAAAGGCTATGCCCATATGCCAGAGCCAAATGTGTACACCAAATTCTCTTGGGGGTGTTGACCTCCAATGAGCCATATACAGAAGTATTACTTGGTTTTGTTGTTGTTGTTTAGTCGTTTAGTCGTGTCCAACTCTTCGTGACCCCATGGACCAGAGCACGCCAGACACTCCTGTCTTCCACTGCCTCCCGCAGTTTGGTCAAACTCATGCTGGTAGCTTCGAGAACACTGCCCAACCATCTTGTCCTCTGTCGTCCCCTTCTCCTTGTGCCCTCCATCTTTCCCAACATCAGGGTCTTGTATTACTTGGTAAGGCACGCTATAGACACAGATCTGGGATCACATTATTTTTTTGTTGTGGTGCCTTTTTCTGCAGGACTATACAAAGTCCTCTTAGATCAAGGATGACACAGCCTTTGTTCTGAGGGTTGCACACAGCCCTCAGTGAAATCTCATGAAGCCCTTGCCTTAATGTTGAAAGACCTCTGCTAGCACCTAGTTCAGACCTCTTGGAAGAGTGATCAACCATCTCCTGACAGTCCACTTCACAACAAGTAGGAGAGAGAACAGGGTCGGATTTAGGTTTGATGAGGCCCTAAGCTACTGAGGGTAATGGGGCCCTTTACATGTCCAGCTGTCCTTTGTCAAAAACAATTTGCCGCTGTTTTTGTTGTTGAATATATGCTATATGGTAATTTATGGACCTAATAGGTATCTAAAGCCATTTTATTTGTTTTTTTATCTTATATTTTTGAAATGTACATCCAGTTTTTCTCTCTCTAAAGAAAAAGAGTGGGGCCCTAAGCTATAGCTTGTTTAGCTTATATGTAAATCCGGCACTGGGAGAAAGAGAACGGGGTGGCTGCCTGTGCCCACTTTTTTGACTCTGACCCCATGCACCCCCAGCATGCAGACCCCAAAAGATGACACCACAGGAAATTTTGCCTTGTCCAGGTAGTAATTGTTGCCTATCCCTTTCTTGGATCACTGACACACAGAACATCAAAGCATTTGGTATAACTTTGAGCTTGAATACCTAACACAATTCTAGAGCAGATAAACCAAGAAAAAGCATTTATTTGCAAGTCAGAGTAAATAAGAAGACATTGACAAAATATACCATTTAAAAGAAAAAGAAAAAGTCATTCCAGTTTCCTTACTCTAGCTATCCACTGATCTCAATTTTCAGGGCTGACTTTAAAGACTGCATGGATTACTGTGCTATGAGCTAAATATTTCCATATCAATTATGATACAAATATGTGAAAAGAGACACCTAACCAGAAGTGATGTGCTTCTTCATTCTTGCCACTAATTTATTGGGAGGTTCTGGAGAAAAACTCTATGGCACATCTCTGGTTATTTTCTGGCACACGGTTACATCAGCTCCCTCTCATAGAAACCTTGTGGTCACTTTTAACTTCTGTGCATTTATTTTTTTCATCTTAAGTATCTGTCGCAATCGCCTGAATTCATCTTTGTGGTGAAAAAGGCAGAATAGAACAGGTTCCTTCTCGTTTCATTTTATAAGGTCAGCCCTGCTGATTTGGACATTTCCCTAAGCACACTATTGGCTTCTTCTCTGAACTCCTTGGAAAACTGTTTGGCCCGGCTTGTTTTCTCAATATTTTCTCTCAGGTTCCCTTCTAGCCGTATCTGGTCTAGGTATTCGGAGTTGGCAACTTTCACTCTCTCCACCAATGGCTCCTGGTTCTGAAGCACCGAGGAGATCATTTCCTGAAGCTTTGTTTCCATGCTGATGACTCCTTTGGTGGCACGGTTCAGCTCTCCCACCTGCTGCTTAGCCCACTCCAGTTTCTCAGGGACCTTTTCCTCCTTCGCATCCAGCCAGAACCTGTATCCCTCCATATGCACCTGCACATTGCAAGCACCTGAAAGACAAAGCAGTGGTTAAGCTCCAACTTGATGTAAGTCCAAGAAAGAAGGCTAATTGTGTTAGTTCCAAGAAAGCTAAACCCTTCAAGCAGCAAAGCTTCTAACAGTGGCCAGCTGTCAAAGATATTGCCATGTCATGAAATCTGATTATTTCCACTTTACTTATCAGAGACCCGGTTGTATACCTACATATATGTCTGTGTGCATGTGAGCTGTAATACAGTCATTTGGCAATATTAAGCCAAGATTATCCGTGCCACTTTCTTGTAAGAAACAAATCCCTGGCATAACCCCATTGGCATGCTCTTCATTGAAGCCACTCTGGTGAATTTGACCCATAATCCCATGGCTTTTTCCTGCTATTCATTCAACACAAAACTATCAGGTATTGGGTAAGTCTCTCTAACGAATTCTGATCTAATCTCTTTTCACGTTGCCCTCTTGTCTCTCTCATTGTTAGTTTCACAAACACTTGGCTCTTCTTTCTGAAGAGGGCATTGTTGAGCTTTTGGCATGAGTTTAGAAGGCTGGCATTACATAGGAAGGATTGGATTTAAAGGCATGTGAAGAAGTAATATACAGGAAGTCAAAATCTAAAGAGTGGGGAAATAATATAAGGCCCTCCTGGATACAGCATTGCCATGTAATGTGCAACCCAGTCAATAGGTTATTCAACAGGAAAAAATAAAGCCTACGATCCTTAGCATCTTGATAATTTACAGAGGCAGAAAAGCAGGAAGCTGAATTAATTAATCCAGCCAGGTTTCTCCTGAAAAGGAGCCTTAAAGCTAAATTTCTGCCCATATGACCCCCCAGTTCTAAACACCAGGATCAGCATATCTGCCTGGTAGCTGACAGAACATTCAACAACATTAGCACAATGTCAGATCTTTTACCTCTTCATTGTGTCCAAAATTCACCATTAAACTACAAGTGTTATTCTAATCCTGCTAATGATTTTAACTGTTTACAATGGTTTTTAAGATAAATAAGCAGAATCCCATGCACAGCATGGATGCTAATTTTAGGATTGGGCTGACTGTTACCTAAAGATTGAATTGCTGCTGAGAGATCATGTCTGCTATCTTTGCTTCCACCTTACATTGCTACCTAAGAGTAGCACAAATCATCATCATCATTTTATTATTTGTACCATGCCCATCTGATTGGGTTTCCCCAGCCACTCTGGGCGGCTTCCAGCATAAGAAATGGTCAAACTAATTTTGGATGGCATTTGGAATGTAGGTAAAGGTAAAGGACCCCTGGACGGTTAAATTGAATTTGACTATGGGGTGCAAGGCTCATCTTCGCTATCAGGCCAAGGGAGCTGGTATTTGTCCATAAACAGCTTTCTGGTTCATGTGGCCAGCATGACTAAACAGCTTCTGGCAGAACGGGACACCGCGATGGAAGACAGAGTGCATGGAAACACTGTTTACCTTCCCTCCGCAGCAGTACTTATTTATCTACTGGCGCTGGTATGCTTTCGAACTTCTAGGTTAACAGGAGCTGGGACAGAGCAACAGGAGCTCACCCTACCACATGGATTCAAACTGCCAACCTCATGATCGCCACAGCGGCACCCGCATCTTATTGGGAATGTGATGCTAACAAACAGACCACTCAAAGGACAACAACTTCTCTTTATTTGAACCTGATGGAGAGGCTGGTGCAGAATTTATCTTGGCCATTGAGCCAAATGCAACATGGTGTCAGAAATAAGAGAATTATTTCATGATGTGATATTTTGATGCCACAACGTATATAAATGCCCTTCTTTATGATGGACAGGTGCATGAATATATATGCATCTGTGCAGTTATGTTCCACCTCCTCATGGGTTTATTGCATAGCTTTGCCCCTTGCATAACTCTATCCCCAATCCTCCCATTCTATCCTTTGACAGGGTGCTAGAATAGGGTGACATGCTAGCCTCTTTACATGTTCCTTGCTACTTCAGCCCTGATTGCAAAGTCATGTTCCTCCTCCTGCCCCAAACTTTGCCACCCTCCAGGTTAAGATCTGCACCTTTGACTGGACTTAACCATCCAGTGTTCCTTTACCTTTACCTTACCTTACACTGACAGAGACATTTGTAACTCAGACATGCATTTGGGGACCCAGTTCTTAATCTTGTACCATCATTAAACCATATGGTAATGTTCCTACTGAGGCTTACATAGGATCAGGTCCCGACGTCTCTTACCAACCAGATGAAATGCTGCTGGGCAACTCTAGGAACAAAGACTGAACAAATCACCTCAGGTTCACGCATAAACCCACAATGCTAAAATGGAGGGCTTGGCCTTCTCCATTTTCACACTCTATATTCTTCAGCATCATTTCTCCCACCAACTTACTATGCTCTTGTTGTATCTTCTCTATGCATACAGAAAGACTGCTTGCGGGCGAACAGCAATAGGTGTCTTTGAGGTCCCGGATGGTTTTCCGGATAGCCATGCAGTGGCATTGCTGCTTGTTGAAAGCCTCAGCGATGTCAGTAAATAGTGTGTCAATCTCAGGCACATTGACCAGTTTCACGGCGAAGGGTTTCTCTTTGTTGAAAAGAACTAGAAATATGGAAGCCCATAGAAACTTCTGGTTAGTGTGTTACATAAGGGGGTAACGGAAATATGGAAAGCACAACAATATTTGAATATGATTCCTGAAACTAACAAAAATTAAGTACATAAGATGGATCAGTACAAACAAATTTACAAAGATTATCTTGTTCCCATTCCTTGTGCACTGAAGTATACATTTTTCCCCCAATGGAATTTCCCTCTTACATATTTACAATTGCACACCTATTTTTCTTGAGGGGAGGGGAATCCTTCAAATTATTACATTTTACTTGCCAAAGCTTCCCACTTGCTTAGCAGTGAGCCAGTGGCAGTATCCCAAAATTATTTCTGTGAGGCTTAGCCTTCATGTGGTGTGCTTCAAGAATAATGTTTATGGGCATTCTTGTTTCGTGAAATGTGTTAAATGGCCAGCAGAAATGGCCAATTGAGAAAGGTGCAATCTGATAGTGCCATATACTTCTTTTCTCTATCCAAGGAAGTCTGGTTCTCTAGCCCATGTCAGAGATGTTGGGTTGAATGAACCATTAGTCTGGCAAAGTGCGAATGTTCTTCTTGTGCAATGATGACTATGTAGGTTGAGGTTTTCAAGTACATCCTAAGGAAAGTTCAGTGCCCAGCTGCCATTAATTTTAATGGAAACTGGCACTCCAAATCCCTCGGAGTCGGCTTTGAAAAATCACAGCCATCATATCCGGAAGGCAGTTTCAACAGAATAAGCACGGGAGCCATAATTAAACCTTGAATTATCCAATTGAAAATCAGACCAGTGGTTCCATGACAACACAGTTTAGACTAGAGTTTATTTTTCAAACCTGCAGAACCTAATTGCATCTTTCCAAGCAATGGAATACATGATCCATTTGCTGGTAGTATTTCCAGCAGATGTCACAGAGACTTTTAAAAAGAAAAAAGGAGAGAGAGAGAGAGAGAGGGAGAGAAAGAAATTCTGGTCAATTTTTTGTCTACAAAGAATGGTCACAGTATGCATCTCTACTGCCAAATAATTCATTCTGAGAACATTTGAAAAGTATCTCATTTCTGAAATAACAAAATAAAATAAAACATCCTTTTTTTCTTTGAATGTGTTTGCGGGGAGCACTTAATTCCACATTATTTTGGGAGAACATGAATAATCCAATCCAGCTTTCTGAAATGATAGTATAAATGTAAATGATCTCATTTAGATTAAGCATCAATGTACAATGGAACCAAATTTTTGACTATAGGTGGTTTATTCTTCAAAATTAAAAGTATCACATAAAGAGAGAGAGAGAGAAAGTAAAACGTATTTTAAGGAAATGATTAGAGTAATTAAATGTGTAAGATATATTGAAGTGGTTCATTTTTTTCACTCTCTCTGTATGTTTCACCTGCTTCTGTAGGGTGTAGTGCACTGTATTTTCCTGAATTTTGTTTTACTAAACGTATTTTATTTTGGAGCATTTTATTTAATCACGTGAGCTGAATTGTATATTTGATTATGTGAGATGAATTATGACAAATGTTTGGTATGGAATATTGTTTATTGTTGCATAGGGTGGAACAGAAGATACCTTTTCTGATTCTCTTAAATGTTCAGTTTCCCCAAAAGTGAGCCTAGATAGAGTCCACAAAAATATTTAGAACCTCTACAGCTTGATGAAGCTGAGAGAAATATGTGGGGTATGGATGCGTGTCTGGGATAGGAGCCAACTTCCAGGGGCCAATGTCCCTTCAGCTCCCTCAATGAAATATTTGAGTAGGGTTGCCATACATTCAGGCGTGTGTTTTTTTTAAAAAAAGTTAATGACCCCCTCATTGCCATTGAAATGGTGTGCATGCACTGTGTCATGTGATTGGTTATGCAGGATGGGACTGACTTGGGTCCCCTCAATATTTCACCCAAGTTAGCACCCCTGAGTTTGACCTGCCGAAAGATGTAGAGTGCATTTGAAGTACAGATTGGTGCTGGGCCTAATCTAAAATGTAGGGTAACTTTGGGAGCACGAATTAGAATTCCCTTCATGTAGATTCTTCAAGACTTCTTGCTTTGATCTCACTCTCAGCTATTCCCATCTTTCCTCTGTGACATCATCACATGACTTGCATGACATGTCCTCTGACATGTCCTCTGTGACATAGCCACTTCCGACTTCAGGAGGAGGTGGTGTTGCAGGCTCACGCCCCCACACAATCAGCCCCCACACAATCAGGGGAATCCTTGGGCCGCGTCATCCCCTGGCCAGCCAATCGGCTGGCTCAGGGGGTGTGGCTTGCCTCATTTAAGGCAAGCACGGCCAGGGATCTCCCTCTTTGGCCGCTCAGCTTTCCGGTTAAGCATTGGTAGGGGTATTGTTATGTAGATGTGTTGGGGGGGAGGAGCACCATCACCTCCCCCAAATATTGAAGGGTAGTCTGGTAAAAGACTCCGGGGGGCGTGGCCTCATCCAAAGCCTATGGAGGTCAGGGCCTAAAACGCGCCCCCAAGCGGTGACCCCGGGGGAGTCCCTAGTTGATGCGCATCAGCAGGGCTGCCCCTTCAAGCAAACAGGCTGAAGCTGGATAGTCGAATAGGACCAATGCCTAAGCCAATACCGCTCTTTACCTGTAACCAATAAAGTTGTGGTCTATTTTAGCCCATTAACCTAAATACTTGTGTCACGTGTCGTTATTCCTACTGGTGGGAGGCAGGAACTCGCCATGCAACATCATATGACTTGTTACATAACAACATGTCCTCTGTGACATCATCATATGACCTGTTACATAATATACCAATACCATAATATACAAATTCTATCCTGTTCACTACAGGATCCCAGCACAAATAACCCGGAATGATGAAAGAAGCAACAGATAGGACTGGGATATGGCATCAAAGAAGTTTGGTACAAAGTTGACTTATCATAACTATTGCTGGTGGTGGGTGTTTTCCTTCTTTAAAGAATGTCTACCCATGCAGAGTGACTTATTTTACAAAAAGAGAAAGTATATTAGTTGAAGCTCTAATTACAATTGACATACATACAGTGGTGCCTCGCAAGACGAAATTAATTCGTTCTGCGAGTTTTTTCGGCTAGCGAATTTTTCGTCTTGCGAAGCACGGTGTCGGAAAAGTTTTGGAAAAGCTTCAAAAATCACCAAAAACCTCAAAAAAGGCTACCACACTGCGTTCTATGAGTTGCTCCTCGAAGTCAAGTCGCAACTGTATTAACGGTGTTAAGAAAAAGGAAACAAACTTGCAAGATGTTTTCGTCTTGCGAAGCAAGCCCATAGGGAAATTCGTCTTGTGAAGCAGCTCAAAAACCGCAAAACCCTTTCGTCTAGCGAGTTTTTCGTCTTGCGAGGCATTCGTCTTGCGGGGCACCACTGTAAAAGTATTATGAAGTATAGCAAAACAAAAGCAAGTAAAATGACTCAGAATTTTACCACTTTTGGTGCCTTGATGAGATTGTCTGGAGTGCTGTGCATTGAGAGGTTCCCTCTGTGAATACAGGAAGATATTTCAAAATAAATGCATATTCTTTTTGAATCCACAACTCATTCTAAAACCCTCCCCTTCCACACTTGTCTCCCCTCTGTTGTATTATGTGTTGCAAGCCCTTCAACCTGCCCTCTTGTGCTTTGTAGAGTGCAGTGCACACTATATTATTTTTATTACTAAAAAATAATAACAATCCTGTTTTCCACTATTTGGACTCAAAGCAGTTTTCAACAATAAAATATACAGTACAGTCATACCTCGTGTTGCATTAGGTTCATGTTGCGTCTTTTCGGCTTGTGAACGTGGCAAACCCAGAAGTGTATACTTCCGGGTTTCGCTGCGCATGTGTGCGCAGAAGTGTTCTGCACGCTTTGGATATGCGCAGAAGCGCTCTATCGCGCTCCACGCTTGCACAGGAGCGCCACTCTAGTTGTAGACTTTTTAGGGTGCGAATGGCATCCCAGAATAGATCGTGTCCACAACTAGAGGTACCACTGTATGCAGAACTTAAAACATAAGTTAAACCTCCAAAATGTAGAAACCTTGGGAATTTAAAATCTCAAATGTATACATACATATACTCAGTGCTTTTTTCCCTAAAAAAAAAAATGTTTAGGGGTACTCTCATTTTCCTACTCATATTGAAATATTGCCCCTGAATGAGGCCAAACTTAGATTCTCAAAATGTTTAGGGGTATGGGTACCTTCGCATACCCCCAGAAAAAAAGCTCTGCATATACTCATATAATGATAAAAGTGTTGTGAGTGCCAGCATAAAATGGCTGCCATGGGCACAGGGAAACACCAACAGTGCTCCCTCCCCCTTCCAATGATTTCAGTGATCTACTTGGTGGTGAATATTACAAACACGCACAATCCTATTACTGCAAATAGAACTATTACTGTACTAGTTCATGTTCACATGAGGAGATGCGCAAGATTGAGTTGTTGATTTTTTCATCTTTCTCTTGGGCTTTATAAGCATTCACGTGCTCCCTAAGTTATTGGCTGAAATGGGGTGTCTGCTTTGCTCATTGAATATTGTGTAAACAGGGAGTACAGATTCTATTCTATGAGTTGGGAGACAGCAAGGCATTGGGTAATCCTTGTGGTGCGCATCCATTCACTGACTCACAAATAGAAAAGGAAATCCCTGCTCACGTGCAGCTCTGTTTTTTTTTTGTTTTTTTAAAATTTTTATTGGTTTTTCCACTTTTATAAAGACAAAACACACACAAAAAAGACACAAGACAAGAACATGTATAAATTCCGAAAATCCTAGTTTCCTAACCCTATTCCCAGACTTCCCCCCACCCCCCCTCGTGCATCCCAATTCCCAAGATTGTGTCCGCAATTTGGTGTTTCTCCTCTTAACCATCTTATTACCTTTTTTACAAAGAAATATAGATTTTTCCTAAGTTGGACTCAAGTTCTCTTCCGTCGATTTCTCATTTTGTCTTAATTAAAAGTCATATTAACTAAACCTAAAGGTCTTGAGTGTTTTTAAGATTCTCTTCTTCCCTCCCTCCCATCCCCGGTTTTTGTCCCTTCCAAATACATATCCAGAATAGCAGTTCTTAGCCTGGGTTCCTCACGTCCGAGGCTTTCAAGTCTCTTTCAGTCCCTCTCCGCCGGTCTTGTTGGTAGTCCTTTATGTCGGTCATCAAGTCTGGAAAGAGTTCTTTCGCCATCAAACCATATTCTCTTCCCACAAGGACATTTGAAAGCCACTGCTGAAAAATTTTCACAAATCCTGCATCTTCAAAGTCAAAGTCAGAATGGAGGCCCCAATCATATTTCTTTGTTTTAAGTTCCTGTGTTCCATAGACTCCCGGGGCCTCCCCCTTCATCTTCTTCATCTTTCGCAAACTTGTGGTAGATATAATCCAAAAATCTCCTTGCTTGTATTCCACAGATGTCGGCTTTTGGTTGTTACTTCCCAGCTTTACTTTCTCTTTTTCTTGTTTAGTCTCTTCCACCTCTTCAGATATCAGTTCCCATTCAGCTGTGGATTCTTTCTCATTCAGATCCTCAATACATACAGCAGAGCTGCCTGTTCCAGAAGTCAAGGTCATAAGTTGTTTATTCATAGCTAAGCTCTGCTCTTGTAGAATTCCCACCAATTGAAACATCCTTTCGATTTCCACTAGTAACTTTCCATCCACAGCCATTGTATCCATTGTAGTTTCACAGAATTCCCCCTAGGGGGAATCTGGTTACTTATTAGTCTTTTCTCCAACAATCCTTTAACTTATTTTTATTACTTTGTTTCCAACAATCTTGGTTCAATTGTAGCTCATCTTAGTCCAGAGGGATCTTAAATAGCAATTTTTCCACTCTAAACTGCCCGCTTGACAGCTTTGACAGCTGTCAAACTCCGCAGCTCTTACACAGGCACAGAGACAGGACGCTCCCGGGCCCGGGAGGGGGGGTTGTTTAAAGCAAAAAGAAGGCTTCCCAGTCTCCACTCTCCAGCTCAAAATTTCTTTTAACTAAATCTTGGAAGTTAGTGTCCTTTTTAACTCACCCCTCCAAGGGTAGGCTCTCCAGCTTAGCACTTTGTCGTTGCTTAGATCGTCTGCAAGGGGGGGGGTGCGGACTTCCTTTTAGCACACCCCCCGGTCGTCTCCAATTCAGGGTAATGTTTTTAAGATCCAATTCCGTCTTACTCACGGGTTCTTTCTTTTCAGTCCAAATTTCAAGGAAGGAAGTCAGCGCTCTCTGGTCATGGCTCGCGGCTTCACTCCACCGAGGTAGCGATCGACTCTCAGTGCCACGCCGCCCTCCGCATCCTCTCCGCAGCCTTTAAAAAGGCTCTTCGTGGATCGGGGGGGCGCTTAAGGCACCCGCCGAGTCTTCAGTCCGCAGGCTTCCGTGCTTGTGGTTTTTAAGGGTCCCCGCGTCGCCGGCGCGGCAAAGACCCGTCCTCGGTTGAGCCGATTCCCTCCGCAACTCGGAGGGAATCCGCCATTTCCAAATCGCGCCAACCCGGAAGTCCTCACGTGCAGCTCTGGTACACTGATAGAGTTTGGCTATCAGTCCTTCAAGACCAGTGATGGCCAAACTTTGTCCTCCAGCTGTTTTGGGACTACAATCCCCATCATCCCTGACCACTGGTCCTGTTAGCTAGGGATGATGGGAGTTGTAGTCCCAAAACAGCTGGAGGACAAAGTTTGGCCATCACTGTTCTAGACAAATAGGATGAAGTCGCAAGGGCTCTGGATTTTATGTTAAGCAGAACTGTGAACGTGGAAACGCTGAATATATTTACTAGAGTTGCAAGCCTTTTAAGTCAAGATCCTTGAATAAAGCTCTTATGAAAAGAGCAAAACTTCTGATCACCTGTAACAAAGTGTTTCACAACCTTTAGAGCCTGTCATCTTACACTGCCATTGCAAGTCTGGAAGCGTGTGCTTTGCTTGTGAGTTGACAGACCTTTCCCATTCCCTTTGGAAAATTACCGGCAGGTTTGCTGCATTCCATGTTTTGCTCCACTTTCTTCTGGTTTTCCATAGAGAAATAATAATAATAGTAATCATTATAATTTTGGAAACTTTGTTGGAAAAAGGATCCTGCCAAAAAAATCTGATTTTGGGTGGAACAAAGCAATGACCTCTGTCTAAGCAAGTGCAGCATGCCATGCCATCATTCAGAGACAGAATCATGGCAGGAGCAAAGTTTTAGATTCATCTCCAGTAAAGTTAAATCTTTGGGGAGAAGGACTTCGTTTCTGCCGATATATTAAGAATTAGCCAACAAATGTCTGTTGAATGTGAGGAGTTGTTTTTGCAGAGCCAAATAGACAGATGGTTATCTTGCAACATTCATCTCATCACTAGGTGATGGAAGTTTTAACATATTATTGAGCTTTTTAAAAAATGTACAGATTGCTTTGGTTTTTAATTATCATCTAAGGGCCCTGTAGCCAAATCTATGGCTGATTGCTTGGAATCAAATATATGATTCTTCCCCATCACTACCACTCAAAATTCAGCCTCTCACCTTTCTTTTCATTCTTCTCAAGCCTTCCTCTACCTGGTATTCAGATGATGCTAGAATATAACTCCTATCATTCGTGATCATTGGACATTCTGACAAGGAAAAGGATGCAAAGCCTCTGGGAGGATCAGGAAGAATGCTCTAGACAGTACCTGCCCAACTCCTACACTTCATTTACTCCTTTAAAATCCTGTTCCCTTTCACCGCATCACCTCAATCTTCTATTCCTTTCCTTCCTCTGTCTATGCTTCCTTTCTTTAAAATCCAAGGAGCTTAGTAAATGCCAGACAAAACTTATTTCCCTCTCCCTCCCTCCCTTTCTTTTGCAGACACACACAACCACACCAGGACGACACTTTAGAAGCTGATGACTTCTAAAAGCCTCATTGTGTCCATTACCACAAAGTCCCTTATTATCAGCAATACAGATAAGTGCTGCAATCATAAACACAACTGCTCGGAATTCCCCATTGTACTGTAGGATTGTGCTGCGGTTAAATTCATTGGTGATCCCTTGTTACCATTATTCTTGTGTTCTCTTTTAAAAACGTACAGTCTGCTTTGGCCTGCTTGTCCAAAATATGCAGCTGCTGCTGCTACTGTTAGCACCGCCACTATCATGGGTGTGGAGATCTATCACAATGAGGTAAAGACGAAAAGGATGCACTGAAATAAGCACAACGTGAAGCTGTCCCACAAAGCATAAGTAAACTTTTGAACCTACATTTATGTCTGGCTGTCAGAATTACGGCATCATGACTCAGCTTCCCTAACAGTTTCTGATACATTTCCAGCTTGTTATACAGTGGTACCTCAGGTTACATACGCTTCAGGTTACATACGCTTCAGGTTACAGACTTCGCTAACCCAGAAATAGTGCTTCAGGTTAAGAACTTTGCTTCAGGATGAGAACAGAAATCGTGCTCCAGCGGCGCAGCGGCAGCAGGAGGCCCCATTAGCTAAAGTGGTGCTTCAGGTTAAGAACAGTTTCAGGTTAAGTACAGACCTCCGGAACAAATTAAGTACTTAGCCTGAGGTACCACTGTACTGGGTTTTCATCCTCTTTCATGCATTTATTTACTAACTTTGCTGGTCTCAAAGTTAAGCAAGTTGGGTTTTTAGATGTGGGCTGGGCTCAGTTACTTCATCTACTGTCACTGACATGGACTTCAGGGTGTCTTACTTTCAAAATCAACCAATGGGTTACCTTTTGTAGGTCCCAAAGACCCTGCCTTGACTAGGGATGGGGCAGAAATTTATTTCATTTTGCAGTAGTAGGTGGCCCTGCTAAATTTGCACTTTTTGAAACCAAAAAACAACCATCTTTCAAAATTCACACTTCTCTGAATTTTGTAATTTGTAATTTGGCTGAATTTTGCAGCCAAGTAACACGTACAAACATGAGCCTGACCAAACTGCGGGAGGCAGTGGAAGACAGGAGTGCCTGGCGTGCTCTGGTCCATGGGGTCACGAAGAGTCGGACACGACTAAACGACTAAACAACAACAACAACAACGCGTACAAAAGGGGATCTATGAGGATAAAATGCCAGGTCATGTTTTTGGCAGGAAGGTGTGGGAAACTGAACAGAGAGGAGTTTCACTGAGCACCTTACGACATCTTTGAGCATGAATGGCATTTCACAAGACTTTCCCCTCAGGGCTCTGGGGCCCGTGAGCAAGGTACAGTGTGCCTCTGAAGCAAACATGTCTCACCCAGCTGGAATTGTTGGCCCTTCCCACAAACATTAACAGGTGTGGTTTAGGGATAGCGGCTGTTAGAACCATGCCCTCCCCTCTGGGCAAAGCCCCCCTATACACGTGATCCTGCAAACTTTATTTTCCTGCGCTATCATGTTGCCTCTGCGGATTTAATCACAATAAACATGGCCCCAGTTCAACCCACTAACCTGAATCTAACCTCTTGATTTCTGGCAATTAAATGTGCATCTTAAGCATCATGCACCTGCCTGTTTGACTTCTCTGTACAAACTGAGCTGTCCTGTTTCCTTTTGCTAACAAAATTCGCTAAGAGCAGCTCAGGATTTGCAGCTTTTTTGTTTTCCCCAATGTTTTCCCCCTTGTTTGTTTTCCCCAATGTTGATCTCTTACCTCTCTTGAAGCAACTTGGAAACAGGGACAACAGCAGCAGAAGGAGACAGACATGCTTTTCAAAGCTACAAAAGAGACCCTTTTTCTTTTCTTCCCAAAGAAAGCAAACGTTAACGAGAACTTGTCAGGTCACGTGCCTTAATGAGCATGCACCCCACCTTGATTAGAATTAAAACAACACAACAAGGGGCAGAAACCGTTTCAAAATCATTGTACGTGGCACGGCAAACTAGGGGCAGGATTCACGGTCAAGCTGCGGTTCTCCTTGCATATTTCTCTTTGCAGACATAATTGTCTCAGACAAGTCAGACTTGTTCCTTCAGCAAACAAACTCTGCATTGTCCAACCCTCTGGACTTTAAAATGTTACTTCCTCTACACTGGCACTCCTGGAATGTACCATTGCCCCCAATGGGGGTGGAATAGGGAGAACAGCAGAAGGAATATTCCAATGTGCTGACAAAATGAATCTTACGTGCTATCTAAGCAACTGCTCAGTGCCGGAAAATAAATCAGCTTCTGGTTTTTATAGCAACAGTATATTGTATGCAGTTAGTTGGATGGGCTGAAACTCCTGTAGCAACTTTTAACTCCACCCAAGATTGTTCTTTTTAATTGAGCTGTATGTCATTTCATCTCCTTAGGTTGTAAATATATATATATATAGAAGGAGACTTCTGCACTCCACACGAAAAAGGTGAAAAGGTTTGCTGATTGGTTGGCTGAATGAATATTTCTGGGCTGCATTTCCAACTTATCAAGGATGATTGCCCTGAGCCCGGTCTTGGCTGGGGAGGGCAGGGTATAAATAAATTATTATTATTATTATTATTATTATTATTATTATTATTATTATTATTATTATTATTATTATTATTATTATAATATCAGAGTGACATATGCTGAAGCACTTTTCAGCTGTTTGGTTTTCTCCTCCTGAATGCGTGTATGATGGGTAGAGGGAGAAAACAGGATCCACCCCCTACCACATACCATGTGTGTCCAGTCAGCACATCTGCACTGTGTCTATCTATGCGCAAGCATGTTCCCACATGCATAGGTATATTGCAGATGGGCAATGAAACAAACATATGACAGAGAAAGAATTTGGCAGATTTACAGGACTGCCTCTGCCTGACACACTTCCATTCAAAATGTGGACAGATGTACCTGGACAGAGTGCTTAATATCAATCATATGAAGAACAAAATGATAGAATAGTGCTCGTGCCCATATTTCCCCCTGCTGAATTGCTTAGTGAATCTCTATGATTAGGACACAAATGTTATCTTGTTGCACGTAGTGTGTAGTTCCAGGGCCAGCATACAGCAAACTCCCCTTTCCTTATATTCCACAGGTTGTCACATCCCAGTTCCAGTCATCCTAACTCCTGTTACTGTTGTGGAGCCAGACATCGGTTTTTGCATGGAGACAAGCATTCCAATCCTCACGTCTAGTAAAATAACGCATGGGACCAAAACAGATTAACCTAGTTAGTGATCATTGTACAATGGTACCTTGGTTCTCAAACACCTTGGTACTCAAACAGCTTGGAGCCCAAACATTGCAAACCTAGAAGTAAGTGTTCCAGTTTGCGAACTATTTTTGGAAGCCGAACGTGCTCCGTTTTGAGTGTTACACTTCTGTTTTGAGTGTTATGCTGAGGTCTGTCTGCTTTTGCTATTTATTTTGCATTTTTTGTTTATGCGGCTCTTTTTGTTTTGTATTTATAACTGTGTGGAACTGATTGATTGATTGTTTATTGCTTTCATTTTATGGATCAGTCGTCTCAGATAGTAAAATCCATGTTAAATTGCTGTTTTAGGGATTCTTTTTAAAAGTCTGGAACAGATTAATCCGTTTTGCATTACTTTCTATGGGAAAGTGTGCCTTAGTTTTGGAACACTTTGGTTTTGGAACGGACTTCTGAAACAGATTAAGTTTGAGAACCAAGGTACCACTGTAGTCCAATATGACCAGTGGCTCAGCATAAGTACTATCAATTAAAACGTTCACCCAATCAGCCATTTTAAATCACAAAAAGCACATAGTTGAAAAGATCCTATCTATCTCTGGACAGTAGAACACCCTCAGAGCAACCATTGTCAAAAGTTTTAGATAAAAATCCCAGAACATATAGATGCTACTGCCTATTATTAAGCGTAGCACTTCATTAAATCTTCACCTGTACTCCCTTGCCCCCCCACCCAGATATTCTGTTTGTTATCGATGTCTATGTTTCTTCATTACTCCCTGTCTTTTTCAAACATGCTTCCCAAACTGTCTTTCACACTTGCATTTCATTTGCAATTCTCTAGCTAGTCCTCTTGGCCATATAAAATGGAACAATTAATTTATTGCCGCTTCAAACACAGTTGTTTTATTCATCATCTGTCTTAAAGGCCACTCAGATGTAGCCCCCGGGGATGTAATATCTCCATTACTGATGCCAGGAGAGAAGAGAATTCTGAATATTGGAGAGAAGCTGGATGGAAGGGTATTGCTAAAAGTATATTTATTTGGTAGTTATGAAATGGTTGGAAGAGACCGTAACATGCTCCAGCAAGTAATACCCACAATGTGAATGCGGGAGAGGGAGTTGTCCACAAAGAAAATAGCAATTTTCTGATAAATGAAAGATAGCCATCTCAAATTCCTTGTCTATGAACTTCTTCAAAATAAGATAGTAAGAAGGGCTAGAGCTTCTCCCAGTCTCCAGACTCCCTTAGTTTGACCTCTGCTGGAACTCTTCAGATATAAATACCCCACCTCTGTTTTCCATGGCTAGGAGCCTTCTTAAATCATCCTCGTCTAGATTTCGCCCAAGTTTTTGGACCTCCAGATCTCCTGGTCTTATTTCTGATGTTGGCCTGAAGCATTATGTCTCTTCTGTTGTTCCATAGTTTAGTCATGCTGGACACATGACCCGGAAAGCTGTCTGTGGACAAACACCAGCTCCCTCGGCCTGAAAGCGAGATCCTTTACCAGGGGTCCTTTACCTTTACCTTTACCGTGGATGCACAATTTGCTGTAGTTCCTTCAGTTCTGGGGGGATTTTCTTCTTTGCACCCTGCTATGTACATTTACACAAAACCCTTGATAATCTTAATATGGCCATATTAGAAATTTCAACATTTATTTATTTATTTATTTATTTATTTATTTATTTATTTATTTCAAATTTATCAAAAACAAGTCATCTTCATTTCCCCCCCTATTTTCCCTCCCTCTCCCCCAAAAAGGAAAAAAGTAAAAGACCCCCCCAGACTTCCCTCAGCTTCTCTCTCTGTTTTCTCAGCACATGTTGTTCTCTTCATATTATGAAATTGTAAAGAACCTTAATTTATCTATCTATATGTTACCAATAATAAATTTGTGTATGTTGAAAACCTGCCAAGGAGTCCAGTTCATTTTGTTGTTTCTTTAGGTACTTTGTAAAAGGTTCCCATTCTTCTTTAAAGTCACAGTTGTCCTTATCACACAATTTGTGTGTCAGTTTCGCCAGTTCCACATAGTCCATCAATTTCTCTTGCCACAGTTCTTTGGTCGGGATTTCTTCATTATTCCATCCTTGTGCTATTAAGATTCTTGCCGCCATTGTCGCATACATGAAGATATTCTTCAGTTTCCTTGGCAGGTCTTTTCCTACAATCCCTAACGAGAATGCTTCAGGCTTTTTTTACAAATGTTAATTTTCTTCAACTCATTGTATATCATTTCCCAGAATTTTTTAATTTTACTACAATCCCACCACATGTGGTAAAAAGTCCCTTCTTTTTCCTTACCCTGGGACACATTTTCAAGGATCTTAGGATTGACCCTGAAAAAATCATTAAAATAATTCCGTCCAGTGAACAGGCTTGGATTCCAGTGTGATGCATCCTCCTGTTAACTGGACGGCAAATATACTAGAAGATCCCACGTGACCAGTGGATAGCTGAGGAAGCACTGTGTCTCTGGGTGCTCTGTGAAGCACCCACCCAAGTGCCTCCATCTTCCCAGGGTTCCAGCTCAATTCATTGGCCCTCATGTGGTCCACAACTGTGCCCGGACAATGGACCAGATCATGCATGTCCTCACTTGGCTACAGCTGTGTGTCATCAGCGTACTGATGACATTATGCCCCCAAATTCCTAATAACCACACCCGGTGGCTTCATACAGGTGCTGAGGAGTATCACAGCTTTCAGTGTGGTACCTCTGTTTTGTGCAGCAGGTGCCTACAATCTGTACTTTCCACAAACAGTCAAATGCATTTTTCTTTCAACAACCTTTTCAAGCTGGGTGAAAAGGTTTCTGCCTTAGGTGCTCTATTTTTGCTATTTTAAAACCTCTTTTCTGATGCCTTTTGCACTGTTTCTAAAAATAGTCGAGCTGTTTTTATGATATGAATTGATACACAAATGTTATCACTGTGACAAAAGTGTGGTGGGACCATGGTATTGTCAAGATCCTAGCAGTACATTGTCTCTCTACTCTGCCATTATCTTAATTCTGCCTTCCCAGCAGAGACAGACTCTTCACCAATTTAATAAACCAACACCAGTCTATAGAATCTGAAGTTCCTCACATTAGCCAGAACTACAAAGTATCTAGCTTCTCTGTTTCAAACCTATCCCTATTATCTAATTATGGTTTATTGCAACTCATTTTGAATGACCACATATACTGCTGAGGGGGAGAGAAGTAGTGTATGTGGAAAACCACCTTGACACACAGAACAGGGCTGTCAAACGCAAAGGTTGCCAGACTGCCATTACGAAATATAGCTTGTGAGCAAAGTGCCGCTGCCTAGCTGTCTTTCCAGTGCCAGGGGATACTGAAACATTGCCCTGTTGGCACTGGCTCTGTTTACCACAATGGCATCAACTTCATGAGCTGGGGACCATTTTGTTTGGGTAGCCCCAGCCAAGGTCATCGTTGCGTAGTGTGTCAACCCACGAATAGCAATTTCTTGCTATTTCTGAGGTGAATTACTAGTCTCCGTTTGCATCAAAAGCTGTGAGGAATCCCTGCTACATTTGGGACGTGGCAGGGCCGACTTAGTCAGAGTTTCTTGGATTAAGCCCTTAAAACAAATTAAGCAGGGGGGAAAATCTGCTAAAAAGATGAGTCACTACTATATAAAACTCGTTCTGTACCATCCCACAGAAGTAAAAAAAAAATACCCATAGTACAGAAAATTTGAAATCCAATTATCTGTAGAGATGTACAATCTACACTTGTATATTTACCTCCAAGACCAAATTATGATGAATAATATAGCCAATTCAGTTGACCTCCCTACAGTAGCACATGTGGGAAACCTTGAGGTGGGAAACCTCAAGTCAAAGGACCAAATTCAGCACCCAAGCCTCAGTGTCTGGTCCTTGTGGGTTTTTCTCAGGTCAAATCCTTCACTAGCCCTGCTCAGCACCCAACTGAAGTGCTTTTGCCTGGCAAAAGCATGTCCTTGAACTGTATTAATAATGTCCATTGCTTGTCTCCACTTCTCTTTCTTCTATTCTATTTGCCACCACTTATGATGCCAGTGGTACCGATTTTGGTGTCTGTCTCTTTGCCAAGAGACCAATTTATATCTCCCAATTTTGGGGATGGCATCCTTCACGGGCAGACACTATTCTTTCTCCAGAATGCCCTCCCACCAGATGTCAAAGAGAAAAAGAACTACCAAACTTTTAGAAGACATCTGAAGGCAGCCCTGTTTAGGGAAGCTTTTAATGGTTAAAAGGTTATTGTATTTTAGTGTTTTGTTGGAAGCAGCCCAGAGTGGCTGGGGAAACCCAGCCAGATGGGCGGGGTATAAATAATAAAAAATATTATTATTATTATTATTATTATTATTATTATTATTAGGTGGAATTTCCTGTAGGAGCACCTAAAACAGTTCCAAGCCCAGGGAAAGATAATCTCACCATGCTTACAGTTTCCTGCACCATGAATCTATGGTGAATGGGTACCACTGGGGTAATGAAGATGAATCCTACTGGTATCCATTCATTTCTCTTTACTTTGATTTCAAAAACCAAATGAAAATTGAACCAAGTGAGTCCCATTCAGTTCAATTTTTCATCTGTTCTGCAATGGAGGCACACCCCTTTTCAGGCTTCTCCCCTCTCCCCCTAAATATGTTTGTTTGTTTCTACCTCCATCTTTCAAGAAGATGCCCAAGTTGGCTTATAGCAATTTAAAGAGGCAATATGCAGTAACATCAGTGCAGATTAGTTGTTAACAGAGAGTAAAAAGGCACAGCAACTGCAACAATACAAACCACAAATCCATCAAGAGGACCCCCTATTTTTCAAAAGCCAAGCCACAGACCCCCTACTTTTGAAATTTTTGATGGCTCTATGGTAGTTACCTCTGCAAAGCAATTTTTTGAACAAAATGTGGGGTAGCCCCTAATAAGCAGAGTATTTTAGTTACAGATAGGTAGCCGTGTTGGTCTGCCATAGTCAAAATAAAAAAAATTCCTTCCAGTAGCACCTTAAAGACCAACTAAGTTAGTTCTTGGTATGAGCTTTCGTGTGCATGCACACTTCTTCAGATACACATGCACACGAAAGCTCATACCAAGAACTAACTTAGTTGGTCTTTAAGGTGCTACTGGAAGGAATTTTTTTATTCAGAGTATTTTAGGTATACATAAAACAAACCATAAAAATGTGACATTACCATGCAAAAATGACAACAAAAATTGTTAAGAGGGAGACATGTGATGGGGCATCAGACCCCCGAGTGTGTTCCGCGGACCCCCAGTGGTCCCTGGACCCCTAATTGGGAACCGCTGCTTTATATTGCTTAATTAAAGCTTTTGGTCAAGTGTGTGGATGTCTTCACTTTGCAGAACAAGAGACACACCTCCCTGCCTTTCCTGCAGTCACTGCAGCATAAAGGAGACACCTCTATATAAAACACAGCTGCAAGCCATACAGACAATTTACAAGTCTCAGTGTTCTTATTTAGGTAGAAGCCCCACAGCACAGATATTCTTAATGGTGGACCCCGGTGGTGGAATGCCATTAATCAGATGGTAATGGACAGGAAGGTGGGTGGCTGCTGATAGTTTTGGACCATTTGAGATGGTTTTGGAAAGCTGCCAGCTCGTGTGTTAAAAAAAAATACTTTGATAAGTTTCAAACAATATGGGCTTTACAATGTTGTAAAATATGGGGTGGCTGGAGCTGTTTTTGAACTGGACTGATGCCAGCGAGACCTCAGGATTTCAGTCAGCTGTAACCTAGAGTCAAATGTTTGTCTGAGCTGTTCAAGGTCATCTGTTTTCCTTGATTTGTGTGCCCTGAGGTTTGTGCGGTGCCATAAATGAGATACTGCCCCTTTGCAAAAGACAAGAACTCATTGCAAAACTCCCAACTTCTTTTCCACATTCCCCAAATGCAGACTTGTTAGACAGTTGAATTTAACACCTGATCTAAAGTAGAACCAATCCAGTCGGAATTACACTCCAAATAGCCTATGATGAATGGGGATAAGAGCAGAGGCACAAAATTCTAGCCCTGCATGTTGGATAACAGACAATTGCAGAATGAGATTTGAAGGTATCCCAAAAGTCAAGAAAATGGTGGATTGCTAAGTGAGGCAGCTCTGGAGCAGTGCAAGGAAGGGGTGGACCTTAGAGTCATCCTTAGCTAAATCTAATGCATTGGTGAAGGAAAATAAATTTTCAGTTAGGTATTACTGAGAACTGGAGCTGTAAGTGAGAAATCTATGTATGAGTAAATGCCAAATTCTGACCTATTACAACTCACAAATCAGACCTGTAGACAGGTCTGATTTGTCTTGTTTAAAATGCCTTTTTTTAAAACAAACAAAATCTGAGGGATCCTTTCCTCTGATCAAACTAGAGATCCTTATCATCTGTATGAACATTTATAGACTATTACCATTTGTATCATCCTGACTGCATAAACTCAAGGGGTTTTTTGTGTTCCAAATTATGCCATTATTTGATCCTGAATAGATACTGAAATAATGAATCATTTTCATTACCATCCTTTGTAAAATATAATCAGTTTCTTCTCCCCATTTAATATCAGCCATTTTTTTGGTGTGGTTGTGTATAAACCTAATACCTGAAGCTTTTCCTATGCATAATTTGTCACAGCTGTTAAACCCCAGCAGAAATAGCCTGTCAGAGAAAAATACTCATCAAAAGTCAGATGATAATCCCAAACATCTGAAGCTATATTTCCAACTGAAACATGCTAATGGAAACAGAACATTTCAAGATTTCAACCAACTTTGGGTATCCTTTTCTCCCCAATGTTTTAGAAAGGAAGTGCCATGATCTGAAGCTCATGATTCATGCTGATTGCAATGTTTGACCACAACACAATAAAGACAAGATGGAGGTTAACCATGGTGTGACTGAAATATCTGTGATGTGATGACTTTTATAACAAATGAGAGCATTCACAGTAAGAATAGAGTGTTAGAAAGTTTATTGCTACGGGCTTTGCAGACTTCAATCTACTGAATATAACTTTAAAGGACTATTGAGCCTACTTCCACCTAGATTATCAAAACTGGCTGGAGTCCTGAAATCCACTCACGTTGAAGCCAATTTTAAGCCAGTTCACACTGAGAGGTTTTGAAGGCTGCAGCCATGATGTGTGTCAGGCCTAATCCTCATGTCAGTTTCCTGCTCCACACCACTGCAAAACCCCACACTGATTCTTACAAAGCTCCCTTGTGCAGAGCATTGGGTCCTCCTGGCTCAATATTGTCTACAATGACTGGCAAAGGTTCTCCAGGTCTCCAGCAGGAATTATTCCAAGTCCACCTGGAGATGTCAGGGTTTAAACCTGGGACATTCAACATGCAAAACATGTGTGCTCTGACGTTAAAACCATGGGTCCATCCCCAAACGATCCCTCTGGTTGCTTGCATTGCTGCTGCTTTTTGGGAAGTAGAGAGGGGGGATCAAAGTAGTTGTGAGACCAGTGCAGTGCGAACACACAAGCAGGAGTGCTGAGTTGGCTCTGCTGGTGCATTTGCACTGCACTGCCCTCACTGTCTCCTCTCCCCCTCTGCTAGTAAACATCATTGCCACGCTAGACCAGAGATTGGGTGAGTGCTGCCAGTCAACCATGCAGCCTGATTCTTGGGACTTAGCTATATCTTTATATGGGAAGAAGCATCACTGCTGTTTCAAGCAGAACCTACCCGGCAGGATTCCCTTCTTGTTTGGGACAGAATGCCCCATGAGGGTGATGTTTCGTGGCTCAGCAGAGCTTTAAAAAGCAATTGGCTCCTTACTGCAAGGTAAAAGCTGCACCTATCACACCACCCTGCCTATCAAACTAGCTCCATCTGGTAAAGAGGCTGAGACCCTACCTGCCCACAGACTGTCTTGCCAGAGTGGTGCATGCTCTAGTTATCTCCTGCTTGGAGTACTGCAATGTGCTCTACGTGGGGCTACCTTTGAAGGTGACCCGGAAACTACAACTAATCCAGAATGCGGCAGCTAGACTGCTGCCTGGGAGTGGCCACAGAGACCACATAACATAGGTCTTGAAAAACCTACATTGGCCCCCAGTATGTTTCTAAGCACAATTCAAAGTGTTGGTGCTGATCTTTAAAGCCCTAAACTGCCTCGGTCCAGTATACCTGAAGGAGCGTCTCTACTGCCACCATTCAACCCAGGCACTGAGGTCCAGCACCAAGGGCCTTCTGGCAGTTCCACCACTGCGAGAAGCAAAGTTACAAGGAACCAGGCAGAGGGCCTTCTCGGTAGTGGTGCCTGCCCTGTGGAACACCCTCTCACGAGATGTCAAAGGGGGGGGGGAACTACCAGACTTTTAGAAGACATCTGAAGGCAGCCCTGTTTAGGGAAGCTTTTAATATCTGAAGGACTATTGTATTTTAATCTTTTGTTGGAAGCCGCTCAGAGTGGCTGGGGAAACCCAGGCAGATGGGCAGGGTATGAATAATAAATTATTGTTGTTATTATTATTATATATACTTGGTTTGCTGGGGGTTCTGGGTTGTCTTGAAGAGAGTCTGGAATAAGCTTCACCTCCTCCTAAACTCAATATGCTTCTTCTCCTGGGCTTCCTTTGTGTCAGGGCTCACCTGATGTCAGCTCCAGCATCTGTTTTCAGTTTCTGGGTTCAGCCCCAGAGAATATAAGGTTGGAGGATATGCCCTATCAATGAATGTAATATAAGTTACAATGCAACAGAAAATCAATGGCAGTTTGGGCATCAGATAAAGGAATACAACAGGAACGTCACGGACGTATGGGTGGGAAGTCAAATGTTATATTTATATTATTATATTATATTATATTATATTATATTATATTATATTATATTATATTATATTATATTATATTATATTATATTGGAAGTGAATTGAATGATGTCAAATTTTGTGTTAAAAACTCATTAAAATTATATATATTTATATAAAAGAAAGATATGCCCTCTGGCAGGTATCTGCATTTTTGTCCCCACTAAGCAATGACAGAAAGTTCTCCCGGCACAGCGTGGATTACTGGGGTTGCACTTCAGCACAGAGCATGAAAATTCCTGGAGCACTGGCCTTTCTTTTTCTTCTTCAAATGAAGCACACTTCCTCTCCCACCTTACATGACCTTGCCTGCTAAGCTGACCGCGCTCGCCTGCTTAAATATTTGGCAGGGGCAGGAGCACCCGGAATGTGGCTTCTCGGTGTTCCTTGTCAAGCCAGCATCTGAATGGGTGGTTGACACTGAGGATGTTTTCTGCTTGGAATGAACTAACGCACAACTATTTCATCGGCTGCTGACCATTGCAAAGCAAGACACGGGCATTTTCAGTGAAACTGTAGAAGACAAATAGTAAATCTGCTAGCATCAAATCAAAACTTCTTTGTGGTCCAAAGACCCACAAAACAATTTCAAAACTAGATACAGTGGTACCTTGGATTAAGAACTTCATTCATTCTTGAGGTCTGTTCTCAACCTGAAAATGTTCTTAACCCAAGGTACCACTTTAGCTAATGGGGTCTCCTGCTGCCGCCGCGCCACTGCCACGCGATTTCTGTTCTCATCCTGAAGCAAAGTTCTTAACCCGAGGTACTATTTCTGGGTTAGCGGAGTCTGTAACCTGAAGCATCTGTAACCCGAGGTACCACTGTACATTTAAAATGACCAGACAGACAGATGGAAGAAACCAAGGCAGTCATTTTGTTTTATCTAGGGCATAATGATCTTTGTTTCTTATAACCTCCAAAAGAAACTTCGCCATGGCCTGTGTAATATCATTTAACCTGTCTTCCAAAAGATACTTAATATGGGAGGCTTCAGATTTTCCCAGCAGATTTTCCAGTAGGGGTTTGATCAGTTGATCCCTTGCTTGCTCATATTTCCCACAATGCAGTAGGATATGCTTCACTCAATCAACGTCCTGGAAACATAAACAAAGCCTATTCTGATAGGCGATGCCTCTCAGTCTGCAATTAGAACTTCCGAGGGAAATACATTTAGTCTGGCTTTGGTAAATAAACGCCAGTAAGTAGATACAGACAAATTCCTAGCATAGAACACGGAAGCCTACGTGGCCAGTTGTGTGGAAGTGCACAGAGTAACTCAACTGAGTTTGTAACTCTGGCGAACAGCTCAGCAGAACTCAAGTCTTGATGCCGAGCCAAGGAGCTTAAAGGGGAGATGTAAGAGCAAAAACAAAAACTTGCGCTTCTACTCAGCTCAGAGGTTGCCAAGGCCATTTCCCCCAAATCTGTGCCTAGCCTATGTCCCACTCCTCCACGTCTCATGCTCACTTCATTAACTTTGTGACTACTACTGTGAGTCTCAGACATTATGGACTCTTTTTCTTAATATAAATTATGTTCCGATTATATAGGACTTTAAGGGGCAGTAACATTAGAAGCCGCTTCAATTTTCCTATAAAAATAAAATAAAGTTCCTTTAAAAAGGAAAGAGAGAAAGAATCTTTGCTGGGAAGGAAACAGATGGCATATAATCTTATGACTGTTTCTTTCCCCCTTTTCTCCTCTTCCTCCTTCCCATTTATGCTGCAAGTGGCTTTTAATGACAGAAGAGGGGAATATATTGTGGTATCACACATAGAACAGATTTTATGGTCACTTATTCCTAACTAGAAGATAGAGAGATGCAGTAAATAAGAAATCATTCTTCATCCTGGATGAATTGACAATCCCATTTAAAAATGTGTATTTAAACATATTTATTTACTCTTTTTTTTAAAAAAAATGTCCGAACTCTTCTTTACAAAAATAAAAATTCAAAGTGAATAACATTCTGGAAAAAATGTCATAGGTTGAAACCCGTCAAAGAAAGCATCTTATTCTATACTTTTGATATTTCAGTGCTCTGTACAATATTGAGATACAACAGGTGACTTAGTGCTTGTTCTTTATGGTTGTTATTCTTTATAGCATTTTTGGGGGACTTAAAACAATCCTAGAGCAACAGTAATACAGAACTCAATTTAACAGCCTAGATCAGGGGTCAGCAAGGTTTACCGGCCATGGGCCAGATCACTCCCACACAAATTGTCCATGAGCCAGACTGGTGCAGCGCAATGCCGCAAATCGCCTCTGTGCATGTCCGTGGCGCCAGAAATTGCTTCTGCGTATGCCCAGATGCTGAAAACCGCCCCTGCGCAGAAGTAATTTTCAGCATCTGGACATGCACAGAAGTGATTTCCAGTATCTGCGCATGCGCAGGCGCGATTTCCAGTGCTGCTCGTTGAGTCCCCGTGCCGCGCTGTGCTGGTTTAGTGCAGCGTGCAGGGGACTCGCCAAGCGGGCGGTTCGTTTCCGGGCTGTCTTGTGGGCCAGTAAAACGGTCTTTGTGGGCCGCATCCAGCCCATGGGCCGCATGTTGCCAACCCCCTGGCCTAGATCTTATCAAAAGTAATAGTAAAAAACAAACACACACAAACAAAACAAAACAAAACATGCACACACACACCACCAGCAGCAGCATAAATAACCGAAACATAAGCCCTGTTAAGATGTTCAAAGAAGTCCCAGCATGGGTGTGGCTTGCCTCCTCACAGCTCCAGAGGGTAGCAGGAGCTCAGCAGAGAGCCTGTCATGTTGTGCCCAGGGCCACCCTTGTCCCCCCACCCCATGTCTCTGCCTCTGGTCCATTCATTTATTCAGCGAGCATCCTGATTTGCTTGCACCAAGCTTGTGCAAGCCAGACTACGGACTGTCACTATTTTGCAGGGGGAATTTGAGGGAATACCAGAACTTTAGGTTTGTGCTGTTAGAGTAAAAGATCTGTTGCCCTGACCGAGAACAGCAACCCCTTTTTTCAAAGGATTGGACCTTTTGAGGTTAAAAAGTGATTCATTGAAAAGTGCGGGGTGAACAAATGATTTGGTCTGTATTTCCGTGAGGAACTACCTAATTCATATTCATTGAACCAATACACAAATCAAAGCACAGCCCTCTTTCAAAATTCGCTATTCTGTGAATTTTGCTACGCAGTTCTCCAGCTAACGTCCACACGAATTCATGTATTCGGTAAAAGTGTGCACGAAAATGCACATATTGGTGAAAGCAACATATAGAAATGCATTATATTAGGAAAATTTGCTTCCCAAAATATGTATATTAGCACATTTAATTGCGAATTGCTCCAGAAATGTGGAGAACAGAATTCAAGATTGGAAAAATGAGGAACCGAAACTGATTTTGGTTTTCCCATTCCTAGTTCCAGTATTATGCTTGAGTCCCTCTTGTGAAATACTGATCATTTGGAAGCACCCTGGGGGGACCCACAGCGGGAATAAGCATCTAAAGGAGAGACAGAAATCCCGGTAAAAAGGGAGGGGAAAGATCAAAACCTGATCTAAACCATATGTTTGTGGGCCTTGTGGTTTTAAACTCACCGACAGCTATCAGGGAAAGTTTTAGTCTCTATTCAGGATTGCAACCAAGCATGCTGAAATTAAAACGGAGCAGGGAGACTCTTCATTACCCACCTGCCAGATTTTTAGATTTAGATCTGTTCACTTTGCATGCAGTTAGGGACAGAGGTAGGTCTCTCTTCCAGACAAACTCAAAGGGGCAATGAAAAATGTGTATTTCTAAACTCTGTGAGTTTGTGGAAATGGCAAAATGGACGGCAACTATTAGAGGCCATTCAAATCAGAGAATAATTAAGGAGTGGGAGGGAGTGAAGGAATATATGGAAAAATATGGTTCTGGAACTGGAATATTAATAGATAACGTGTAAAACGTGCAGGGGTAAGCAAGGAAATAATAAAAGAATCAGCTGAACAATGATTCAATTATAATAACACAACAAGACAGAAGTAAAAAAAATAATGAGATCACACATGGGTGAAGGGGAACAGGGGAATTTGAAATATTATTTTTAATATAAAAGCTCTAATATAAAATTTCTAACTGTGTTGTATTTGTATAAAGCAAAGAGGGTTTAGAATAATTAGGTATATTTTAATTTAGTTCATTATGTAATAGGTTTATGTTACAAAATGAATATGGACGTTGAATTTGATGTTTGTAATTTTTTCTTTTTTCAGTTTTGGAAATAAAGAAAAAAGAAAGAAAAGGAAAAAAGGAAAATGGTGTATTTCATCTCACTCTGCCATAATTCTTGTGGTTTAACTCTACAAAGTTGTGTCAAGGTGCAAAGGGGCTTATTGTTCTTCAAAAGCTGCCCAAATGCCAGTCAGGAATGACATTTGGGGAGCAATCTAGGTTAAAAGTTTCAAGATGCCAAGAACATTTTGAAAGGCCCAAATCCCAAATGGGTGGAAATGGTCATAAATGTACTGAATTCAAGGGAAATGTGACCCCTCTGCAAGAGACCATTTGAGGGTACAGCAGAACTGAACAAAATATTTTAGTGTAAGTGGATAGTTTTAAGTCTCTTCATAAAGGCAGGATGTGGGTGTAGGGTACCCTCTGCATTCTAAGCAAAGGGGTGCTTAAAGTGTGTTGGTATTAAGATTGGGCAGATAATAAGTCTATTTAGTGGAAGCCAAAAAGGGGTTTATGTGCCATACACAATGGTTGGACAAGGCTGCCTTTGTCAAGAGATTTACTCTTATATCTATTGTTTTTCTGGGCAATGCCAATAACTATATCAAAGACGGATGTCAGGGAATTTGCACCTGCTTGCAGCTGTTCCGCAGCAGTGAACGTTAAGGGCATAGCTCTTTGGCACTGAGGAATTTTTGTTTAGCAAAAGCTGACGCGCCCAGGATTTTTTCATATTGAATAATAGAATTGTAGAGTTGGAAGAGACCCTGAGAATCACCTAGTCCACTCCCTCCTGCAGTGCAAGAATGTGTAGCTGTCCCATATGGGGATCGAACCTGTAACCTTGGTGTTATCAGCACCAACTAACCAGCTGAGCCCTCCAAGTATTTCTCAGTCCTTGGTGAAAAGGTATAGCTGAAATGAATCAGCACACCAAAATGCTCCTCCAGAAATCTCCTGTGCAAATGTTGATGATGGGCATTCGCTAAATCGTAGGTTTCCAAACTGTGGTCCACATGCCACTAGTGGTCCACAAGTTTCATCCAGGAGGTCTGGACATCCATCTTCGTATATACACCTCTCCAAGTTTTCTTCATTGCATTCTGTTGTTTGCTTCCTGCATCAACCTAAGACCTGTTGTTAATTTTAGATTGTTCACCCCTTTCATAGGTGGCCATCCCCTTGGATTTTTAACAAAGGTAGAGTCCCCACGATAACACTGCCTTGTTCCATTGGCTTGAGTTCTCTCTTGCCCCATGCCCCATGTCTTATGGCAACCTCTGCTGACCCAGTGATTCTTAGTACCCTCTTTCTCTTTAGCTTTCTGACAGCTGTCGAACTGAGATCTCCAGGAGTGCTGGGAACCGAGGGCCTTGTTGTCTCATAATTGAGGGTGTTAGACCTTATCATTCTATGCTGGCCTGATTGCGGGTCGAAATGGACCCTTCTTCCTTTAGGGCAATAGATCCAGCTGAAACAGTTATCCCACTGCACTTCGGTCATCAGAGTCTCATTTGCATAAACAGGGTATATCAAGTCCAGAGCGGACAGTAGGTGGGAGTTGACATTTGAGTAAGAGAGGCTATATATTACGCTTAATCACCCCATTAATCATTAAATAATAAGCAATGGTATCACCCAGCAAATACATTGTGTTGAATCCAACTGTGCCCATCTGTCAGAAGGATATTTGATGCAGTGGACGCCACCAATAACAGAAAAGGAGCAGAAGGGTTTGTTTTGCTGATTCCCCCCTTCTTGTTGAAGCTTCACTATCCAGAAGATTACAGATCCCTTCAGAACAGCATGGAAGGTGGCAAAAGTCCTCCACTTCCTCTTTGATTAGTAGAAACCTTCCTAGATGAAAGATTCTTGCGCAAATGGGAGCATTGAATGTACAGCCCATTGTGATGTACCCTGCTCTGTTTTCTCTTTTCTCAGATTCTGAGTACTGTTGGGGTGGGGAGAGATACTTGCTACTGATGTCATTATTCTGAACTGAATCTGGTAGCCTTGTTAGCTTTCGGCTTATGTTTTTAAACATATATTGTGGACTACCTCCTGCCCCCCGCACTTAGCATGCAAGAACATGGAATTACTTAGGTTCTTCAATGAATGTTAGTCTTACAGCAGTGTACATGAGACCAGAATCCGACCCCATAACCCTTTTACCTTTAAATGGATATATTTTCTTTCCACTGTTGCCTTCAAGTTATATGATCTCCTACTTAAGATGCATGCAGTCCGGGATGCCACAAACTTCCTCAGGGTTCCTCAAGGGCTAAAACTAAAACCTAATTATACCTATTTGGTCAGACCGAACGCTCTACCTTTTGTTTCTTGTCCACTCCCTCCCCCACCCCATTTTAATATTGCCTCCTTCCCATCTTTTTCTGCTTGCCAAAAAATCTCCTGAAGAGAAAATAGAGATTGTTTTACTTTTGCCTTAAAGGGCTCCTTGTCTTCCTTGCCTTATTAAATAACCACACCAGAATATCTAATATTCTGTGGACAGCTCCGATGAAAATGAAGCATAACACTGGTGGAAGGAGCAAGTATGGTGTTGTCCCTAATTTGGTACCCAGCCAACAAAAATTTTGCGTTGACCAACTTGAGGACTCCAACACAGCTTTCTGCATTTTAAGGAGACGATATACCAAAAATAACCAATCACTCTCAGTCCCAATGTGATTGGACCCTATTCATATAAACCCAGTGAACTAAAAGGAAATGTTTTCACCGAACCATCATTTCCCAAGTGTCATTCTAATACTACATTTGGAATATCTGCAGGATGACAGGAATTTTAAGTTTGGGGACCCTTCTGCAAAAAGGCCTATTTGTCCTCCCAACATACTATTCAAAAAAAGATGGAAGTTCTTTTCAAATGCAGTTTTAGTTTTTTAAAAAAGATATATAAATATATGTTTAAGCTGACTGATAAAGAACAATGTGCCACTAACACAAAAATTCTTTTTATAGAAATTAGGCTGTGTGCTAATTTCGAACATTATTCAATCAAACTAAATACTAAATACAGTGGGTTGTATCCAGTGTGAGTCATAATCAAAGTAGACCCATTGAAATTAATAGGCATGACTAACTTAGGCCCATTAATGTTAGTGGGTCTACACTGGGTAGAAATTAGTTGGCGATGACGGAATAAAAATGATACCTAGACCTTGTTCACATAGGCAGCCATTAATCACACAGGGCTGCTGATATCCAATAGGAGTTAATTTATTTGGTGTTACTGTTTGGCTGGCAATCCACAGATCTCCGAAGTAATATGATTTATGTGCTTACATGCATGGAAAGAGAGTTGAACAGGACTGGGGAGGGTAAAGAAGATTTATGGAGATATTGATATTGAATGAGATTAGGCTCTGTTTGTGGAGATTACTAAGGTATTTCAGGTTCTCTTGTAGTTTTGAGAAACAAATGTTCCTATATATGAAATATATATTTGTTTTACACAAAAAGCAAATAATGACTTCTATTTACAATTAACAGACTGATCAATCTATCCTGAAACTCTCCATTAGCTTATGGAATTCACTGACATAAAACACAGATAGTGTTCAGCAGCTGTAAATGGGGAATAGACAAAGGATAGAACTATCAATGGCTCGTGAATACCAGTTGGTGGTAGCAGGAAGCAGAGGAATAGTGGAATGAAGGCTGTTGACTTACTGCCCTTCTCAGGAACTTTCAGGACGCATATGGCTGACCACTCCTGGGATCAGGGTGCAAGAATAGATGGACCTTAGTTCTGATCCACAAAGGATATTTGTAAGTTGTAGATGACCTTATAGCAGAGTCCAAGCAGTTGTGGACCTTGGGGTCTCAAATTTCAGTTGCACCCTGTGCAACGCCATAATTCGCGGCTCCCCCGCCTCTTGTCTTCCATTCTACATCCTAGTTGTGATGCCCCCTGCAGCACCCACATGCCTCCACACCCACTGCAACCAAATCGGCTGCATTCTCCTCAATCCACCTTTGGTCTGAGAGAAAAACACAGGCATCATCGTCACCATCATTTTATCATTTGTATCCCACCCATCTGACTGGGTTCCCTGGCCACTGTGGGTGGCTTCCAACATACCATATAAAAACATAACAAAACATTACATCTTAAAAAGCTTCCCTATACAGGGCTGCCTTCCTATGTCTTCTAAAGGTTATATAGTTACTTATCTCCTTGACATCTGATGGGAGGGCGTTCCACAGGGTGGGTGCCACTACCAAGAAGGCCCTCTGCATGGCCTTTTGTCTTTCTGCTGTTTCACCAGATGTGCAAGGAAATATACAGAGCCTTTTCCAAATTACCTAGAAACTTCAATTTACACTTCTCAAATAGCATGCTTCGGGAAGACACAAGATTTACCCACCTTGGAAGAATGGCAGACTATATGGGATTGGCAGAAATGACTGGCAGAATCCAAGACCAGGGAAAAGAGACGGCGGAAGAAGATTGGAAGAAATTTAAGAACTATCTTAAGAAACATTACAAAATTAATGAGTGTTAGATGATGTGGTTTTAGAAATCAAGTGGAGTACAGCTGTAAAGATTAAGTTAAAAGAAAGGTTGACAATTAGATAAAATTAAGGGTGAGGATTTGCTGAACTAAATATTTGAAATGGGAATGCAGAAAGGGGAGGTATGAGGAGGTCGGTGAAGTAAGTTCTAAGAAATTAAGGTTCTGAAATTATACATGTTCTTTTTTTGTTTGTGTTTGTTTGTATTGTTGTGTTTGATATAATTTGTGAAATTTTAATAAATATCTTATTTTTAAAAAAACAACAAATAGCATGCTTCGACTTGGGCTGCATTGGGGCTCATTTCTTTCCCTACCGTGTCAGCTTATGAGCTCCAGAAAGACATCTGACATGTCTACTTCATGCCCATCTGACAAAAGCTGTTCATGTTGCCGACTCACCAAGTCCTGGCCATGAAATTCTTATTCTGGAAGGAAATAAGGTTTAGAGGCTGGAGTAGGGCTGTGTGTGTGTGTGTGTGTGTGTGTGTGTGTGTCAGTGGTGGGGGGTTACTTCCTTTCTGTTAAAACATCTCCTACCTGAGGCACCGGCATCCTGTTCAACTTTCAGATCCAGAAACAGCAAACTCAATCTAGCTGTGGCAGGCAAAGGCTGAACTGGAATGCCAGCAGCAGGCTGGGGCTCCCAAACCACATTCTCCTGGAAATAAGACGAGACCCGGAGAAACCACACCAGCCAAAAAACCAAGCATTTTCACCCTGTTTGTTTAAAAGTGCTTTCAATTTGTCTGCGCATGCCAGCAACCTTTAATATATCACTTTAATATTTTTCCTACAAATCATTACTAAATGTTCAATTAAAAAAAATATGCGTGTGGTATCCTTAGATTCTCTTTTTCTGGATCTCTGTGTCCTCATTATGTCATTTGCTAGGAGGAGTGTGGAGACCCACCAAACCACAATTTTGCTCGACGTTGTTGAGAACAAGCGCTTATCCATTACATGATTTGTTACTGGTGTTTTGTTTTGTTTTTTAAAATCCATTTCAGAGAAAAGGAGAATTCATCCAAAGAGAATTTGCTTAATATGGTCAAAGGCAGATTATCAAGAAATGAGCACGTAGCAGTTAGGGAATGAGAAATGTAAAATTTTCGAGTGGGTTTGCTGTGTGACAATTACTCTCAGTAGAGATATATGAGTAGAGCATTCCTATAAATATGTAATGATTTTATAAATTTTTACTTGTTTGTACTGCTACGCCACCAGCATGAAGAAGATATTGTATTAAGAAACTCTTGCCTGTCCTTGAAGAAACTGAGTAATGTTATAATTTGACAGCCATCTTATATTCTTATTTGTCTTGCTTTGTTGGACAGATGGGATAAAATTAAGGGGAGCAACAATTTCAAATGTTGTAAGAGAAAAGAGGATGGAGAGATCATAGTTCAGTAACAGAGTACTAGGCCTGCATGCACTGCCTTCCATTACCAATTAACGTGTGTGTGGGGGGGGGGTGTTAGTCACCAGACTGTAAGTTTCCATTTTGAGGTTCAAGCTACATTCCTAGAAGAGCTGCCACATCAACAGTTGCTAAACATGATGTCTATGTTTTACCCCCACTTTTGGAGGCTGGGGAAAAAAGTCTGTCTGAGTGCCGTTTCCCCTTGGTGATCTTGAGGGAGTTAACTTGTGAGACTAGGAGAAATGAGATTGTCAACACACACACACACACACACACACACACACACACACACACACACACAAAAACCAAACCACCTGAATGCATTGATGAACCTTGACGCATTTGGAGAGCCTGAAATGGGTCTGATTGTGAGGTATGGAAAATGACATTTATATTCTACAAGGAGGGTTCCCCACACCCTCTGTTCCTCTTCCCCTCCCCAGTAATGGAGCAGTTTACATTTACTTTAAAATAATAATAAAAAAGCTTTTCTATTCTGTGGAAAGTGTTTTGGGACTTTTCGTCCACCTGCTAGCTCCATTTCATTTGTTTAAACACACTCTCTAATGGCGGAGTTTATATATATTTTCCAAGAAAATAAAAACGCTAAAAATATACACGTGGTGTTGGGGAGACTGTCGGCAGGTAGCGAGGTTGGGGACCGGAATGATCAAGGGACCTCACACTGGTGTGTGTTGCAGTTTATGCCAACTATGGCACATTCATCATTATCATGGGGATTGCCCTTGTGTGTGTGTGTGTGCAAACTGCTCTCTCCTTCTCCTTTCCCAACACCCAGGCATACGCTCCCATGCAAGGGTGATGTTAATATGTGTCTGATGGGGGAGGGAGAGACTGTTTTTGGGGGGGTGTACAAGAGGCCTATTGGGCACAAGCGCTGCTTTATGGCTAATTACAGTGTTTTCTTCAGCAAGGTGTTACCGCTATTAGCCTTGAAGCAATTTTATGCTCCACTGGTAGGATATGCCTCAGCCATTCTTGGTGTAGTCATTGCTTTGGAAGGGGGCCAACAAAGCTAATTTCCACACAGAAACACTCTCCATTATTCAGTCCCCTGGAAAAGTCCTCGGAGGTGAGCCCAGCTCGAGTCTGCTCAAAAGAGAGAACCTGAATCGCATCTGCCATTCTAGTAACCAAAATGTGCATTTATTACCAACCTGGGCTGGACGTGGCTTTGTGCTATAACAATGCACAGCATCCTTAGGCCGTGAGGGTTGCCCACACCTGAGAATTTCCATGCTTCTTTTCTCATCTTGAAGCGATTTTAATATATTTTTTTTGGGGGGGGGGCAATTTTATGCACTCAGCGTTTCTCCCAGCTGGTCTTATGGTTGGGGTAGAATCACAACCTTGGGATAAGCAGATACAGACTGAGATTATGGAGAAAACATATAAAGAACTCAGAGAATCCCAGTCTTTCTACTGTTGGGGTGCCTTTGCAGCCAGCCTTGGGATGAGGCCAAAGTGGGGGTACACGTTGTGACCATACCATGGTTTTCCAGGGAGTAGAGCTCAGCTTCTCCCCATTGCCAGTTTCACAGAACCCACTCACTTGGCGCTTTCAGTCATATCTCAGAAGTCCAACGGAATCTATTCCGGAAGTCTGCTCAACTTCTAACACATTCAAAAACCAAGGCGCGGCTTCCAATTGGCTGCAGGAAGCTCCTGCAGCCAATCGGAACCCACGGAACTCGTGTCAGATGTTCGGGTTCTAAAGAACATTCGCAAACTGGAACACTCACTTCCGGGTTTGCGGCATTCGGGAGCCAAAACGTTTGACTTCCAAGGTATGACTGTACGAGAAAAGCTGGTCACTATGGGGCCAAGCAGGTTTTTTTGTTTTTGGCCAGTTGGTCAGAGGGCACGATTAGACATTTGTTAGATAAATAGCCTGCAGCCATGTATCTATTCCCACCCCCTTTATTTTCAGGCCTTGGTATGTGTGTATGTGGGGATAAGCCTTATCAAACCCCCCCCCAAATAATCTTTATTAGTTTTTCAATTAGATACTCCACATGGACATATTGTATTACATTTTACATTTACACTTGCTCTTCAGAGCTGACTTCCCTCCTTCCTTCTTCTGGTTTTTTTTATATCACATATAATTTCATCGCATTATTTTCTTCCATTTTGTATATTGTTATTCATTTTCCATATGTGTCCATAGTATATCCATAAACAAACAAGTCCTTATGTTTATACAATTCTTGTTGTCTGTCTGTATTCGTTTACAACTACTGTTAGTTATATTAGTTTCCTTATGCATTTTGCTTCTTATTATGGGGGATAAGCCTTATCAAGAAGGGAGCTCGCAGGGAGGAGAGGCTTCTCTCTTCCCTCCCGGTGTAATTGGAATCGCACACAAATTGAAACCAAATCAGAAACATCTTTGCCTTTTCAACTAAAAGAGGGAAAAGAGCACAGCCTCAAGACAAGGAGCCTCCCTGACAGCCAAGATGACTGACAAATTCTTGTGGTTTTCTCCAAAAGTCAAACCAAAATCCAGCCACCAGCCAAGCTCGGCTCTGGCAATTCTGCACTGCCTGGAAATGAGTGCAATCATATCCTAATAGCTATTTGGATAATTGTTCATAAGAGCAATCTGCCAACCCATGCTGGACACGAGTCTTTATTACAAATATAGCATGCTGCCTAATCTGGAATATATTAAGTTGTTATTTCTGTAGCTGCTTTTTCCCAACCTTTAAAGAATGGTGAAACCATTTATCAGCCATCAAGGAGAAAGGTTGTACATATAGTATTTCTAAGCCAGATTGTTGTGCAGCGGAGGGTGGGGAGGGGCGGGCGGAGGGGGAATTAAATAGTCTAAAGAAAATCCGTTCCCGAACATACACAGCAGTTTTGGTTCTCCATTACACCATCCAGAAAGCAGTTTGGCAAGGAACCATCCAGAAAGAAAGAAATCTCCTCCCATTTTTGTGCCAAGAAGGTTATGTTGTGCTGGTTGTGCTCCTTGAGAATTCCTGTAGATGAGAGCAGATTCAAGAGCTAGAATTTAGTCTTAGCTGACTCTTTAACAAGGTGCCCACTAGGTTCACTTCCACTATGTTTGTGACGTGTGATGCAGGTTCTTCATTCAAAAGTCATAATGTACAATCACCCAATGCTTGTAATCTCTCTCCCTACTTTGCTGGCTATGTTTTTTGTTTTGTTTTGTTATTACATTTATGTCCCATGTTTTCCTCCAATGAGCTCATAGGTGGCAAAGGTAAAGGTTGAGGACCCCTGGACAGTTAAGTCCAGTCAAAGGCGACTCTGGGGTTGCGGCGCTCATCTCACTTTCAGGCTGAGGGAGCCAGCGTTTGTCCTCAGACAGCTTTCCAGGTCATGTGGCCAGCATGACTAAATCACTTATTGCACAACGGAACACCCTGATGGAAGCCAGAGTGCATGGAAACACTGTTTACCTTCCCACCGGAGTGGTACCTATTTATCTACTTGCCCTGGCGTGCTTTCAAACTGCTAGATTGGCAGAGCTGGGACAGAGCAATGGGAGCTCACCCCGCCGCACAGACTCGAACTGTTGACCTTCTGATCGGCAAGCCCAAGAGGCTCAGTGGTTTAGACCACAGCTCTACCCTCATAGGTGGCATGCATGGTTCTCCTCTCCTTATTTTATCCTCACAACAACCCTGTGAGGTAGGTAAAGCTGAGAGGCAGTGAGTGGCCCAAGTGAGCTTCAGGGCAAATGGGGATTCAAACCCCTGTCTGCCCACACCCCATCCATTACACCATCCTGGTTTAGAGTTGACCCAGTAAACTGGAGTTATAAAAATCTATCTCCTATAAACCATAGGAGGAACATGAAATTTATTGATTAATAGAGCAGACATCATGCCTTTATCTCATGCCTTCATCTCAATTTCAAACCTTTGTTGGCATGTAGACAAAATTCCAAAAGGTTCTGTACAATAAAATCACTCAGCAAAATCCGCATCTAACAATTAAAATACTGTTTTATAACATTCATGGATCCTCATTGTGCATTGTAGAAACATGGCCACTTTCCTCATCTCATCCCCATCCTGGGTAAACATTAGGAAGGCTACCTTGCATTTGTCTGACTGCCACTCCCTGCTAACGACCCACTGATTAATGAACTTGGATCAAATTGTCTGGTTCAAGGGGCAATGCAAAATAGCATGCACGACTGTTTTTATATGGCTGGATCTAGACACATCCCCCCAAAAATGTTATAGGAAAACACATTGTAAACCTCATAATTGCAAATCACATTGCCGAAAGATGGAACTCCACAGCGCCATCCGGTGTCACAGTGTTATAACACATCTAAAGCGCTTTTTCATTACTAATGTAGCTGAGTCCTATGACTCTGTCCACAGGAACATAGTCTCTCTGTGAGTGGTGTTTTCTAGACTCTCCCCTGTAGTATTGCTGATGGTAGCACATTGAGTCTTGCTTACATGTACGCCCTGTGTTGATTTGGGTTGGTCAGGTTAGTCATGCCTTTATAATTTATTGAAGGGGTGTTTATGGAGGGTGAAGAAGAGGTGATGCATGAAGCAATGTGAGACGGTAGTTGTCAGAATGAATGAAGAAGGGATAAAATAGGGAAGAACGGGAGCTGTACAGGACAGTTACGTTGCCCTACGGCCACAGTTAGTGCCATTTATACCCTCTCTGGTATTTCTGGCAGGTGTCAGAGGATCCAACCCCCCATGGTAGGTTGCCAGGAACATATAAGACAAGGAAAGTTCTTACCAATGCTTTTTATTCAATATTCACAGAGAGAGGCTTAGAGATGCAGACACTTGGAGTAATGGCCGTCTATTGATCCCTGTGCCACCACTTTATTTCTCGCTGCCACCACCCAGGCCCTACCTAGTACAATACTGAGTCCAGTCAGGGTTAAATTGGAACATAAACTTCTGTTTATTTATTGCAGTTTAACAGGCGTATGGTTTTATAAATGGTATCGGTCCATTACAATCATGGGGTGCCTATCCAGACCTATAGCTTCCGCTACCTGCTCTCATTCATTAAACCACCTCTCAGATATTTACTTGTCTTCCTAGTTCCTAACTGTTCCTGACTCAGCTTATTTCGCTACACTAACTCAACCTACCCACAGACTCTATCCCAATTCACTCCCACTCCAACCAACCACCCAACTCCCAATGAACTCCTCCCTTCACCCCTCCCAGAGCTGGTTTTATAGTCCCTCTGACTCCACCCCCTGGGTTCTGAATGGGTAACCTGTTTAACTATTTCACCTCCAGCACTCTCATATGTTAACGTCACAATGGCGTTGCTCCGAGTGAGTCTCCACCCCCTCCCTCTCTCCCATTATGCGTCATCACTATGGGTGCTGAGATGTGACCTCTGCCTCTGAGCTCTCTGCTCTCCTACTTTCACTGCCCGCTGGGTTCTGGGAGAAGCGGGGAGGTCTGGAATGCTTTCTAAAGACACTGTGTCCATCAGCTGACCCCCCCCCGGTGCTTCTTCTTCCTCCTCTCCCATTACTTCCCAGTTTTCCACCTCATCTGCCTCTGAGCTGTGATCTCCCTCAAACCCCCGTTGTAATCCTGAACTGTCTTTTTCTTCTCTGGATGGGTCAGGCTGGGGAGGCGGTCTCCACCATTCCTCCTTGGCCCAGTCCCTGACAATTTGTGACATCATCATATGACTGTTGCCAAGTCATTAGCAGAGAAGGCTTCTACACCTTTAACAGCAGCATGGCAGCAGGAAGAAATGCAGCAGGAAAGAACTCTCCCATTCTACTACTACAGTGATGGGAAGAAATGGCCCTACGTCACAGTAACATGCAGTGGGGCTTTGAGTGTGTCTGCCTCTGTTCTGTGGAACAGCATTCTCGCCAAGGTACAACAGACACCCAAAATCTGTACTTTCCAGAAATAATTGGAGGCATGCTTGTTTTGTCAAGCTCTTCCAACTGGATGAAAAGGTTTATTTTGTATTTTATTTATTTAGTTAGTTGCTTCAGTTGCTTTTTGTCCTGTTTTTCAAACTGTTTGCAACTGTTTGTATGGTATGTGTGTAAATCACCTCAAGACATATGCAAAAGGTGATACATAAATAAGAAGGGTTAGTACCCTTTGCTCTCCTCTTCCAGAGTCCCTGGATAGTTAGATAGTTTATCTTACAGATTTTATAATAACAGAGATTGTGAGCTGCTTTGTGAATCCCATAAGTGATGGAAGCTTTCTTTACTAGCCAATACATAAATATTTGAGCATTACACCTGACAAATATTTTGAGGGTATATTTAAGAGCTGATAATATTGTTTCCAAACAATGCAAAAAATAATAATTGAGTTTTGTTTCTCTGTTTCATATTTCTTAGTTTATATCTGTTAGCTGGTGTCTGATCCTGTCCACTGAATGACTAGTTCTGAAGATAAATGCTGATTTATTCCTTGTCTAAATGTTAGATGAGTGTTCTTAGTAGCTGCACTGAAAAGCATGCTGTCTGAAGTGTCTGTGATATGAAACATTGTGACTGGTCTGTGACAGCTGTTTCAGACATGCAAGTAAACACTTGATCAGGGGGCAGCAAACCTTTTCAGCAGGGGGCCGATCTACTGTCCCTTAGACCTTGTGGGGGGCAGGACTATATATTTTTTTTGGGGGGGTGAATGCATTCCTATGCCCCACAAATAACCCAGAGATGCATTTAAAATAAAAGGACACATTCTACTCATATAAAAACACGCTGATTCCTGGACCATCCACGGGCCAGGTTTAGAAGGAGATTGGGCTGGATCCGCCCCCTGGGCCTTAGTTTGGCTACCCATGCACTTGATGATGAAGTCATGAGATGGATGTATGGATTAGCCTTAAAAACAACAACTATATTCCCCAATTTGGTAGCCAGTGAGAATTTGCTGGAGGTTCTAGAGATGATTAAGTTATATGATGAGTTTTATGTAAAAAAGAAGACCCAATCAATGCATGGAAGTCAGGTGGGAGATAAAATGTGACCTCACTCTTCCCCACCCCCATTCATTAGTTGTATCCAGAATTAAGGGCATCTAGGCCTGCGTCTTTTCCAGAAGTGATGGAAGGCATTTTTATTCAGACAAATATTCTGAGGCAAATGATGAATTAAAGTATGTACACAATACACCTTAGTTAACCAACTGCCTTAATTCTTGCATCTAGCTCCTTCCCCCCTTTTAAAATACTGGGGGGCTGAGAGCGGAAAAGCTGGCATTTATTTGACAGAAATTAATTGTCTTTGGCTGCTGTCTGAGCAAACAGGTACAAGGTGTGGGGCTCGCCTCGCTTTGACGTCTGTTGTATTCCCCACAGAAGCCATGCAAGGGAATCAATAACCCCTGTGTTTTCTGACTATGCCTAGCAAAGGTGGCGCACAGAGAAAATACTCTTCTATTTATACCTAGAACTTAATGAAGTGAAATTATCACAGCCCCGACAGGCCTCGGGTGTTGCAACTCCCAGCCATGGCTCGCCTAGGTAAAGATTTGCAGGCTGTTTTTATTCCCTTTTTAGAAGCGGAATTCGATCCCTTAATCACTTCAGATTTACATATTCATGGAATTCACTCCTCTAATTCACTCTAAAAGATGGCTGATTGAATCAATGTTATTCCACAGAGCCCCCCGATTAATTTCAAATGAGTTAAACAAACCCACCCGGCCACTCTTAACACAATTATATCTTACAGAGGCAAAACCAGCAAATGTATTTTTACCTGAAGCAGCAGGGCAAGGTGTATTGTTCCCTCTGGTCTTCCTATTCTTCTCTCCTGGGGCTCATACTCTGTTAAATGAAGTGTTACAAATTTGAATTTTATCTTGCAGTTCTAAAGGCTAATCTTCCTTTTCAGGCTGCAAATCCATCTTGCTCTTGTAGTAAAAGTAACTGCAACAAAGCACGGGCATTTCTAATCTGAACAGGAACTACACTGCTTAGTTGTGTTTCAATGTTAAAAACCTTTAAGTGGGGTGAATCCTGATATTTTCTGAATGCACTGTTCCCTTTGCTTTCCACTAAGATGCAGGGTTGGGTGGAGAAGCAGGGTGGTCAAAAAGGTTTGCTTTAACTGCAGCCATGTGGGTAAATGTTACCCCTTTTTTGGCTCCTTTTTAAAAATAGTATTCCTTTGCTAAAACATACCTGGCATTTTGCGCCACAGAAAACGTTTTCACCACAATCTCGTTTTGCTTTATATAAATTTTCAGGCTGAGATTACAAATGTCAGTATTTTAAATCAATGGCTCAATGGAATAGTCCATTGAGAATAAAGAGGGCTTTAGCATGAGAGAATGCGAGGGGGCGGGACGGACTGACCAGCCTGATCCAAAACCAGGCAGGTGGTATTGGCATTTTTTCTTGAATTAGACTCCCTATAGTATATATCTATGTGTGATAGTTGTGTGTTTAAAGTTCTTTTATCCTTGCTCTTATCCCTGCTTTTACTGTTTATTTTAGTAAGTCACTTTGAGTCTCTCTCTCTCTCTCTCTCTCTCTCTCTCTGTGTGTGTGTGTGTGTGTGTGAGAGAGAGAGAGAGAGAGAGAGAGAGAGAGAGAGAGAGAGAGAGAGAAAGTGACTAACAAAATAGCAATAAATAATAAAAATAATAAAAGGAGCCATCAGTGAAAACCGTTCCTTTCCTCCACATGCAGCTGCTGGGTGACCTTGGGCCAGTCACACTTCTTTGAAGTCTCTCAGCCTCACTCACCTCACAGAGTGTTTGTTGTGGTGGAGGAAGGGAAAGAAGATTGTTAGCCGCTTTAAGACTCCTTCAGGTAGTGATAAAGTGGGATATCAAATCCAAACTACTACTACTACTACTACTACTACTACTACTACTACTACTACTCTTCTTCTTCTTCTTCTTCTTCTTCTTCTTCTTCTTCTTCTTCTTCTTCTTCTTCTTCTTCTCTGGTTGCCAAGGAATGCCACAGCTAACAAGGGACAGCTTGGAATCACTTCTCAGAAGCGTTTCCTCTGTGAAATCTCGAACTCAAATGCACCCTGACCGATTTTACATATCTGAAGCGAAGAGCCTGCTTTCTCCCCATCTGGCAACCCTGTTTTATTTTGCCTTGCAACATGTGGCTTGGCCCATGAGTTATCTGGAACTGTTTTCTCCCCTGGTAGCTTTCCATGGTGTACCTGCTACCTGTTTTTAGCACATGATGGTCCAGTTTGCATTGCTGGTGTGGTCCTGCCTATTGGCAGGAAGCTGAACTAGATGGCTTTTGGTGGTTTCCAGCCCTCTGATTTTACTGCTGGTTAAGGGTGAGGGTGGGAGCTACTTTGGCTTAAATATGCCCAATGAGCTTTTGCCTTTCCTCCCTTTGAATAGCAGGTCATCACGCCTTGTCACTAAACTGAATTTGAAACTCACCTATGTTTCAAGCAAGGGGGGGACAACTATGTCAATTTCAGTTTCTCCAATTTTCTTATTTTTCCAATCTCCGCTTCAGTTCTCCACATTTCTATGTATTCTCCCCCCTAAAAAAAAACCCCAACAACACTCCATGCAAATGCATCAGCATTTTAGTGTGAGTTTCTCTGGATACAGACATGCTTGAGTGCAATTTTGCCCAATATATACATTTTTGCAAAGCAACCCCCCCCCCCAAATAATGCATTTTTTTCTGTTTTATTTTCAGTTAACATATGCATTTATATGCACACTTCACAGTAGTATACATTACTAGGCTGGAGAACGGCATCACAATTTATTTTTTATGCTTTTCAGATATATGCTTTTCAATAGTTTTGCAGTCATTTTAACATTTCAGAACTGGACTTCCTTCCTCCTCTTTCTGCAGTTCCTTAAATTTATTTTCAACATTATATATCCATTGTAGTGGTTGGGAGTTACTCGTGCGTAAACTGTCCCTGTTTGGGAGATTGGCTGCCTGGGTTAAACCGTCTTGACTGCACAGCCCATCTCAGCGTGGCTGCCTCAGTCGCTAGCAGAATCTGTATGTGGGCGTTTCTTAAACCTTTGCCAGCATAAAAGCTGTTTGACACCCAATCGTCTCCGCCTCTCATTGCGCGGGAGTCTCCTGCGCAAGGAGGGTGTGGGTAGTGGAGGACCAGGGCTCTCCTCACTGACTTCCAAGGAAGAATCCCGGAGCCCTTCCACCTCTTCTCCCATTTGCTCTCCTGGCTCCTTGGTGTTACGCTGATTTCCTTCCCCCTCTATCAAGCTGCGTCTCCCCCTAGTGCTGGTACCTTCCCCTGCAGAATCGGAGAGCCTCTCCTTCTCCTGTTGCTCTGATGTCAGTTCCCTGACATCCATATTCCACAGTCATTCCCACACTTCCATATCTATATTACAACCAATATCTATTGCCCAATGTATCACTGAAGATTCTACTTGCTCATCCTTTCTCTCCTATTCCAGTAATATCTTATACATTTTAAACAGCACTTTAACATTACATTTCAAGAGATCTCTCGCCAGTTGTGATATTTGTTCCCCAAAACCTTCATTTCCTATCTTTCTTAAATACCGGTACTTCATTCAAATGATGATATTCTATTGATGTTGTTAACTTTCATGACAAATCCTTTTTTTTTTAAATTTAAACACTCCTCCCTCTTGTTTTAATAAATTTCTATAAGTTGTCCAACCTCCTATCATATTCTTTTTCTTTACTGCTATGGCTTCCAACGTTGAGAGCCAAAGTGGTGTTTTTGTCTGCAATAATTTTTTGTATTTATCCCATACTCTATACATATTTTTTTTCTAATTATGTGATTTGTGAATCCTTTGTGTACTTTTCATACCATAAATAGACGTGCCAACCATCAACATTATCATGACCTTCTAAATCTAAGATATGTGGATTCTCCAGTATCACCCATTCCTTCAACTAACAAAGACAAGATGCTTCATAATATAATCTCATATCCGGCAGGGAGAAACCTCCTTTCTCTTTTGCATCTATCAATATTTTATATTTTATTCTCAGTTTTTTCCCTTGCCATATATACTCAGAAATATCTGTTTGTTGCCATACATTGAAACAATCTGTCTTGCCAATCACCGGAACTGATTGAAACAAAAATAACATTCTTGACAATGCGTTCATTTCTATTGTTGATGCTCGACCTAACATTGCAAAATTATGAGGATTTTAAATTTCAAAGTGCAAGCATTTCCGTATGAGGAAAGGTTTCAACATTTGGGACTTTTTAATTTAGAAAGAAGGTATTCAGAGGCGACATGATAGAAGTTCATGAAATTATGCGTTGTGTGGGGAAAGTGGCTAGGAAAAAAAAATTCCTTCTGGGCAAAAAGATCCCTGTATTGCAGAGCGTTGGACTAGATGACCCTAACGGCCCCTTCCAACTTCTATGATTCGTAATATTAGAATTTAGGGACATCCAGTGAAGTTTTAGATTCATTGGAAGATTCAGGGAAGATTTTTTTAAAAAAAGAATCATAGAGTTGGAAGGGATCCATGGGTCATCTAGTCCAACACCCCTGCAATGCAGGAACAGTGCCGGATTTACATATAAGTTAAACAAGTTATAGCTTAGGGCTCCACTCTCTTGGGCACCCCCAAAAAATTTAAAGGGGAAAAAAACTGGATGTACATTTCCAAAATATAAGATAAAAAACGAATAAAATAAAACCCACATACAGCAACAGCGTTTTGTGTTGTGTATGGACCTATTAGGTCCACAGATTACCATATAGCATATATTCAACACAAAAAACAGTGGCAATTTGTTGTTGACAAAGGACAGCTGGACATATAAAGGGTCCTGTTGCCTTCAGTAGCTTAGGGCCTCATCAAACCTAAGCCCTGCCCTGTGAAGGAATCTCAGCTAAGGCATCCATGAGAAGTACTTCTGCACACAGCATGTAATTAAACTATGGGATTCACTCTCAGAGTTGATGATACCCACCAGTTTAGATGGAGGATAAAGTTATCAGTGACTATTAACCATGGTGGTTATGCTTCTGTCTCCACAGTTGGCTCCTCTTATGAACTTTAGGTTCTTAAAAGATCGCTGTGTTTCAGTTCGCATCTTGTTTGGAAAAGTGCACATTAGGTAAGTTTGCCTTTAAATGTGAGCCGAATGCAATTTCGCTTCCATTCCTGGTTTCAAGTTTGCTATGTGTGTTGTTTGAGAAATATAAATCCAAAGGCCCACTGAGTACACAGAACCACAGTTGCGTGGTTCTTTGAATCCAAGCCAAGGGTTGTTATTCTCCTTAATCACATTCCCGTCCTGACTAGACTGGGTTTTATTATCTTTTAAAAAAAAAAAATTGTGCACGACACTTTATTCATAGCACAGCTCTCTTTGTAAACTAGTTTAAAATATATTTAAACTGCTGTTTAGTTGCAGCGGTCTGTATTGTTTTTGTAGCCACTGCCGTGTGTATAAGATTTGGAAATGGGCAAATGCTTTACAGTCTTGTGCGATTTATTTATTTTTTTACCCCAAAGAGCTTCACTGTTTTTATTTGCTGTTGCTTTGCTTTGAAATAATCTCCTGCTGCTGCTGTTTGTGCTTATTTATATTTGCAGAGTCTTATTGGGACATTTTATTGCTGTTTTTGGGCCTGACCCTTTCTTTACTTTATAAACCACTTTGAAGGCCTTGAGTGGGAAAGTGATCTATAAATATGAGCGAATCAACGCTTTACATGTCAACCCAGTTCAAACCTTTTGGATGTGGTTCCTGCTACCCTATATTAGCCTGCCATACAGCATCAATGATGTCTAAAGTTCCACATCATGTAGGTCACTAATTTTATTTTTAAGGGCAGTGTATTCCCACTTCCATCAAAACCATCAGTAGTGGCACAGGTAACGTGATCTGAGTGCAGAAGAGTGGCAAAATATACTTTATCAGTCAGGAAGTGTCAAAAGATTACACCATATGGAAGGTTCCAAAGTTAGCTCTAGGATCCATTGTTGACAGGGAAAATGGAGAGGACTTGTTAAACCTCATTTCAGCAGCAGTAAGTCTGACTGACAATGGCAAAGCCGTGGAAATTCATTTATTTTAAAGCATTTACAAATGGCTTAATATTGTAATGTCACACACAGAGAGACAAACACACAGTGGTACCTCCGGTTGCGAACAGGATCCATTCCGGAGGTCCGGCTGCATCCTGAGGCATTCGCAACCAGAGGACCGCTTCTGCGCATGCGCACAGCGCAGTTTAGCACTTCTGCGCATGCACACGCAGCAAAACCTGGGAAAATACTGTACTTCTGGGTTTGCCATGTTCACATCCCGAAGATTATGTATCCAGAGGGATACGTAAGCAGAGATATGAGTTTGTTTGTGTGTGTGCGCGCGCAAGTAGGGGTTTTTCAGCCGGAACTCGCCGGAACTCAGTTCCAGCACCTCTCAGATGGGTACCGTTGCCATTCTAAGAGAGGAAGGGAGGCGTTTGTGATGACTTCTGGCACCTCTTTTTCAAGAAAAGCAACACTGTAAGCAACATAAAAGCAATACCTATGGCATCGAAAAGTAAAATACAGTCAAGAAGCACACAAAAGCATAAGAACAAATAAAATCAGAAATTTGGAGGAAACAGAACCAGGGTCTGATCTTTCAGGTCGGGGAAATCCTGTGTAAAAAGATTGAAGTATCTTGTACTAAATAAAACATTTGTTAACTTAAAACAACTTCTGGTTTTGTTCCCTTACACAAGTAAGGACTTCCCTTCCATCCTGTACAATTGCTTATTATTTTAGGAGGGCTTTTTTTTGGTATTAATTCCTTTGTCTTGGTTGGGGTTATCTTTCTTCTCAATTCCTTATATGAAGTAGGGAAATGACATTGTATCTTCTTGTTTGGCCCTCCAGCTGTATTTATCCTGCCTCTGGACATCCATGTGTGGGTGTAACAATGGTGTGCATATATACATAAAATGCAGTGTGCATTAGGCTCTGTGAGAGTTTTCATCCCCCTGCAGCTGCATTTCAATTTTTGAAACAGACTGGGAGACAGACCACACATCTTGTATAGTTTAATTCATTCCGGGGCCAATAAGGAGTAGATTCAGATCACCAGGAGCTATGAGGTAGAGATGGAAAGCACCACACCCTATAACTAGGATGGCTGTCAGCTGGCTGTTGCCTCCCATCATGTGATGAAGCCCAATGGTACCATCACTTGTCTTTTCAGCTGCAAAAAATAAAAATCTGAGGAAGATGTGAGATGGTCTTTATTGCACTGGTCTTTATTACAAAGCAATAACTTCAAATTTCTATAAAATGTCAATAATTGAAATACTTTATTGTCACTTGTACAACTTGTATACAGTGAGATTACACGAGCACCCCCCACTCAGCTCTCTTAGTCTTAATTCCCCTCGTTTACTGACGCACACCCACCAAACCCGAAAGTCAGTTGCCCGGTTGTTATCTTTTCATTCAGCAGCCTAACAGCCCATGGATAGAAGCTGTTCTTTACCCTGTTGGTGCGACTAATCATGCTTCTATATCTTCTGCCTGAGGGCAGGAGATCAAGAAAGTGCCGGCCAGGGTGTGAATCATCCCTGAGAATTTTCCTCCCTCTCCTGAGGCAACCTTCTTCCGTTATTTCATCCAGCAGATTCACGGGACAGCCCATAACATCTTGTGCTGTATTCTCCACCCTCTGTAGGCACTTTCTATCAGATGATGTCAAACCAGCGTACCACACCGTGATGCAGTATGAAAGGACACTTTCTATTATTGACCGGTAGAAGGAGATTATCAGGTGTTGATTGACATAGTTCTTCCGCAATACTCTGAGGAGATGGAGTCTCTGTTGGGCTTTCTTAACCCAATTTTTTAACCTTCCCTAATAATAGTGAAAAGCCTTTCTTTTCCAAATGTTCCTGCAAATTTTGTCTTCTAAACTAGGATTCAAATCATATTGCTTGGAATTTCACCTCCAGTAATCCCAAACTTGGTAGTAGAAGACAGAAATACAGAAGTCTTAATGCCTACCTTCTTTATCCCCCCTCCCATGCCTGAGACTCACTTGACTGTGTCTGTTTTCTTTCCTTTCTCAAAACAAGGATAAGCTTTTTATTAGTTTGTGAGTTTGACAGAAATGCCCTTAATTAGGTTCCTCTTCCTCAACTGCTTTCAGTGGCACATTGAGCTCCCCAAATGCACACAAAATTTAGTGCTTCTGCTGTAGCACTTCTCAAAACAAACAAAAGATTTGAGAAGTAGCCATCGAGCCTTCGGAGTTATAAAAGTGCATTTGCTTCTTTTTTCTCAACATGTACACATACAATCGGGGCCTTGTAGTGAGAAAGTGCTCCCCCTTCCCCATGGCTGCACACACACAGGCACACGCACACACCACTTAATCCATTTGTCATTTGGAGGGAAGAGTGCCAGAAACTCTACCACTCCAAATAACACCAGCTCTCAATGAGCTGCAAATGGGCAGTTGCCACCCGAATATTGCACTCTGGAAACAGACAGGCACACACAGAGTGTATGAGCGTGCAAGGGGGGGGGAATCACTTCTGGATATCGTTTGTTTTCATTGCTGGAAGCTTTGCTTGTGTAGTGTTTCATTTGGCAAAATCCCATTTGTTTCAGTGTGTATTAGTTGGCATTGATGGCTTTTTGGCATTTGATTTAGCCCCCCCCATTTCTTTTATTAGGTTTTACTGCCTGTAGTGGCAGCGGCAGGAGGAGCTGGTTTACATGGCTGCACCTGGTGGCTGCCATTTTGTTTTCCTTAGAATGTCCCAGATGTTGCACCATTCTGGGGGAAACAAAATGGCGGGCACCACAAAAAAATGGCAGCAGTCTCTAGCCACTCTAGCAGGATAAAATCCTAAAAAATGGGGAAAGGTTAACAACTTTGGTTGGCCCTTTGGTCGGCCCTCATGGCCCTTCACTTCTTCAGATCTGGCCCTCTTTGAAAAAAGTTTGGACACCTCTGATTTAAGGCATTTGGGGAGGAGGACAAAATAGTACATGCCAGGAGGAGTCAGAGCAGCCATCTTTTAGGGCAATTTGAAGCAGAAATTGAGCCAAACAACACTGATCCATGCAACAGTCATCTCCAGGCTTGACTACTGTAACTCGCTCTACGCGGGGCTGCCCTTGAAGCTGTCCCAGAAACTCCAGCGGGTACAAAATGCTGCAGCGAGGCTCCTCACAGGGTCTCTACCATGGGAGCATATTCATCCAGTGCTTTTCAAGCTGCACTGGCTCCCGGTGGAGTACAGGGTCAGATTTAAGGTGCTGCTTTTGACCTTTAAAGCCCTTCACGGCCTAGGACCCTCGTACCTACGGGACCGCCTCGCCTGGTATGCCCCACGGAGAGCCTCAAGGTCCATAAATAACAACACCCTAGTGGTCCCAGGCCCTAAGGAAGTTAGATTGGCTTCAACCAGAGCCAGGGCCTTTTCAGCACTGGCCCCAACTTGGTGGAACGCTCTGTCTCATGAGACCAGGGCCCTGCAGGATCTGATCTCTTTCTGCAGGGCCTGTAAGACAGAGTTGTTCCGCCTGGCCTTTGGATTGGAGCCAATTTGATTCCCTCCGCCCCCTTTTTCTTTTTTCTTTTCCTTCTCCTACAATGAGGCTCCATTTTAATATTTTAATGTTCCATTATTTTAATGTTGTATTTTATTTTTGTTTTTAAGTTGTAATCACTCATCTTGTTTTTATTATTGCTTGTAAGCCGCTCTGAGCCCGGCCTTGGCTGGGGAGGGCGGGGTATAAATAAAAATTTATTATTATTATTATTATTATTATTATTATTATTATTATTATGTAATTTGGTTTTTCATTTGTACCCAAACACATACATACCTCTAGAACATAGTGGTGGCCGAGAATCTTAGTAGCTAAACTACTTCCAACAACTGTATGGAAAGAACTGTAGTTTCTGTCCTTCTATCAGTTACAATTAAGCAAACACCATAGCGATTAATGGCTTTGAACCCCTCCGGACTGATGCCTTATTGCAGGTTTATTCTGCATCATGCTCTTTATTCAATGATAGTACATTAATGGTGGTTGCATTCTGCTTTATTAGTCATTCTGCAACATTATAATGTTATAATGTGACAAAATAAGGTTATAATGCAACAAAAGGAGTACAAAAATAAACCAGGATGTTTGTGGAATGAAAAGTTATGGGTTTTTAGCAGGAAGTTACAGGGTATGCACTAATTTGAAATGAAACTGTGTGACCAGACCAAATTCTATGCATACAAAAACCTTACTGAAAGCAGACTCCCTTATGAGTGTCCTAATATCATATATATATATATATATATATATATAAAATGTCCATAAGAAGAGCTGCTTTGATGTGTCATGTGGGGAACACATATTTGGCCCTTATGAGACTTTTGTCCAAGGGGTGTTGAGGGTGGGATGAGGTGGAGACAGCAGCTACAGGAGTCAAGGTAAACGAGATTACAGTAAATGACAGGAATAACTGGGTAGATTTAGTTCCATGGGGCAAGTGAAAACTTAGCCCAATAAGATGTTGACAAGTCTCTGTCATTCAACAAGGTTCTTCCTGAGTCATATAGAAAGAAGGGAAGGATTTCAATTTCAATAGTAAAGGGGCTCACAGCTGAGAAGAGAACTTTTTCTACACACAAAGAGATTTACAGTTCTTTAGTCTATCCTAGACTAAGGTTTTTTATTCTCAGTCAATTTCCAGTACCTGAAGTATGGTTTGCTAAAATAAAAGCTCTTGGGAGGGAAGTGATAGGGCAGGTTGCAATGAGAAGTGAGAGTTATGGGCCAATTGTATATCTTGCACTTTCCCCATTGACCGTGGACCCGATAACAAAAACTACCAAGATGCACAGCTAGAACGTGCCTAGGCTAGAGGTCTTTTCTGAGATGTTTACTCACCAAAGTGAAGTAAGAATCAATTTTGAGGGTTCTTCTTCTTCTTCAGGCAAAGTATCCAACGAAGCTCAAAGGTTTTCAACAAAATGAGTGGAAGTTCTCACAGGGCAGGGATGGGTTAACCTGTGTGGCCCTCCAGAAGTTGTTGGACTCCAACTCCCATCAGCTCCAGCCAGCTTGGTTGGGATGGCAGGAACTGGAATCTGACAAAGCGTGTTCTCCTTCATGGAGAGCACATGTTGCGGTGGGGGCCGCCAGGACACTCCAAAGTTGGGGGCGGGCTAATTGATCGTTGGCCACTGATGCAATTGGGCTTCCCTTGTTGTTGGGAAGAAGTTAATGTTGCCATTTGTTGATTGACAGTCAGAAATGCTAAAACTCTTTGCACAAGGCTAGGGCTTCCTCTTTTCACCCGTGCATCGGATTGCCCGTCCCCCCTCCCTATATTTAGGGTTGTTTGCTTTGACCTTGCTATGCCTGTCATGGGGTTGTCTGCTCTTGGGGCAGGGGCCCGGTAGGAATTTTGTCCATCTGGCTGATTGGCTGGGGCCATTTGGTTTTTGCCTACTGCGTAGCAAATCATCACAACTTGTAAGGTTGTGGTTAGGCATTGGTTTATGGTTTCGTTGGTTGAGGGGCATGGATTGGCTGTGCCTGCCCCTCTAATGCTGCTGCTGCAAGGGATTCCGTTAAAGGAATCAGGGGCTAACTATTGCTTGTCCACCCTGTCAAGGGGGCTCGGACCATTGCAAGAGCTTCTGGTTGCATTTGGGGAGGGCTGAGAGCAGGTTCCCTGCTCCCTCGCTACCCCCAAGTGTATTCCCCTTTTCTGACTTTCGCAGGCGTGCGGAATGTCAGTCTGTCCCCCATGGGGGGGGAGGCAGATAGTTACAACCAATGCCTAAGCAACCACTCACATTTTTGTATTTTAATAAACTTGTGGCCAAAATTATGCCAAAAACCTTAAACATAAATTTCTGTGTGATGTGTGAGTTATTGAGGTGGCCCTGGGGACCTCGACACGCAACATTTTCCACAGTTGTTTTCCATACCCCTGCATTGCTGTGCTGTTTTGTAAAAGAGACAGAGACAAATTCAAAATTAATTTTGAGATTCCTGCCTGGGGGAAATATCCAAAGATTTCTGAGGGAAGCCCCAAGATAAGACTTGCAGAATATCCAAAAGGGGAGAACTTTTACACACCACTGTGTGACAAAGTTCCATTCACAGAGATTGCCAATTTGATGAAGGCTGCTTGAATTTCCCAAGCCATACACCGGTTCAAGTTGTAATGCCACATAGAGAACTGGAGATAAAGTCTGGAGCTTGCTTTATTTCCCAGAACTATTAACAAGCAAGTATAATGAGAGAGAGAAGAAAAAGGGAAAAGAATTTCAAACATGGTGTCTTTTCACTACAAATACTGACTGTGTCAGGGGAGAACCTGCCAAGAGGAGAGTTTAATATCGTATGAAAAGGAAGAATTTTTATAATGGTTCTTGGCAGGATCTCCTCTCTCCCTCCCTCTGTGACAGAAGGTGGTGATATTCTCCTGCCTCAGTACAATGAGAGCAAGAGTAATTTCTTTTAAGGCAAACAGCTGTAGCAGGTTCAGCTTACAAGCCTGACAAACAAGGAATGAGGAAATTATTATTTTTAACATGTTCAGAGACCAGTATATTTAATGACAATCCTGATGGGTGGGTGGGTTTAGGAAAGGGGTTGGAAAAATTGTCAGGCCTAGCAGCCATGTTCATTTCTGGTACCCTTCCAGGAGCCATATGGCATCGGTGGGTGTGGACAGAGTCAAAAGCGAGTGGAACAATGAGTACAAGCTTTACATTTGTACAGCATACCCTCCAACATTTCTTCAATGAAAATAGGGACGTTCTATTCTATAATAACGATAATAATAATTTTATTATTTATACCCCTCCCGTCTGACTGGGTTGCCCCAGCCACTCAGGGCAGCTTCCAACATATATAACAACATAATAAAACATTAGACAGTTTCCCTGTGGTCTAAATCACTGAGCCTCTTGGGCTTGCCGATTGGAAGGTTGGCGGTTCGAATCCCCCTGACGGAGTGAGCTCCCGTTGCTCTGTCCAAGTTTCTGCCAATCTATCAGTTCAAAAACACACCAGTGCAAGTAGATAAATAGGTACCACTGTGGCGGGAAGGTAAACGGCATTTCAGTGCGCTCTGGCTTCCATCACGGTGTCCCGTTGCTCCAGAAGTGGTTTAGTCATGCTGGCCACATGATCCGAAAAGCTGTCTGTGGACAAAAGCCGGCTCCCTTGGCCTGAAAGCGAGATGAATGCCATAGTAGCGTTTGACTGGACTTAACTGTCCAGGGGTCCTTTACCTTTACAGGGCTGCCTTCAGATATCTTCTAAGGGCTGTACAGTTACTTATCTCCTTAGCTTGGGTGTCACATAACTCTATACCCTCCAACATTTCTTTGATGAAAATAGAGATGTCCTAAGGAAAATAAGAGCATTCCAGGGTCAAATCAGAAACCGGGATAGCTTCTGTAAATCCGGGGCTGTCCCTGGAAAATAGGGACACTTGGAGGGTGGGTCTGGTACAGTAGGGTGGTCACTCACTTGCATACCCCCTCTATCCTCCATCCAGGAAAGCAGAACTTATCACCAGAGTTCAGGTGCACATGTCAGCTGGACAGAAACACTCAAAAAGGATGCAAAGCAGGGAGTGTGGCTGAGAAGGGGGAGTGGCTTGGAAAAAGAGAGCCAGATGGAGAGGCACGGAGGGCCACATTTGGCCCCTGAGCCTGAAATTCTCCATCCCTGATTTAGAATGCTTATAGCCTGCCTTTCACTTGACTCTTTGAAAGTATCTGAATGTTTTCCCTGAAGCTTGAGAATCAGCCCCCGAAACCCTGATGCTTATAACCCGCCTTTCAATCCTGTGGTCCTCTAGGCAGCTTACAAGAGATTGTAATAACGCAGACACACAAACATTCGCTCCAGAGCTTTCCCCGGGGAAACCTGTGGAAAGCCTGAATTGATATTTGCTCTGACCTGTGCATTAAAAGTCGGTTTTCACAGGGAAAGCTCTGGGACAAAACAGCAGCAGCAGCAACAACCACAATACTCAGACACGGAGTTTTTTTAAGTGTGGACCTGTGCTTGGAAAGAATGGGACAAAAGTTAAGTGAGGATAAGCCCCCTCCCACAGCCCTTTGGGACCCTGGCTAGAGGCAGAGAGTGCTTTCCTTCTGCTCTCCATGTTAATACATGCTAGATTTCCATAAGTCAGGTTCTATAAATAATAATAATAATAATAATAATAATAATAATAATAATAATAATAATAATATATTTATACCTCACCCTTCCCGGTTCAAAAACTGGGCTCAGGATGGCTAACAACAAATTTAAAACACTTAATTATAAACAGTGGCGTAGCGTGGGGGGTGCAAGGGGGGCCGGCCGCACCGGGCGCAACATCTGGGGGGGCGCGCGCTCGCTGCCTCCGGAGTCGCCGAAGAGCCTCGGGCGCAGGCTGTAGCAGAGCCCCATGTCTCGCGGAACCGACGAGCTGTGCGGGCGCCTGGGCTGAAGGCGTCCGGCAGGCAGCGGCTCTCAGCGCTCGTCGCAGTCTCCGCGCGTCAGGGCCGCGGAGGACGCGGCAGGCAGCCCCTCCTCACAGCCCCACCTCTGCCGCTGCTGCAGCAGCTGCTGGGCCATGTTGCGTTTTCCTCGCCTCTCTGCCCCCCTCCTCCTCCGGGCAAGCGGCGTCGTTTGGGCAGCAGTGCCAGTGGCAACTCGCCTCAGATTGGCAGGTTAGGGGTTAGGGGGGGCGCAAATTACTTGCCTTGCCCCGGGTGCTGACAACTCACGCTACGCCGCTGATTATAAAAGCAGCATAAAATACAGTATAAAAATATGAATAACAATAAAATACAGTATATGGTAATACTGCATGCACAGGAAGGGGCAACTCAGTTTGAACTTGAAATCAGCTGCATGGAACTATAGATTTTTAAAGCAAACCCAGAATTATGCTCAAACTGGGTTTAAGATTCCTCTGTAGCATGCACTTGGATTTTTGCAATGAAAAACAACAAATTAGGAGCTATTTCTATCATTCAAAGCTGAGTGTCCCTTACTAAGGACTGCAGCATTCCTTTTCATGATGGTTTGTTATTTGGAATGTTATCGGAGAGGGGAGACTGTAGCAAATCTCCCGAAATGAACTGCCACAGGGCAATTCTTGCTGAAATGCCATCAGTCCAAGCACAAAACTCAAACTACACTTCTTTGCTACAGAAGCACCAATTCTGTGATGGACAAAAGGTCGACACGCCGGAATTGTGCAATGTTTTGTGCTGTGTGACCACGCTGAACTGGTTTTGCCTTGCAGAAAGAGAGCAGCTCTCTAGGTTGCAGAGTACTTGTGGATGTGAAAAGAAGGGAGCCCTCTGTAATCACATTTGAAGGATTATGTGGGGAAAGCGCTCCTGAGAAAGAGGCTTAAAAGGTTGTGCTTGGCAGCCGATTTTTAGGGATGTGCCCTGGAATAACTGGGTTGCCAAAGTACTCACTGTGAAAAAGAAGCTGTTGACCTTAGCATCGTGTTCCCTGATAGTTTGTACTGTACCGGACCAGAGAAAATATATACCACCGACCATTTGGGAATTTTAGCTATTAACTTTTTTTATGAGAGACCATAACACCGCACTTGTATGATAGACACCTAAACTTATTTACTTAACTTAGGGAGCAAAAGCAACCCATAATAACTGAAATCTGGGCCAAGCATTTATTTTTCCTGAACTAGAATCATAATTGAAAATCTATTTTTTATCTGGAGATGAATGGACCCATTCCCCTGAACCTAGCTACCGGTACATATTCTTAATACCTGCTTGACTTAATGGTATCTTCACCAGCCTGATATTTTCCTCCCAACACACTAGTGCAGCCATAGGCAAACTCCGGCCCTCCAGATGTTTGGGACTACAATTCCCATCATCCCTGGCCACTGGTCCTGTTAGCTAGGGATGATGGGAATTGTAGTCCCAAACATCTGGAGGGCCAAAGTTTGCCTATGCCTGCACTAGTTGGTAGCCAACCTGTGTTTGCAACAATGTGTAGACTTGACACATCAGCCAATTTTTATTTTATTTTATTTATTTATTGAATTTATGGTATATGGCTATATGGTAATTTATGGACCTAATAGGTATCTAAAGCCATTTGCACATGTTGCCATGCAACCAGTCCATAAAGAATGTAGGCACGCTATATGTAGGCACCAGTGATATTTTAGGGAGCAGGCTAGCAGGCGAGGCCCATTACTTGCATCACAGGGGCCTACACAACACAAAACACTGTTGCTGTAGGTAGGTTTTATTTTATTTGTTTTTTTATCTTATATTTTGGAAATATACATCCAGTTCCCCCCCTTCAATTATTTTGGGGGCCCCCAAGATAGTGGGGCCCTGAGCTATAGCTTGTTTAGCTTGTACATAAATCTGGCACTGCCTGGTAGTTCCGGCTGGGGGGGGGGACCCTTGTCTTTGGTTGCTTGCTTTCAAACTCTTAATTATAGCCACTTGTGAGTAAATAGGTAGCACAAGGGGCTCCTGCTGCAGCACATGTTGAAAGCGGTGAAAACATTGAGTAGGGGTGGGGAAACTCATGCTTGCGGGCCAAATTTGGCCCTCAGGATTCTCCTCAGACAAGACCCTTCCCAGTCACATGCCTTCACTCTAAGCCACACCCATCCTAGCCTGGCTTTGAGTGTTTTTGCCTGCCTGGAATGTGTCCTTGAAAAGTTCTCTTTCTTGTATGGATAAAGGATAGAGGTGGGTTTTTTCTGGACTTTTCCCCAGCTGGAACTCACTAAAATTCATTTCCGACTGCCCGTATAAGAGAACAAGGAAGGTGTTCATGGTGACTTCCGGCACCCCTTTTCCTAGAAAAAATAGCATTGTGTGTGTTATCTTCATCATTCCACTCACTTTTGTCTCTGTCCCCAACCACCAATGGCATGTTGGGCCCAGAAGGTTTCCAGAAGGAAATGAAGCTGTTGGGCTGAACAATGTTCCCTGGGAACGATGTGACTTCATGATGTGCCATGGGTAGAAAACCATGAATGCCTGCATGAGGTCATATTTGCATGAAATCAGGGCAGGCAAGGTATTCTTTGTAGTGACTCCTGCTTCTGTAGCCATGGCAGGGCCAGATTTAGGTTTGATGAGGCCCTAAGCTACAGAAAGTAATGGGGTCCTTTATATGTCCAGCCGTCCTTTGTCAACAACAAATAGTTGTTGTTTTTCTGTTGAATATATGCTATGTGGTAATTTATGGACCTAATGGGTATCTAAAGCCATTCACACATAACAAAATATGTGTTTTATCTGAACTGATTGTTGAACTGAAATACAATTATCTTATATTTTGGAAATGTACATCCAGTGTTTCCCCTTTAATTTATTTTAAAGGTAAAAGGACCCCTGACCATTAGGTCCAGTTGTGACCGACTCTGGGGTTGCGATGCTCATCTCGCTTTACTGGCCAAGGGAGCCGGCGTACAGCTTCTGGGTCATGTGGCCAGCATGACTAAGCCACTTGTGGCGAACCAGAGCAGTGCACGGAAACGCCGTTTACCTTCCCACCGGAGTGGTACCTATTTATCTACTTGCACTTTGACGTGCTTTCGAACTGAACTGCTAGGTTGGGAGGAGCAGGGATTGAGCAACGGGAGCTCACCCCATCGTGGGGATTCGAACCGCCGACCTTCTGATCAGCAAGTCCTAGGCTCTGTGGTTTAACCCACAGCGCCACCTGCATCCCTTATAGCTTGTTTAGCTTATACATAAATCTGGCACTGAGCCATGGAAAGCCACCTAGACCTACAGAACACAGGTCATGATTTGTTGTGTCAACCAGTTTTCTTCTGTGTGTGTGGTGCCTTGTGTCTTACCTGTCAAGCTATCAGCAGCTATCAGCCCTGAAAGACAGAGGACTTCATTCCCTCCTTTGCTTCCTTGAAGCTCTTATTCTTGCATCGCCCCAACCCGCCATTCCCAGAAACAAAATGCTTGTGTGAGAAGTAGGGGCGTGCTGCCTGTAGCCGCTTAGGTGGGACAGACGGACGAGCTCTCCGAGTTTTATGGAGTGTGTCACAGGGGAGGCGTCTCAAAATGAAATGAGGAGCCCCAAGGGAAAGGCAGGAGCGAGAGGCAGCCCCACCTGAGTGTGTCTTGGGAGGAAGCCCATTGGCTCGTATTTTTTAAAAGGGAAAAAATAATAATAGTAACTGAACCGAGCCAAGAATATCAAGCAGTTCATAGCTGTTAAAAAGCCAGGGAACGCTGAGTCGCGCCTGTCCAATGTTTTTCTTCCAAACAGGCACTGACCACCCTCCCTACATAACATCTTATTTATTAAAGCTAAGGTTGCCCAACTGGAACAAAACCCATGCATCAGCCCGAGGCCCCGAGCTTTCAGTGCAACTACTCGTGAGCAAGTGGCACTAAAATCAATGGCACTTGCTAATGAGAGAGCGTATTTTAGGCTCGCAGCCCACATTTTTATTCATCCAAGAAATCCTGTTGGACTTTTAAAGGTAATCCCCTTTTTGGAAGGTGAGGAATAAAGCAACACCAGAGCTTATGCTCCGAGGAAAGAAAATGGTTTTATAAAAAGGGAGAAAAGGCAACATTAGGCTTTCCTTTACAGGGCGATTGGCGTATAGCTGGCTGGAATGCCAACTGCGGAAGCCATTTAAACTTTCTTAAGGGTAAAAAAGAAAGCCCAGAAAGCCCTGTAGGAGATACCACCAAATTATAGAATATGTTGGGCATGAACACAGCAAAACATGTGATGCTCAGACAAAGGGCAGCCCTTCCCTGCAGTTCACATTACGCATGTTGAAGAGCCTTCACCAAACATGTAATTAACCTGTGGAATTCATTGCCACATGATGGGGTGATTGCTGCCAGCTCAAATGGATTTTCAGCATTCAAATCTTCAAGAGGTCTACCAATAACTATTAGCCATGATAACTAAAAATGAGAACATTGTGCAAACAGATAGCTTACCTCTCATTCCCAGATGCCTACCAAGTTGGAATGACTTTTTTTTTTAATCGCTTGATTGTAATCAAACATCAAAGAAAGTTTACAAATAAATTAAAATGTTGACATTATCAGCCCAAGGCTGTTAAAAACAGGTATTAAAAATATTCAAGGATGAATTAAATTGAACAATATTTTTTTTTGTCGAACAGTGGCTGATGTAGTGAAGCAGTTCCAAGATGCCACCTTCTTTCATTGCCATTAGGGTAATTTTAATCTATTTTAGTTGTAAAATCTATTTCTATCTTGCATGTTTCAAATTATGGTTGTGATTTCCCCCCTTAGTTCTATTATTTTATCTTTTTGTAAACCACTTTGAGGTTTTATGCAATCAAGCAGTGTAGAAATTTTTAAATGAACTTTTATAGAAATAAATAAATAAAATAAATAAATTGCTGCTGCTGCTTAAGGCAACTTAGTTGTGTTGAGGACACAGCTCTGCAGGAGCCCCATATTTTGCCCAATGCACACATTTTTGCAAAGCTATTTTATCTATTTTAATGCATTTTTATCTGTCAGTTTGTGCTTACATTACACTAGTATATACAATTTTGTACCCATTACTTGGCCAAAGATCTGTATTGCAAAATTCAGTGCAGTACGATTTTTAAAGGATGACTATGTTTTGGTTAGGGACGTGGGTGGCGCTGTGGGTTAAACCACAGAACCTAGGACTTGCTGATCAGAAGGTCAGCGGTTCGAATCCCCACGACGGGGTGAGCTCACGTTGCTCGGTCCCTGCTTCTGCCAACCTAGCAGTTTGAAAGCATGTCAAAGTGCAAGTAGATAAATAAGTACCACTCCGGCGGGAAGGTAAACGGTGTTTCCATATGCTGCTCTGGTTTGCCAGAAGCATTTTATTCATGCTGGCCACATGACCCGGAAGCTGTACGCCGGCTCCCTTGGCCAGTAAAGTGAGATGAGCTCCGCAACCCCAGAGTCGGCCACGACTGGACCTAATGGTCAGGGGTCCCTTTACCTTTACCTATGTTTCAGTTCTCATACTGTTTTGGAAAATGTGAATCAGGTAGGCTTGCCTTTAAACACAAACTAATTTGAATTTCTCCCACATCCCTACCCATCGGTAAGTCCCATTAAACTCAATGGAGCTCAAGCTCACCCTGCGTAGATTTGCTGCAGTGCTGTCCTACGTAGGTTTTCTCAGAAGACACACCTATTGTTTCTATTGCATCTTTCTCCCAGGTTAAGTGCGTAGGGCAGCCTTCCACAGCGTGGCACCCTCCAGGTGTTTTGGGCTATAACTCTCATGATCCCTGACCATTGGCCATGCTAGTTTTAACTGACGGGAGTTGTAGTTCTAAACCTCTGGGCGGTGCCAGGTTGGGAAAGAGAGGATTGAAGCCTAAAATTCCTTAAAATGTTCTGTGTGTCTTGCGATTTGAGTTTCAGCATAGTGATAATTCACGATTGCATTCATGATAACCAAGTGCTTCCTAACTGCATTTTTAAGAACATACCACACTGAGAGACTGAAAAATGGGAGAAAGTGGTGTTGTCCGAGTATTATAAGTATGTGTGCACACGCATGCATGTACTAATAACACTTTCATTGGGTGGCTTGGCTTGTATATACCATTTACCTGTACCTGCTAAACCATTTTTAGCTGCGAACTGTCTAACACAGTTGCAGTTTTTATGGAGTTATTTTTATAGCTTCATCCTGAACTGCTCATTAAAAACAACCCCTACCTACCTGCAGGGATAAAACACACAGTCCCTTTAAATAACTGAACAAATGCAGTGGAAGAGTTGGAAGAACTCGTATTTATTTATTTCTGTTTTCTTTTCACCCCATTTAAAACAGCCATGCAAACCGTCCATGTCTACCCATCTCTCACAGTTTTCCATCCACCACGGAGGGGGATGGGACAAGATAATCAGTTCTCCACTGAACAACTTTTTAAAACCATTGTGATCACATGGAAAAGCTCTGACCTATAATTGGGGATAGGTTTGATCTTCTTGCAGTCCATGGGAGTCTCAAGAGTCTCCTCCAGCACCATAATTCAAAAGCATCAATTCTTCAGCGATCAGCCTTCTTTATGGTCCAGCTCTCACTTCCATTCTTAAGGAAATCAGGAAACTTATCCATTCTGAAGGAGATCAGCCTTGAGTTCTCACTGGAAGGACAGTTCCTGAAGCTGAGGCTCCAATACTTTGGCCACCTCATGAGAAGAGAAGACTCCCTGGAAAAGACCCTGATGCTGGGAAAGATGGAGGGGACGACAGAGGACGAGATGGTTGGACAGTGTTCTCGAAGCTACCAGCATGAGTTTGACCAAACTGCAGGTGGCAGTGGAAGACAGGAGCGCCTGGCGTGCTCTGGTCCATGGGGTCACGAAGAGTTGGACACAACTAAACAACAACATAATTGAGGAGGGGGAAATCAGGATGGGGCAGCAGTTGCTTCTTTATGGGATGCCCTCTCTGCTCCTATAGTGAGGAAGGTAAAAACATACATGGAGGTCTTTACTTCCACTGCTTCATAGCTGTCGAATGACTTCCATAACAAAGTACATAGCTAAGGAGGCTTTGACTGTGCTAGAGAAGAAACAGGAAGGGAGGGCAAAAAGTATAAGAGGTTATTATATGTGGTGGCAATGTAAAGTTGTTAAAAAGGCCTGGGAAAAGACATATAAAGATTTGAGGAGAATGTGGGAAATGATTGTTGTTAAAAAAAAATTGAAGTAATGATATTGAGATGTACAGGACTTGATGGACTTATAGAGCGAAAGACTTTGTCCCTGTATTTGAGAGTGGATGCCAGGCCAAGACCAGCCAGCTCCTACAGAAGGAAGAAGCCTCAGCCCAAAAAGATGAAGAAGATTGGCAAAATAAATTACTGAACTATGCAGGACAAATTAGTCAACTTGAAACCCAAGAAAGATAGAGGACCTTGATTTAAAAGGGGGGCAAATATTTAATGCATTTTCTAAAGCTTTGTGTATAAATTTCTACATTAGTATAACTTTTAAAAGTCACTTGTGATAAGATGAAGAAGGTTTTAAAATTGGGTTGTTAAGAATAGAGTGGTACCTCAGGTTACGAACTTAATTCGATCCGGAGGTCCATTCTTAACCTGAAACCGTTCTTAACCTGAGGTATCTTTTTAGCTAATGGGGCCTCCCACTGCCACCACTGGAGCACAATTTCTGTTCTCATCCTGAAGCAAACTTCTTAGCCCAAGGTACTACTTCCGGGTTAGCGGAGTCTGTAACCCGAGGTGTTTGTAACCCAAGGTACCACTGTATAAGATTTTATGGACATGCATGAACAAGCATTAAACAATGGAACCAAGGGGGGGGGAGTGGAGGGAAGTCAACCAAAATTATGGTTTTAAAAATTTGTTAACAATGCTTTTTCTTTTCTTTTTTTCTTTATGCATTGTTATTTCTATGCATTGTTGTTATTTTATTTTATTTTTTGTTACTTTTTGGAAAATTAACTTCTTATTAAAAAACAAACAAGGTTCAAAGCTAAGATTGTGTCAAAGGTTCTCTACAGATAGAGTTGTGGAGGGAAATGGTATCCTGAAACCCATGTCCTACCCCATCTTTCTTTAACCACCACTGCCTGTTTCACAGTGATGCATAGGACTTCTTCCACCAGAGACATCAGAGCTCCTCCCAGTGGCTAGTTGCTGCCACCACCCACCTGCTCAGAAGTCCTCTCAAAACACAGCTATCACCACCAGCAACTTCAGCCAGCTTTATCTTCCCTAAAATCATCAAAATTGTGCTCCTGTGTTTCATCTTCTTCACCTGTGCATGAGACAGAGAAATGAAAATGGGCCATTTTGACACAGCATTTGGCCCGGGCATTTTATCACAGGTATGTTCTGCAGTAAGGGATGTGGATGGCGCTGTGGTCTAAACCACAGAGCCTAGGGCCTGCTGATCAAAAGGTCAGTGGTTTGAATCCCCACGACAGGGTGAGCTCCCGTTGCTCGATCCCTGATCCCGCCCACCTAGCAGTTCGAAAGCACATCAAAGTGCAAGTAGATAAATAGGTATCGCTCTGGCTGGAAGGTAAGTGGTGTTTCTGTGCACTGCTCTGGTTCACCAGAAGTGGCTTAGTCATGCTGTCCACATGACCCGGAAGCTGTACACCGGCTCCCTCGGCCAATAAAGCGAGATGAGCGCCGCAACCCCAGAGTCATCCGCGACTGGACCTAACAATCAGGGTCCCTTTACCTTTATGTTCTGCAATGTGTTTCTGACACAAAAATAGTGGTGGATTTATTCTGCTTTGGTTTGTTCTGCGATGTTTCCCAAATGCTACCCCATTATTGCTGTCAAGAGGAACTATACCAGAAAAGAGGGAAGACTAAAAATGAACCAGAATATTTGTGGTATAAAAATCTTATAGGATGTGAACTAATTGGAAATGAAGCAATATCCCTACCCCATAACTTTCACAGGCACAGACAGTACTGAGAGTGAGATGGCTACTACAGCAGCTAGGATTTTGTTAGCCCAGAAATGGCGGGTGAGTGAAGTCCCATACAAGGAGGATTGGCAATTAAAAGTGATAGAATATACAGAGTTAGCGGGTGTAACAAGTAAAATAAGAGAACAAGAAGATCAAGTATATTAAGAGGGATGGGAAAATTCTGTGGAGTATTTGGAAAACAACTGTAAATGTTAGTAGGATTATGGTAAATTCAACAGTATAACAGGAATAAAGGAATAATAAAGGAATAAGGAAGCTAAATGGATATACAGTGGTACCTCGGTTCTGGAACGTAATCCATTCTGGAAGACCGTTCGACTTCTGAAACATTCGAAAACTGAGGCACAAAGGGCTGCCTGCAAGTTCAATTGAGAAAGTTGAAAAACACGCAGCGGAAGCCGTTCGACTTCTGAGGCATGTTTGAAAACGGAAGCATTTACCTTCTGTGTTTTCCGAGTTCTAAAACTGAAATGTTCGGCTTCCAAGATGCTTGAAAGCCAAGGTACAAGAATATGCGGGATAGGTGGGGAAATTAAAAGAACCAGGGAAGGGAAGGAAGAGAAGTCGCAAATGACTGGTTTGTTTTAAAGAAATATATGAATGGGGAAAGGCTTGTTTTAATGCAAATGTGGTTTTGAAAAATGTAACATAGAAAAATATAATTTTAGTTTTTTAATTTTTAAAAAGAGATAGAGTGGGATTGCATGTGGCTAGCCCCATAGCACCATGAGAAGGAATCTACACGACCCCCATCCAACCTGTCTCACGCACACAGTACAAATAAGCTTTTATTTTGAAAGGTCTGAAAATGTCCAGAGTTAAACCACGGCTTGCCCTACATTGTATGTTGCCCCCTACGCTTTGGAGCAGAGAGCTGGGGATCTCCTGACCAGCAGAGGAGGGACTTCACGGCTTTGCCCACATCAGGATAATGCTGCAAGTTTTTATAGCGGCCGATATACCAAGTTGCTGCTATTTGACACTCTCCCGGGCATGTTCCATGCTGCTCCTCATCAGTCAAGATGTCATCCATCACATTTTCCTACCCTACGTCGCGTGGTGCCATGTAGTCCTACATGACTGACTGCCGCATGTTGATTCTGGATGCCTCAGCGCTTCTGGTTCGCCTGGCAGCTGCTGTGCTGTGCTGAGGTGTGTGTCAGGCAGACAAGATCCCACCATGGCTCTTCCTCCCAGAGTTGCCAGGCTTGCTTCCACCTAAAAAGTGATGAATTACGCTTAGCAGTGTCTATCTTCCAATACATCTTCTGGAAAATCCAGTCCTAGACTGCCCTCTTAGTTATTTTCTCTGCACATAGCTGTCTTGCAATTAATATTCCTCGCAGAAGCAGATTATATTGCCATTCATTCTGAAATATGCTCATTGCAGGGGAGAGTCAGCCATTCATTTACAGTTAGTATTTTCTTTGAAACCCTTCACTATGGACCATGGTAGTATGAAAGGCCTTTCTTGTCAGCATTTTAATATACAGTGGTACCTCTAGTTACGAATGGGATCCGTTCCGGAGGCCTGATCGCAACATGAATAGAATGCAACCCGCAGTGGCGCATCAGCGCACGTGCGGGTTGTGATTCGCCACTTCTGCGCATGCACGTGATGTCATTTTGCGAGTCTGCGCATGCGCGAGCAGCGAAACCCATGCTACAAAAATAAGGGTGAATTGGTGAACCACGTGTGTTGAATAAGGTTGACTTGTGATTTCTTTTTTACCAAGATCTACATTTCAGTAGTTAGAAAATAGGTGGTGACCTGTAAGTCAGAATGGTCTTTTAATATTTCAGGCTCCAGGCACAGTGAAACTGTGGGTAGCGAGCCCTGTACATGGTAGATTTGCAATAAACACAGGGAAACCACTTGGTATTTAAATAGGCCACAATTTTATTGATTGTAAATGTCAGCGGGTTTTGTCACAGGCATTGGTGTGTATCCTGAATCAAGCAACCCATATGAAATTTTAGGTACCGTATTTTTCGCCCTATAAGACGCACTTTTTCCCCTCCAAAAATGAAGGGGAAATGTGGGTGCGTCTTATGGGGCGAATGCAGGCTTTCGCTGAAGCCTGGAGAGCGAGAGCGGTAGGTGCGCACCGACCCCTCTCGCTCTCCAGGCTTCGCGGACCTCTCCTCAAGCAGCGGGAACGTTCCCACTGCTTGGGGAGAGTTGCCGGCATCCCGAAGCCTGCAAGCGCTGATCCCAGCACGTGCAGGCTTCGCGGATCTCTCCCCAAGCAGCGGGAACGTTCCCACTGCTTGGGGAGAGTTGCCGGCATCCCGAAGCCTGCAAGCGCTGATCCCAGCACGTGCAGGCTTCGCGGATCTCTCCCCAAGCAGCGGGAACGTTCCCACTGCTTGGGGAGAGTTGCCGGCATCCCGAAGCCTGCAAGCGCTGATCCCAGCACGTGCAGGCTTCGCGGATCTCTCCCCAAGCAGCGGGAACGTTCCCACTGCTTGGGGAGAGTTGCCGGCATCCCGAAGCCTGCAAGCGCTGATCCCAGCACGTGCAGGCTTCGCGGATCTCTCCCCAAGCAGCGGGAACGTTCCCACTGCTTGGGGAGAGTTGCCGGCATCCCGAAGCCTGCAAGCGCTGATCCCAGCACGTGCAGGCTTCGCGGATCTCTCCCCAAGCAGCGGGAACGTTCCCACTGCTTGGGGAGAGTTGCCGGCATCCCGAAGCCTGCAAGCGCTGATCCCAGCACGTGCAGGCTTCGCGGATCTCTCCCCAAGCAGCGGGAACGTTCCCACTGCTTGGGGAGAGTTGCCGGCATCCCGAAGCCTGCGCGCGCTGATCCCAGCACGCGCAGGCTTCGCGGATCTCTCCCCAAGCAGCGGGAACGTTCCCACTGCTTGGGGAGAGTTGCAGGCATCCCGAAGCCTGCAAGCGCTGATCCCAGCACGTGCAGGCTTCGCGGATCTCTCCTCAAGCAGCGGGAACCACCGCTGGGCTCCCACGGCTTGCAGAGAGCTGCCTGTTTGGGGGCTGGGGTCGGGGGAAGCTCGGGCTGCCCCAGCCCCGCGCCTGGGGGGGAAATAATTTTTTCCCTTTATTTCCCCCCCAAAAAACTAGGTGCGTCTTATGGGCCGGAGCGTCTTATGGGGCGCAAAATACGGTAGTTTTAACCAAGGTTATGGATCACACCAAATCAAGGAGACACCATCCTCGGATCAGAGACAGATGACCTGAGCGAAATTATGGCCTGTCAGCCCTCATCTGGGCATCTGGACAGAAGCACTTCCACCCAGTGGCGTAGTGTGGGTTGTCAGCACCTGGGATTGCTTGGAAGAGGATGGGAGGGAAATGGAGTACACATGACTATTCAACTGCCTAACGGCGTCTTACATCACCCAAGAGATCACAGCCACAGAGATAAGAAAAGAAGTTGGAGTTGTAACTTCCTGGTTTGCATGGAGAAGCTGTTTTCAATGAAGCCCAGCAGTGGGAGCATGCAGCTGTATTGAGGCAGCACCAGGTGTTGAAATTTTGTGCCCCTAACAATTTTTGCCCAGGGCAACTGCCACTATGCCCCCCCCCATGCTACACCACTGCCTCCACCCTGGATTCCTTTAAGAGGATACCCTGATTCATTGGACCAGCGGGGGTTCCCACTATGCTGTCCAACCGGACTAAGGATACCCCCCAATGCCTTATCTGCTATCGAGTCAGCCCCTCCACACGAACTTGCTGCCAAACCAGTCTTTAAAGAGAGAATGACAGTGAAACGAACACTATGCAGGTCCAAAAACTCTGACTCATTTTCTCATCATTCACTGAGAAAATGAATTAATAAACAGAAATTAATATGATGAATTCTTAACATATCAAAACTCACCAATAATAGGTAATGGGTGATACCCAATATTATGCAAGGAGACTAGCCCCATTGGACATTTCCTTTTTTTCCCACACATACCCCCATTTCAGCCCCAAATCTGTTCTGGAAGGTTCCTCATTCCTCCAGAGCAGATTTTTTGACAGGTGTAGAAGGGAGGGGAGGAAGGGGAAGTTCTGTTGCACCAGTGGAACTTCATGCCACTGGCAGGCAGCCACAGTTGGATGGAGTACTAACCATTGTGCAGATTTGTTCGTCGATTTCATGGCTTAATCCATAAAGTCTATTTCCCATTTGATACATAGGTGTGGTAGTCTCACAGCTGAGCAGCAACTTGCAGAGCTCAGTGGAGTGGGAGCTCAACCAATCAGAAGAGTCTCTGAAGTCTACTTGCCTGGAGGCAGATTCAGCATCCAAAGTCAGCTCCAGTCCTAGGGTTGGGCAAACAGCAATCCATGGGGTCAGAAGGTCCAGGGAATCTGATGATCAAGGGTCAGGAGAAGGAGGAAGCAGCAAGATTGGACCAAGGATGGCAAGCATTGTCCCCAGCATCTGATTGCTGCTGGAAGCTCTGCTGAAGGGGGCTGAAGCCAGCTGGATCTCATCAGTGCCTTCTCCTCTGTGTCCTTGAAGGTTGATCAGCTGAAGAGTCAATCCGCCTTCTCCCCCTTCAGGCTGCTGTCCAGCACGCGAAGCTGACTCCCGGTCTATGACAACAGGTCCCGAGGTGCAAAATGGGTAGGTCCGATTAAAAATGTAGCGTAAACTGGAATCCTCGCCATTCCTGTCTTGTTATGCCTCGTGCAAACAAAGAGCAAATAGAATGTATGGAGCATCAATTATAGATATGCCTTTGGAACAAATGCAATGCATGCCTTGCCTGCTTATCTGAGCAAACGCTCTTTCAGAAGTACACCATCCACCACATCTACAACACAAGAAAGCTGAGAAAGGCAATTATGGCAGCTGTGGCAACTTCCACAACTGTGGAAGTTCTGGCCTCCGGAGACTTGTCAAAGTCTGAGCCTGTGCATTTTCCAGAAGCACGGTAAGAAATTCTTGTTTTGGCTGGTTTTTAATGGCTGGAGTTAGGTTGGCATAAGAGTAATTTAAATTCAATAAAGTAGCTTATTATTATAGATTTTAGTGGGTGTTTTATTTAATTTCTTGGTTTTATTGGATTGTTGCTTTGGAGTATTGTTACTTGCCTGAAGCTGTCGGGAGCAATGGGCTAGAAATATAAATAAACAACACCTTTAAGTCCATTGAAACCAAATTGCTTTTATCAGATTATTGTCTATCCTCCTACCCACACTCACACTCAGTACCATCCAAGGACAATCAATTTTATCATGGTCATTAATGGGGTTTAAGAGCTTAGTTGTGTGGAAGTGATTCCTTTGTAACTTAACCATCTTTCTTTCTGTACAATATCCGAGGACCCATAGGTACATGGGGGTACCCATCACTTTCTCTATGCAATTCCCCAGGTCACTTCCTTTGAAAATTCTAAAAATACTTTTTAATGCACATCCATGGGATGGGGGTGTTGACTAGCTTCTTCAAGCAGCTGCAAAATGTTGAAGAAGGGAAAAGGCACGCTGAGACTTTCATATGCAGATGCATATGTATATAGAGTTTTCAAAAAACAAAACAAAAAACCAGTAAAATTCACCCACAAATAGGATGAGATAGGGCTAGGTATTTAATAATTTTTAAAATCAATTTTTCAATATTTACCCAATATTACCACAGTTTTGCCAATTATACATATTCCAGTTAGTATCAAAATAATTCCAATTATTTGCCAATTTAAACAATTTGTACAAAGTGGTTTCCCACACCCCTTGATCAATGTCTTTTGTCCAGTTCTTATATTGCTGCGGTTCATTTTTTTTATTAACATCTACCGTATTTTTCGCCCCATAGGGCGCAGTGGTCCATAAGGCGCACCTAGTTTTTTTTTTGGGGGGGGAATAAAGAAAAAAAATTATTTTCCCCCCAAGGCGTGAGGCTGGGGCAGGGGGAAGCCCGAGCTTCCCCCGACCCCAGCCCCCAGAACAGGCAGCTCTGCGCAAGCCATGGGAGCCCTCCCGCGGCTTGCGCAGAGCTACCTGAAGCCCCGGCGTGACTGCTCAGCACGCCGGGGCTTCGGGATAAGAAGCAATGCTGCGCAAGCCAGGGGAGGGCTCCCGCGGCTTGCGCAGAGCTACCCGAAGCCCCGGGGCGACTGCTCAGGGTGCCAGGGCTTTGGGGTGCAGGCAGCTCTGCGCAAGCCGTGGGAGCCCGGGGGAACTCCTGCGGGCTCCCACGGCTTGCGGATAGCTTCCTGAAGCCTGGAGTGTTGGTGCTGACCTTTAAAGCCCTAAACGGCCTCGGTCCAGTATACCTGAAGGAGCGTCTCCACCCCCATCATTCTGCCCGGATGCTGAGGTCCAGCGCCGAGGGCCTTCTGGCGGTTCCCTCATTGCGAGAAGCAAAGCTACAGGGAACCAGGCAGAGGGCCTTCTCGGTAGTGGCGCCCGCCCTGTGGAACGCCCTTCCAGCAGATGTCAAAGCGATAAACAACTACCTGACATTCAGGAGACATCTTAAGGCAGCCCTGTTCAGGGAAGTTTTTAACGTGTGATATTTTATTGTATTTTTGGTTTTTATGGAAGCTGCCCAGAGTGGCTGGGGAGGCCCAGCCAGATGGGCGGGGTATAAATAATAAATTATTATTATTATTATTATTATTATTATTATTATTATTATTGAGAGGGAGAGGGGTCGGTGCGCACCGACCCCTCTCGCTCTCCAGGCTTCAGCGAAAGCCTGCATTCGCCCCGTGGGACGCACACACATTTTCCCTTCATTTTGGGAGGGGAAAAAGTGCATCCTATAGGGCGAAAAATACGGTAATTACATTTCAGTTGCTCTATTAATCATTAAGATAACAGCTACGTTTTTAGTGATTACTATTCGTGTTAATACCTTATCTAACTTCCCCTAGGATTTCAAATGAGGTGCTCTAAACATTTTCCTTTTCTCTGCGTGTGTCAGTCTGAATAAGTCCAATTATAAATTCTTTGGCCTTTATCTGCTGTCCAGTTCTTGAAATTCCTCCTATTGCTATTGTCTCTCAGTGTAGCTGGGGTGGGTCTATAATCCTGGAGAATCCTCAAAATATCTCATTAGTTCCCTCCCATCTTTCTTGGTGTTTCTGGACAACAACATACTCCAACAGTCCACTCTTTCTCACTACTCAGTCAACATCTAGAAATTTCCACAGCCTGAGAAAGAACTTCCGCCGCTGGGGATCTTGGAGTACTTTCATTTTACTTAATCACTATCAAAGTCTCCATGCCTCCCTTTTCCAAGACTCCAAATTCCTTTCATCTTTACGACTGCATTTTGGCCAAAGTCCACTTAAGTTGTATCTCTTCTCTGTTGGTTTTAAAGGGGGCAGAGATGGTATCAGCTCTAATTTTCCAAGATCATCCATTCCAGCATTAGAGCTCTCCTCCCATCTCTTTAAACCACATGCAGCTGACTTCCTTTAATCACAGTTTTCTTCCATACTGCAGTCCAACCTCATTTTGTATCTTTTAAATTTTGCATCTGGAGAGAGTTGCCGAATCAACAATAAAGAAACCCAAAGTAAATAGGAAACGAAAGTCTCCCCTCTCCGCCATCCACCTCCCACACTAAATACAATCCTTTTCTCAGTTCCAAACCTCAGATAAATGCATCTGGGTAATTCCACAGTTCTGATGACAACATCTTCTCTTGGCGCGTGCCTGACTTTAAAGTCAATTAAAAATCCAGTTCACAGGAGAACCTCAGCATCTTAATGGCAGAGTAGGAGGATTTCTGCCAGGCTTTTACACTCAGTGCCTCCCTGTCCCCCGTATTCCATGCTGGAGTGAGAGCCAGGTACCAAGATGGACTGCGAGTGAAACCCATTCCTCACTTCCCCAGGAGGAATTTCCAAGAATGATTTGCCCTCTATCATTCTTGTTTTTCTCCACCTTCGATTCCTGCGATGTCATGGGGGCTGCCTCCATTAAGGCAGATAGGAACCGGAAACTGAGATAGAGCCAGTTTTGTGCACACATGAAACATAGCACAGGATGGAAACAGGACCAAGATGTGATTGGGCCAGTGTGACACACAAAGTCCATTCATTCATAACTTAGAAAATAAGTAAGGTTCAATTCTGACATTAGTTTTGGCCATTTAGATATGTTTTCTTTACTTATAGGAATACTCACGATGGATTCTCTTCCTTATCCAGCTAGTCCCTGACACTATAACAGTTTGGGAGTCTGCAGCTTTAGCTTCTGGCAGAAGCAGGATGGAAGGATTATCTGTTCCAGGCTATGGCTGCTGCTTCTCCTTCTCCTTCTCCTCCTCATATCTCCTGGTCCTACGAGCAGGCCTTTGCACTTGCCTCTCCTCTTCTTCCCTTTCTGTGGCCAGCATTCTCTTTGAGGACATCTTCAACGAGAAGGACATTGACCCCAAGGGCAAGAACATAGACAATGTTGAGGGGAAAGGCGCTCCTTTTCCAATCATGGGTGCTTCTAGTGGTAGTTTCCCTGTGTTGGTGGGGCGGGACTGGGCTGCAGGACCCACTTTCATGATTTCCCACTTCGCCACTCATGCCTGCCCTCTCTATTTCTGGATGCAGAACCTCCTGCTTCCTTTCTTGTCTTCCTACCCGCCTGCACGTGGATTGATCAATTTAGCTACAGTAAGCCTGCAATTTACACGTGAGTTACATTCTGTATATCACACCAAAAGCCCAAATCGTGCAGTCAGGGCCTTTTTCTGGTGGTACTCAACGGTATGCAATAACGGCACCTTTCTTTCTAGAAAAAAGCACTGCCTAACTCCCACCTCAATTCTACATGCTTCACATGTGCAGTGAGCCTGTAGGTTCACGGTGAGGCATAGATGGAACCCAGACATAGACCATTTGTTCATAAACAAAGCTTCTTCTAAGTAACCTCAAGAGAATAACTTCGGCTGGGAAAGAAATAGTGGCTATTTTGGATTCCAAGTGGGAAATTCTGAGAAAGCTATCCAAGGAAGTATCCTAGACTCGTTCTAGTGCTATTAGAGACATGAGATCACTGTCCCTACTTCACTGAAGCCATTCAAGGCATTTGAATGGCATTAGAGATCACAGACTTCCTTTTATTTTGCATGTCAGGTTTCTAGGGTTGAGAAGGAAATGAGCAAAGTCATTCAGTTGGGTGAACTCTGGAAAAGAATACATACAGCAAAATTAGAGAGAATATATGAGGTAGAATTCCAAATCAGTCAATTCGCAACTATGAATTCCAACCACATCTGCCATCTTTTTGATGAACTGGGGTATTTTCGGACAAGCATATCACCGCCTAATATTGGCAAATATCATTGGCTGCTACTTCACATTACCGTGTGCCTAAAATAGTCAAGGCCACTCCCCACATTTCCTTCTTCCTCAGAATCAAGACTTGTGATGTGTTCTGTCTGAACAAGGCTTTGACCACATTTCACATTTCTAATCCTATAAGGAAAAGTTAATTGGAGACAAACAACCACAACACCAGGTTAGAAGGACAGCTGGAGAACTTCCACGAATAACCATGTGACATCACTGGAACACCACAGTGTTGTTGACTACAGTTTTGCCATGAGGTAAATGTGACTTCTAAGTCTATTCTTTGTTCTGTTCAATATGTTAATCAGCAGATTATTAGTTTATTTATTTTGATTCAATTTTAAAATAGATACTCCACCAAGATTTTTCCTTAAATGCCATTAATTATGCTCCACAATGAGGTAATGTGGTTTTTAATGTGTTGATTAATACTTCGTGGTTTAATAATTGCTAGTGGTCATGCTTTGACATGGTGGATGTTTACATACAACCTTTGTATTCTAGGTTCAAATTATATCCAATATAATTCCAGAACCATCCCCTCCTTTGCTGCCTCAATTCAAGAAAACGGGCCCTGGGGTCCCTTTTTTTGGGGGGGGGGGTAACCAGGATGCAAAACTGTTTTGTTAAAACATGGCCTCCAACTCTCATCATCCCCAACCAAGATAACCAATAGTTAAAGTTGATGGGAGATGTACATCTAGCAATGTCTGGAGGGACCCAGGCTCCCCAATCCTGCTATAAAATAATGCCAATGAACCAAAGACCATTGATGAGTTTAAAAGAACACACTGGAAATTCTAGATTTATAAATCCCGGTGTTCCCTGAACCCAGGGACTCAGGTCACTGAGGTAGTATAAACCCAAATATTCACAAAGTGAAGCTCTAGGTTGTCAGTGGTACACAGAAAAAGCCAAAACAAAACAAACAAACAAACAGTGTTGATCCAACTTTGTGGGTTTTCTGTAGCTGTGCAAAGGTGTGGGTTTTTTGTTCAGAAACATAATAAAACTTGTTATTAAGTGCAGTTCAGTATCAAAATATTATTATTTTCAAAATACTGAACTGTGATATTTTCCCACAATGTTTTCTAGCAGATTGTGATCCTGTCTTTTGGGCTTTCTTCAGGTAGAGGAAGCAATTGTTCCAGATGGTCCTGTGGGTATATTTCTTGTTCATGACAATTCAACCAGGTTTGTTTTTAAAATTTTGTTTATTGCATTTGTTTATAAGTCCTTCCGAGGATTCTCTTACATCCCAAAACAGCTTAAACTTACTCATGAGTTAAATCCACTTGTTTCCATAAGGACTTCCCTCAACGTATCGTACTTAGGAATGAAATCTTAGAAAGACTAGACATTTACATTGAATATGCCTTGGCCCTCATTTTGAAAATTTCCTCTGTGCAGCACTGTGAAATTCTCACCTACCTATAAAGGCCCAGTCAGCCATTTTGCAGGAAGGATTAATTCCAGTTAGGAAAATAAAAGATTCTTCTTTACCTGAACTATCAAGTTTGATCAAAAGCTGCATGATATGGCAATAATAAGTGACTAGGAGAGGAAATCCCAGTTTATATGACTCAAATGTTTTTGTGCAAATATTAACTTTGGCCAGCGAGCCTTTTGCCTTGTATCACTTTCCCAGATCTAAGAGGATTTATGCAATGTCTGAAAGCACGTTAGCTAGACTGCATTGGACCGTAGCCGTTGGATATTTGGATAGCTTTCCTTTTTAACAATGTTTTGTCTATTTATTGTTTCTGAAAAATATATATTTTCCTGCCTTTGGAAATCCCTGTGATGCAGTATCAAATTTTGGACCATTGAAAAATTCAGATTGGATGCTGGCATGAAACACAGTGGCAGGTAACCAAGTGTGCTCTGCCTTGCTAGGCTAAAAATAATGCAAAGCCCTAGCGTCTGGCTGCTTGGAAACCTAATTAAAACTAATATATTTTTCATGCTTCTTTGGGCTCATTGATAGGAAGTAGAATCCACCTTTCATCTGAATGGAGTTTTCTGTATTCTTCTAAAACAGCAACTAATAATTTATATTGCAACCAATGTAACATATTCAAAAGTGGTAGTATTAAATAGATCTTGTGAAACCTTTGTAGAGCCAGTCAACTATTGTCAGAATCAAGGATCAATTAAAATAGATTTAAGCAAAGCCATTGCAGCACCAGGGACTGGGGAAAATTAGGTGTAAGCTTCATCCTTACACCTTTCCCAGGACCAGGGAAAGTTAGGTGTAAGCTTCATCCTGGGGTAGTGTATTGGACTCGGACAGAGAGATCTGGTTGAGGACTCTTCAACATCTCTCAGAGTAGCAATAGCAACAACAACAACAATATCCCACCCATCTGGCTGGGTTGCCCCCCACCACTCTTGGCAGCTTCCAACACATATAAAAATATAATAAAACATCAAACATTGAAAACTTCCCTAAACAGGGCTGCCTTCAGATGTCTTCAAAAAGTTGTGTGGTTCTTTATCTCCTTGACATCTGATGGGAGGGTGTTCCACAGGGCCGGTGCCACTACCGAGAAGGCCCTCTGCCTGGTTCCCTGTAACTTCACTTCTCGCAGTGAGGGAACCGCCAGAAGGTCCTCAGCAGCTGTGGGGGTATAATTAAGTCAATCCCTGAAGTATATCACTCTCAACAGTTTGGTGAAAGAAGTCAGGTAGAATGTGATAAGCTATAAGATGATGAATAAACAAAGTAAACACCAGTGTAAAAGTTAGGGTGATTCTCTGCACGTAGCTCCTTTTCAGGAATCTGATCACAGGAGAATTCAGTGTGTGAAAGGAATTGCTATGTCACACAAGCACCAACCCTACTACCATGTGCTGGCAATATAACTTTCTCTCTCCATTTTTAACATGTCATTCATTCACTCACCTCAGCTGAATGCAGTTAGAAATCTCCTCATGACTGGGAATCCTGCGTTCCTGACCAGAACTGGAATTTCACCTCATGTCCTCTCTTGCTTTTCTCCCTGTTACAATTTCTACACAAGCTGAGATGGCCCTGTTTTATTCTATATTTTATTTTTAAAAGTAGGTGGAACTTTATTGCCATAGTACTGTGACAATGTTTGTTTGTTTGTTTGGTTGGTTGGTTGCATGCATCCCAACTGGGAGATAATTGATGATGCTGATTTCAAATTTAAATGGTTTATCTCAAAAGAGATAAACAAAACCCCTCCCCACACAACTTTGGAGTGCACATCAAGCCTTTTGTGGTATGGGGGTGTAACCCAGCCCTGTGTAAACATAGGGCTGGAGTTACTCCTAATTCAACAGTGTTTAAATGTATAGATAGATGGTTAGATACACAAAGTCTCTAAACTGGGAGGGTCTAAGCCCCTGTCAATATAAGCATTGGTCAGAGAAGATGGGAGCTGTAATTCAGCAACTTCTGGAGGTTCACAGATTCTCTGCTCTTATTATAAACACATATCCAAACTGTGATAGCACAACATACCCACCTTGTTCCCCAACAACTGATCTTTCCAGATTGCTAATATACACTCTTACCAATTGGGAACAGAACTAACTTTTCCAAATAGGTCTCAGAAGGCTTGCAAACAAAAATCCAAATTATAAAGTTACAATTCTAAAAAAATAATAATAATCTAATTGTTTCCTATCTTGCTATTATTTTGGATATCAATTGTGAGCTGGCAGAACATTTATCATCTATGTCCCCTTGGCATTATAGCTAATATTTACTAGGTCCCTATATTAGGCAATGTCTGACAAGTCCCCCCCCCCTTCTTATTTAGTATCTGGACTCACAGTGATGGTAGTTCTGTGCTGTGCAGGTCCCTGGAAAGCATCAGTCCATCATCTTTCATGAGAATGGCCTCTTTACAGGATTGGCACTTTTGAATTATGCTTATTTCAAATGTGCTCATTCAGTGCACCAGACTCCTGCAATCTAAAATCCTGCCATCTTCCTACTAATCCCATAAACTCCAACACCACTGACAGAAGACATTAATTCATTCACCCACTCAACCCACAGTGTGTTGTGTGGCAGCTGGTAAAAGTACTATTGGACCAATCTGGACAGGGACCTATTTGGAATGGACTGAAAATGGTTCCCAAACACCGCTGAAAACTGTGATAATTAGAAGAGTGGGTGGAAGGAGATTACTGTATAAGGTCACAGGTAACCAGTACAGAAGGCAAAATAGATGGAGCAGATGGTGAAAACTGATGTGAAGAACTAATTTCTTATATGAATAAATGATATTATTGGAGGACTGCATCGTCTTTGTTGCATGTATTGTGCCCCCAAAACATTTGGGGAATCTGTCCTCAGTTGTAAGTGTGCATAGTCTTGAGAAAGAATTTGCCACAACTAACTGGGGATCTAGTTGAGACCTGCAATTAGAAACCTAATTGTTTTATCGCAGCAGGTCAATTAGGATAAATGACTGGATGACGGACTACTGGCTATCATTTTGAGGCTTGCTTGAGAACCTCAGGGTATCAACGTCTAAATAAGCATCTTTTAAATCTCTCGCTTAGCTCTTTCTGCCACAACCACGATGTGAAGTGCACTTGGCATGAATTCTCCCTTCCTTCCTCCAGGCAGCTTCCTTTTAGTTTCCTCAGCAAAGAACAAGGTTACAGAACTCTTAATTCTGGACTCTTAGATGCTTTCAGTCTGATGTCATTACAATATGGGATGCTTTTAGAAACCTGTGTGCGGATGGTGCTTGGCATAGAAACTACTTGGTTTGTTTCTTCTTCTTCCTTTCCCCAACCCGCCCCCCCTCATTGAGCTGGGGCATAGATCTTTTCCTTTGCCATCTACAACCTGAGCTGAGAACAGAAAAACTGCCTAAAGAACCATATTATAGTAGTAGGAAGGAAACAAAAAACAGGAAAACAGTATGTTCCACTTTAGGTGAAAAAAGTTAATCCATGTGGCTCTCCAGACAACCTGTGGCACTGTACACAGGGTGGGAAGCAAAGTGAGTTATTTTTATATATGTTATATTTTCTAATTATCCCTCAGTGCCAGGTTCTAGGAACAGCTAATGTCCCTTGCCAAACCCCAGGCCTTTATCCTCTTAAAGAAACTCTGGACACAGCCTCTCTCATGAGCACAAAATCAGCCAGCCACTTCAGCCTCCTCTTTAACAGCTGTTCTGAGCCATGGATTGATGCCCGGTACTTAAGAGCTGAAGAACTGGATAACCAGATGTGTGTGGGTGGAATTTCTCTCTGGCCCTGGGCATGCCATTTAATCTGTGCCTCAACTAACCAAACTGCAAATGAAAAGAGACTACTAGAACTCAGCCACACAACTTGAGTGGTGGCAGCACTTAGAAAGCATGGAGGATTCCAAGGGCCCATCTCTTCCAACGGTCCAGCTATGCACATAGAGTCTGCCTCTATCAACAAGGAACAATGAGCCTTTCTTTCTCTGTACTCCTAGACAGTGTGTTTGTGTGTGAAAAAGAGGGAGACGTAGATCACAGATGGAGGGAACTGAGCTAGGCAGATGAGGGGCTCTTGTGTGTTGTCATTCCCAGAGGTTCACATTTATTTCAAGGTGCCTCCATAACCACCTGCCGTGTCTACACAATCTACCATGAACCAAAGGCAGAACCTCTTTTCACAAGTCATCATTTATGTATGGAATCCATCACCACGTCTGGTGTTGGACAGCAGCTTAGAAAGCTTTAAAACAGTATTAGACAGGTTCAAGAAAGGTATATTTATCAATGAATGTTAAGCCTGATGTGGCATCAGGCAGTAGGCCTCTTCAGGCATTGCTTGTGTGGAGAGAGTAAGTGTAATAAAAAGAACTGTGGAGGGTCATACATTTAGCCCCACCTTAAAGTTAGGTGGGCGCTCCTGTCCTTGCTGGTGCCATATTGTGACATAACATCAGACATGGAGAGCTTTCCCTGCCCGATATGATACTCTGGCTGATCAAGGTTTTCAATTGTGCCTCTATGTATAGAACAGGTGTCCAGTTTCAGAAGTACACCCCACTCAAATTATGATTAGAATTATGAAACCCAACACCACCATCTCAGTGATAGGTTATCAAGGATCCATACTCCCCAAAGATAATGAGCCTAATGACTGCTCCAATTCACCTGTTTTATGAGCAGTTCCGGTTTACTGTATTTTACTGTACCTTTTAACGATTATAGTTTATGTTTGATGGTATGTATTAAACCCACCCTTGGGACTTTTGGATAAAGGGTAGGCAAAAAATCTAAGAACGTTTATAAATGCTAATGGTGCTTTGAGCACATGTACACATGCATGCATGCACACACACACACACACACACACACACACAAATATCTGGGGTATCCATTTCCAGACCAATGTATCAATGTAATATTGGGGTGATGAGCACAGGTTATATGTGAAAATAGGAAGGTCAATCATCTGAACCGAGTCTGAAACATAAAATGATTTAGAGTAATATCAGTATATGGTGTGCTAAAAATGTGTCCATGGAAGCACAAGCATGCTAAGTGAAAAACTTATATTTATTTCAGATTGTTTATGCTAGTAAACTCCTTGGAGACAAAAGAGCAAAATTCCTCTGAGATCTTGTGGTCAGATCAATTTGTAGAACCGTTTCCATGTTTTCTGATGCAATCGAGTGTAACAATGTTGTGTATCCCAGTAAACATGGAAATGGAGCAAGGAAAACATTTCTTAGCTGATTTCCTAAAATACAGTGCTGGCTGGGGAGGGGCTCCAGTCCTCTTCCCAGACCTTTCAAGCCATTACCACTCTCCACAGTGTCTCGGATCTCAGGTCTTACATTTCATGTAGCTACAGATCGGGAAATGCAGAGCTGCGCGAGCCAAATGCCCACTAGCCTGACATGCAATAACCATTATGCATTCAAATTTATATATTCAGGGGTGGAGAAGTGCCAAGCCTAGCAAAGAAGCAAACCTGATATTTGGCAAGGAGGACTGCCATTCTACCTCAAGGCAAATCCTAGTAAGAGCTACTCTTTCTTAGTGTTTGTGTATACTTAATTTATTTATAAAGCACAAGAGGGGGGAATCTGCTTTTTAAATCTGACATCCTGGTTGAAACACTGAGAAGAATTTGAGGGGGAAATAAATGTTTATTGGTACTTAACCGTCAGCATCAAAGCCAGGGTTGCATGACTAAGAAAAGCCCACTTTTTCTGCTGCCAAATGCTAATGGTCCAGTCTATTCATTGACAGGGAGAGCTATAATGTCCTTACCTGCCCTTCTGTCATGCAAATCTTTTTTGATGGTAGTTTCTTCTTCATGCTGCTCCAAGCTTAGGATTCTGGGTCAACAATTAGGCTTGGGGCACTCAACTTATCCTGATCACCTCTGTTTTGAAAATAGTGACCAGAAATATATTTTGCAGCACCCTTTTCACTGGTGCCTAAGCTTGGGCAGCCTGTGTAAATTTGTACCCATGTGGACCAAATGCAGTCCACACCAGCCACATCTTGTGGCCTGCCAAGTACTTGACAGCCTCCCTCTTTTTTATGGCCGCAAGGACGAAACAAAAGCATCTACCCCCTGGTTGGGTGCCATTAGTGGCTGGAGGTCTCTGCTCCTCTTGGTGAGCCACAAATATTGCAGACCAGTGCTAGGGGATGGCTAGCACTGAAAGTATAATGTTTTAACAGAAATGTGGAGGGTACTGTAGAGAAATTATACAATAGATATCATTCCATGCTTAGTTTTCCTTCTTGTTTTTATTTCAGTGTAAAGCAGCCATGGGATCATAGATAGCGAGAAAACCAGCTGGGAATAGATGTTGGAGGAGCTGTTCCAAGCTTCCTCTTTTGATCTGCCTGTGTGCAAAAAAATCACACATATGCTTTAGTTAGAAAATACACAATCCCAAATATTTTCCCTTTGGGGGAGAAGAGCACCAAGGGACAACTGCAAGAAACAAATAGGCAGTCAGGAAAAGCTACAAAATACTTGAGAGAAACACACAACTATATGTAACATGCACTTTGTCCTTGAGTTTATCCAAACAAAGTTATCCATCCCAACATATTGTGGGTCTAGTGATGCAGTTTTGCCAGTTGCCCATATCCCTGTTCAGCAGCACATGATATCCACTTTCTACCTTCAAAGTAATTTGTCTCAATCCTATATACTCCCTGTTAGATTCACCGAATCCAAATTGTTCTCAGAAAATAAATCAGCAAGCTCCACCAAGTGTTGCTAAAGAAATCTAATGAAATGTCTGTTACTATCAACTAAAACAAGTGTAACTAAGTCTTTATTTCAGAAAGGATCAAGATTTCCCCATTCATCATGACTCAATGGTTTTACAAAAGGAGTAAACAGTCAGTTGGGCATGGTGGGTAGCACTGGAATGTAGCCTGCCCTAATTTTTGGAGTCCTCCTGTTTCTGCCTGCTTGTTTTTGGAAGGTTGCTTAATGTCTCCATCCGCTGTTGTTGCCACCTTTTGGGGCTGCATTGGGGAATACTACCAGAGAATCTCCATTACTGCATGGACTTTATCACTACCACTCTGATCATAAGCATAAGCATAAGCATGTGGAATACTGTATCCAATTCTGGGCACTACAATTTAAGAAGGATGTTGACAAACTGAAATGTATACAGAGGAGGGTAACCAAGAAGGTCAAGGGTCTGGAAACCAAGCCTTATGAGGAACAGTCGAAGGAGCTGGGTATGTTTAGCCTGGAAAAGAGGAGACAGATAGGAGATAGGATACCCATCTTCAAATATCTCAAGGGCTGTCACGTGGAAGATGGAGCAAGGCTAACACCCCAGAGGACAGGATCACACTTCAAAACGACCTTGACAAATTAGAGAACTGGGCAAAAACAAACAAGATGAATTTTAACAGGGAGAAATGTAAAGTATTGCACTTGGGGGGGGAATGAGAGGCACAAATACAAGATGGGGGACACCTGGCTTGAGAGCAGTACATGTGAAAAGGATCTAGGAGTCTTGGTTGACCACAAACTTGACATGAGCCAACAGTGTGACGCGGCAGCTAAAAAAGCCAATGCAATTCTGGGATGCATCAATAGGAGTATAGCATCTAGTTCAAGGGAAGTAATAGTGCCACTGTATTTTGCTCTGGTCAGACCTCACCTGGAGTACTGTGTCCAGTTCTGGGCACCACAATTCAAGAAGGACACTGACAAACTGGAACGTGTCCAGAGGAGGGCAACCAAAATGGTCAAAGGCCTGGAAACGATGCCTTATGAGGAACGGCTAAGGGAGCTGGGCATGTTTAGCCTGGAGAAGAGGAGGTTAAGGGGTGATATGATAGCCATGTTCAAATATATAAAAGGATGTCACACAGAGGAGGGAGAAAGGTTGTTTTCTGCTGCTCCAGAGAAGCGGACACGGAGCAATGGATCCAAGCTACAAGAAAGAAGATTCCACCTAAACATTAGGAAGAACTTCCTGACAGTAAGAGCTGTTCGACAGTGGAATTTGCTGCCAAGGAGTGTGGTGGAGTCTCCTTTTTTGGAGGTCTTTAAGCAGAGGCTTGACAACCATATGTCAGGAGTGCTCTGATGGTGTTTCCTGCTTGGCAGGGGGTTGGACGATGGCCCTTGTGGTCTTTTCCAACTCTATGATTCTATGATTCTATGATTCCCTCCTGCTCTGGAGGGGAGGACTCAAAGCAATGTCTTCAAGCTACAAAAAAGGAGATTCCGGCTAAAAATCAGGAAGAACTTTCTGACAGTAATGTAAAGTTGTGGGTGAACATATCAGACGACACAGAGATTCTTCAAACAGCTCTTGTTTATTCACAGGCCTGATCGGAACTAGACTGAAGGGTTCGGCCAACCTGCTTATATAGAGCTCAACTACAATGCAACAGTAACAACTTTCTGTAACTATCCAATCACTGAATGTCACTTTCAATTCCTTATTTGCATATGTGGACCTGAGTGAAAACTATCTACAGTATCTCCCTGCTGGCCCAGGGTGAGAACTTCAGTACATAACAAGTAAGAGCTGTTGCACAGTGGAATGGTCTCTCTCGGGAGGTTGTGGACTCTCCTTCCTTGGAGGTTTTCAAGCAGAGGTTGGATGGTCATCTGTCATGGATGCTTGAGTTGAGATTCTTGCATTGCAAAGATTTGGACTAGATGGCCCTTGGGGTCCCATCCAAATCTACAGTTCTATGATTCTGTGGCTGCTGGTTATTTCCAGGACCACTTTGGTTCACCCTGCGGATTCTGCATCTGATATTTTACATGGGAGAAATCAGATGGTGAGAAAGACACAACCTGCCTAAGCTCAGCTGGGCTGCAGTTGTGTACAATGTAGGAACATAGGAAATTGCCTTATACCAAGTCAGACCAGAGTCTCTCCCAGCCCTCCCTGGAATTTGAACCTGTAACCTTCTGCATACAAGGCAGATTACCACTGAGCTACAGCCATTCCTCAAGCCCTTAGGAACTATATTCTACCTAAATAACAACCATCGATGAAATCAAATCAGTTTTTCTACCTAGAGCTTCTGGTGCCTCACAGCTCTTATATGCGAAGAGTCAGCATAAATTTCCTCATTTCCATTTTTTCCTTCTTGCTTGTATGGTGTTTGGAAGAGGCAGAGAGTCAAAGATAAGTGACCCAATTTTGCCAGAATGACACATTTTTGGCCAGAGCTATTTCAGGCTCAGTTCGATTAATCTTGATTTATGCACAGTGATTAAACTAGAGTGCATTTCTAGACATTGGGATCATACAAAGCTATGGAGAGAGAGAAAATCATATCATTGTGCATGACCCTCCCTTTTTTCCAAGGCTTTAGTGTCAGGGACTGATCTTGTTAACCCAACACACTTGACTGTCTCTCAGAACTGCTGTAGGAGACTCACACAAGAAGAGACCAGGCAGTGTTCGATTCATGAGATGATCCCATGTGTTTATTGTTTTATTTCATTGCAAAATCCCTACTCCAGCAGTCCAACACAGAAAGTCTTCAAGAAGTTAAAACAATAAAACAAAAGATCCTGAAATAAAAAAGACAAAAATGAAAAATTAACACAGAATAAAAACTAGCAGAACCACATGGAATTTAAAAGACATGTATGTTAGCTAAAACCTCTGGAAAACTGAACAGAGCTGGCTGCCTGCCTGAATGATAATAATGATGGCACTAGGCAAACTTAGCTGGAGAAGGTATTCCAAACCCAGGGTACCATTACATCTAGTTGCTACCCACCTAACCTCTGAAGGCAGGGAGACCTGTAGGTAGATTAGATCAGATTGATATGTCTTTAAACAAAAGGTTCCAGGTTCAGTCCCTGTTATCTCCAAGAAGGGCAAGGAAGACTCAAACCTTGGAGAGCCACAGCCAGTCAGTGTAAACTACACTGAGTTAGATGGACCAGTTAGATAGACTCCATAAGCAGCAGATTCATATCTACCTGCAAAGAGATGGGTACAGTGGTACCTCAGGTTACAGATGCTTCAGGTTACAGACGCTTCAGGTTACAGACTCCACTAACCCAGAAATAGTACTGCAGATTAAGAACTTTGCTTCAGGATGAGAACAGAAATCGCACAGTGGTGGCGCAATGGCAGTGGGAGGCCCCATTAGCTAAAGTGGTACCTCAGGTTAAGAACAGTTTCAGGTTAAGAATGGACCTCCAGAACAAATTAAGTTCTTAACCCAAAGTACTACTGATAAACAGATCATTGCATTTCTTTTTCTTTTCTAACAGTGCCTGCTATTCTGTTCCTAATTCCTATGCTGCTGATTCTTATCTAAACATTGTACAAGTTCTAGCATATATTTTAAACACACGCATGAATGCTTGGATAAGACTTTATGGTTCGTATTACAGTGGTACCTTGGGTTTAGAACTTAATTCGTTCTGGAGGTTCGTTCTTAACCTGAAACTGTTCTTAACCTGACGTACCACTTTAGCTAATGGGGCCTCCCACTGCCACTGTGCCGCCACCACATGATTTCTGTTCTCATTCTGAAGCAAAGTTCTTAATCCGAGGTATTATTTCTGGGTTACCAGAGTCTGTAACCTGAAGCGTCTGTAACCCAAGGTACCACTGTATATAAAGGAGGTTACTGCAGATTAAACAGATTTGCCTGTTCAAGCCATTGAAATCTATGGATCTGTGACTGCTCTTTCCACTAAATCTAAAACATTTCCAAATGAGGTCACTTTACAAATACACTCCAAAATGCATCCAGACCTCCACTGGCATCCATTTGTGAGCTACCCCATTTTCACCACCATTTCAGCAACCCTGGCAAAAGTAGCTACACTGCGTGTCTACTATTTGCATAATTTAGTGCTAACAAAAATAAAGTCAATAAATTGCTGATAATTGCTTAAATGTCAGCCACATTGGGGAAGGGTCAGAGCTGGAATGTTTAGGCCTGTTTGCCAGGTGTGATGGGGTCAAAAGCAACTTGTTGTTGAAGGGAAACTTGTCAGGGATAATAGCTGTCAGAGGGAACCCAAGAGAGGCTTGTATAAGGTCATAGCCAAATAAATATCACCCAAACGCTTCAAGAATTACAGCCAGATTAGCCATTAATTTTATGATTCTTCAATTATCACAATTCATTCTATTATTATGACCGTGTTTAAGACCCTTCAGTCACAGAACAAGTCATTTTTAAAGGAGATGAAGGGGGAATTATGGGAAATCTCTCCCTCCCTCTCCCTCTAATCTTGTGATGAAGTTTCTCAGCACCTTTGTTCAGTGTGCTTGCCATAAACATGGGTTTTTTTGAGACACAAAGAATCTGACTCCTTGTTCTGGAACAGCATTCAATCCATTGAATATGTGAAAGCTTTCCACTTCAAGTTAAATATGAATGTGTCACAGTGCCTAACTTCTTAGCACATGTGAGGAACAGTTATGAGAGTGTTCGGGTTCAGTTGAGTTCAGATGAAATATATATACAGTGGTACCCCGCAAGACGAATGCCTCGCAAGACGGAAAACCCGCAAGACGAAAGGGTTTTCTGTTTTGGAGGCGCTTCGCAAGACGAATTTCCCTATGGGCTTGCTTCACAAGACGAAAGCCCATAGGGAAATGCTGGCGGTCGGGAGCAAAGACTTTCGCCCACAGCCGGCCTTCAGAAGAGGACCTCTTCTGAAGGCCGGCGGGGGGCAAAAGTCTTTGCTCCCCCCCCGCCTGCCTTCCCCCCGCCTGCCCCGGCGATCTTAAAATGCTGGCGGGCGGGAGCGAAGCGTTCGCTGCCGACCCCCAGCATTTTAAAATCTCCCCGTGTCCCGGGGAGATCTTAAAATGCTGGGGGTCGGGAGCGAAGCGCTGCCGACCCCCAGCATTTTAAAATCTCCCCCTGTCCCGGGGAGATTTTAAAATGCTGGGGGTCGGGAGCGTTCGCTGCCGACCCCCAGCATTTTAAAACGCTGTTCCGAAGCGGGGGGCGGGAACATCTGCCCCAGCCGCCCCACTTCGGAACGCTGTTCCGAAGGGGGGAGGGGGGGCGGGAACATCTGCCCCAGCCGCCCCACTTCGGAACGCTGTTCCGAAGGGGGGAGGGGGGGCGGGAACAGCTGCCCCATCCGCCCCACTTCGGAACGCTGTTCCGAAGGGGGGAGGGGGGGCGGGAACAGCTGCCCCAGCCGCCCCTCTTCGGAACGCTGTTCCGAAGGGGGGAGGGGGGGCGGGAACAGCTGCCCCAGCCGCCCCACTTCGGAACGCTGTTCCGAAGGGGGGAGGGGGGCGGGAACATCTGCCCCAGCCGCCCCACTTCGGAACGCTGTTCCGAAGGGGGGAGGGGGGGCGGGAACAGCTGCCCCATCCGCCCCACTTCGGAACGCTGTTCCGAAGGGGGGAGGGGGGGCGGGAACAGCTGCCCCATGCGCCCCACTTCGGAACGCTGTTCCGAAGGGGGGAGGGGGGGCGGGAACAGCTGCCCCATCCGCCCCACTTCGGAACGCTGTTCCGAAGGGGGGAGGGGGGCGGGAACATCTGCCCCAGCCGCCCCACTTCGGAACGCTGTTCCGAAGGGGGAAGGGGGGGCGGGAACAGCTGCCCCAGCCGCCCCACTTCGGAACGCTGTTCCGAAGGGGGGAAGGGGGGCGGGAACAGCTGCCCCATCCGCCCCACTTCGGAACGCTGTTCCGAAGTGGGGAGGGGGGCGGGAACAGCTGCCCCATCCGCCCCACTTCGGAACGCTGTTCCGAAGTGGGGAGGGGGGGCGGGGACACCTGTCCCATCCGCCCCACTTCGGAAAGCTGTTCCGAAGTGGGGGGGCGGGGACACCTGCCCCAGCCGCCCCACTTCGGAAAGCTGTTCCGAAGTGGGGCGGGGGGCGGGAACACCTTCTGAAGGCGGGCAGGGGGCGAAAGTCTTTGTCCCCCCTGCCTGCCTTCCCAGGGGCTTTTAAATCGCCCCGGACAGCGGAGAAGTCCTCCGCTGTCCGGGGCGATTTTAAAATGCCGCCCGCCAGCATTTTAAGATCGCCCCGGACAGCGGAGAAGTCCTCCGCTGTCCCAGGGTTTTTTAAAATGCTGGGGGTGGGAAGAAAAGCCCTTGTCCCCCCCCCCCAGCCTTCAGAAGAGGTCCGGGGACAGACTGTCCCCGGACCTGGTCTGAAGGCGGTTTCCCTAGGAACGCATTAATTGATTTTCAATGCATTCCTATGGGAAACCGTGCATCGCAAGACGAAAAAACCGCAAGACGAAGAGACTTGCGGAACGAATTAATTTCGTCTTGCGAGGCACCACTGTACAGACTATATAGTCAAAATGGAAACTGTCATATATGGCTCCAGCCAAGATGGGGAGAGGGTATGGCAAGGTAACATGGCAGCGAAAGGGGTGCCAACTTGAATAAAATATTGTGGGGCCAAGGTAAGCTCTGCTCCACATAATCAATCACATGGCACAGTGTGTATACACCATTTGAATGGGAATGGCCATCAACTTGGGGGCGGAGCAGCCCCATGAAATCTTTTTAGCCCCCGCGGCCCCTAAGAGTTGGCTCCTATGGCAGCGAAGCAGGTGGGACTGTAAGGTCAAAAAGGAATTATGACAAAGCAAACCATCTTCAGGAACACCTTGTAGTTCCTTGTTCATGCATGACCAATAAGAACATTCAAAATGATCATATTTAACATAAAAAAAGGAAACTTCCCCCAAAGGAGGCAATTTATAGATATATAGTCTGTTCAAGAGTAGTGGAGATGAATCAGTGTACAGGGGGGAGGTTCAAAAAGTATCTACATGGTGCTTAGAGAATAAATTGCACCTAAATATTAGCAAGACAAAGGAGATGGTGTTGGACCTTCAGAGGAAGAGAGGGGAACTAGTCCCGTTGTATATCGGGGGTGTGTGTGTGGAGAGAGTCTCTTCCTTTAAATTCCTGGGAGTTTACCTTGGTGAAGACCTCACTTGGAAAAACAATATAACTCAGGTGGTTAGGAAGGCCCAACAGAGACTCTGTTTCCTCAGGGTCTTGCGAAAGAACAATGTTAAATAACAATTGATGACCTCCTTCTACTGGTCTACAATAGAAAGTGTCCTCTCATATTGTTTCACAGTTTAGTATGTTGGCTTGACAGCCACGGACAGAAAGTCCTCCCCAGGGTGCAAGCCTGGGCAGTGTGTATTGAAGTCCTGTGCTGCCCAGATGAGAGAACCCCTGCTCTTGGCCTTGCTGATGTGGTCCAAAGGAAGGGAAAGCAATACCTTTGGCACCAGCTTGCCTGCAGGAGTTGCTGGAAGGAGGCGTACAAGATGCCTTAGGCACTCCAGTCCAGATTTGTGTAGGGTTTACTCCTTAGCCCTTTCCTCTCCTGAAGACATCCCACAAGGCAGCAGAGGTTTAGGACCAGAGTTTTCCTTCTCCTAGATGGGTTACCTTCCCAGGTTGACGAGCCCCACCTGCCCTTCACTTCCCTCTACATCAGATGAAGAAACTGCCTTCTTGACCATTGGACCCACAATTGGTCTCATCCGCTCAATCCGCTGCAGCCTGTCTTTGCATGCAGGAGAAGTCCCTAAGTCGCTGAGGGTTTGAGACTCATCAGCTAGCCTCACCTGGTTTAGCTGATGAGTCAAAGCCATTCCCGGGTGCTGGGAAGTTTTTGCCTCTGCACACGAGTCTGGGAATGTTCTGATCAGTTCCCATTGAGTTCATGAAACAGTATACCCTGACCTGTTCTTAATGCATTGTTGACCACATCTACAGACTGCGATTGTTATGTTCTTTCAAGTCATGCAATATCAATCATTAGTAACCATGTGTTCCCTTTCCCAACCTTCATGATTAATGCCCTTACATTGTATTCGTGTTAACCAATCAGCAACGAGCGCACCTGTGGCAATGTTGTAATATTCAATAAAAGAGAGTTCTCGGGGCTTGCTCCGGGAGACGCCTCTTACATGACACCTGCTACTCGTCTGTCGTGGTTTCATTCCAACACCCGGGCTTTGTGGAGTGGGGTCGCTGTCACACACTGACACAGGTGAGAGCTGAATGCAGATTGGGGACCAAAGGTGGAAAAACTACCCAAGAAGGATAACAACAGGGGTCAGCAAACTTTTTCATCAGGGGACCGGTCCACTGTCCCTCAGACCTTGTGCGGGGCTGGACTATATTTTGAAAAATAATAATGAACGAATTCCAATGCCCCACAAATAACCCAGAGAGGCATTTAAAATAAAAGGACACATTCTACTCATGTAAAAACATGGACTGTCCACAGGCTGGATTTAGAAGGCAATTGGGCCGGATCTGGCCCCCTGGCCTTAGTTGCCTATCCATGGATTACAACGTGTCCCCCAAACAAGTCATGTATAAATTGCAAGGGTTCTTTAAGAACCAACCTCGCTGGAACAAAGTTGTCTCTTCTGATGTGCTGAACCAGCAATCTCGAGTACTATGCAGAAGGAATATATGCATCTTCTCCTTTCTGCTAAGGATCTCTTCTGCAATTGTTTTTGAGTCTTAGCAGAGGAGCTGTTGAATGACAATAGTGCCATTCACAAGTCTATATGATTCCCCCCCCCCTTTTGCGCTTGAAAGCACTTCCTTCTGAAAGGGAGACTTTGAAGTGTCCTCTTTGTTCCTCCAGGCTGGTTATTTTTAGTCTAGAAAAGCTTTAAAGTTGCTCTTTAATATATGCAAAATAACTTCTAAAAATGCATGATTTAAAAAGGCACCATCAAGTCAAAAATAATATATGGAGAAACAATTCCTTTATTTTGTCGAGAATACACACACACACACACACACACACACTTGTGTGTGTTTTCGTTTGTCTTGTAAGCCTGTTTTCATTATGACTATTTAGGACTCAAACACAACCAGTTTATATTCATTGTAGTTTGTGACCTGTACATCCGAATAAGAATTTTTTAGTTTCCTCTTCCATGTCCTTTAGACAATAGCTCCCTTCATGCCTTATACACCCTACACATCGATGCCTGGCACTGAGCACACCAAAGGCCCTAACATGGACCCCGAACATAAAGTCTATGAGTGAGCAGCTGCTTAACTCATTCATGTCCAGTATCCATGATGTTTCTATGAAGTTGCAGTTCTTTGACAATCAATCTGTGAGTGGGGCTAATTCGAACTCAATGCAAAAATATTTTGAAGTACTATACTAGGTTGGTTGCAGTTGATTCCTGGGTCCATTTTACAAGCTCAGGAGATAAGCTGGTATGGTTTATATACCTGCCAGCCTGATGTATCTAATAATTTAGTATTAAAATCTAGCAATGATGATCTATTTCTCCTGGGGGTTAAAATCCTTGAAATGAAGAGAGCACAGTTGCGGATGCTGCAACTAAGTTCTCACAGATAAAGTCAAGTCCTTCTCTCTGCCTAACCTATAGTCGTTTTTACAAATTTCACAGATTATGTAGGAGAACTGTAATTGTTCTTTAGGGCTGGGATGCACAGCTAAATGGAATAGCAACATTTCATACGTGACTGAAGAGATCTTATTCAGTAGAGTGCTGATTTAGCATCTGTTTCATAATACTATGTTTGTAAAATGCCCTCCTCAAGGAGCTTCAATGGGGATTTTGAAGCAGTGTGTGCTACAGCAGGGCTAAAAGTTTCTTCCCGTGTACTGAAATGAAAGCAATGGAACTCTAGATTCCAGTGCATCTTTTCTCTGGTCACAATGCCATTATGAGAGAGAAAAGAAAGAGTAGAAATCAGTTGGTTCTACATCTGGCAATTGACTAAAGTGGAATGTTTAGTTCAGTCAAACCACAGACACTACCAAACCATCAAAAAGTCCTTCCTGTGGGTTGACGCTAATCCTTTAATGAAACATTACAGCGTTAACTGTGTATATTATTTCCTAGTTTAATACTCTCTTCTCACTATGCTGCAAGTTAAGAAGTCCATTGACAGACGTTATTATAATCCAAAGAGGAATCCCTCTATACCATGGGTAGACTTGAGGGCCACACTGAGAGTTTGCTACTCTTCCCAAAGACCACACGCCACATATCATACCCATTCAACAGGATTTTGCCCACTAGAACAGTGCTGGTGTAGGAGGGATTCCACAGACACTGCCATGGGGAGCAAAAAGAAAACGTATTTTTACCTTTGCAAAAGGGCCTCTTTCTCTTGTTAGAAAGTCTCAAGAGAGAAAACAGAAAGAGGAACAGGGCCACTGGCAAAGAAAAGCTCACACTCATTTTTAGAAATTGTTGTTGTTGTTGTTGTTGTACTACCATCTGGCTGGGTTTCCCACTCTTGATGGCTCCCAGCAGAATACAGTGGTACCTCAGGTTAAGTACTTACCGTATTTTTCGCTCTATAACACGCACCCGACCATAACACGCACGTAGTTTTTAGAGGAGGAAAATCCGTAGGCATGCCACCTGTAGGCATTTCCTCCATAACACGCACAGACATTTCCCCTTACTTTCTAGGAGGAAAAAAGTGAGTGTTATGGTGCAAAAAATACGGTAATTCGTTCCGGAGGTCCATACTTAACCTGAAACTGTTCTTAACCTGAAGCACCACTTTAGCTAATGGGGCCTCCTGCTGCCACTGCGCCACCGCTGCACAATTTCTGTTCTCACCCTGAAGCAAAATTCTTAACCCAAGGTAATATTTCTGAAGCACTATTTCTGGGTTAGTGCAGTCTGTAACCTGAAGCATATGTAACCTGAAGCGTATGTAACCCGAGGTACCACTGTAATAAAAACACGATAAAACATCAAACATTTTTTTTAAAAAAACTTAGTTAACTTAGTTTAAAAAACAAAATCTGAAGCAAAAATGCAAAAATGCAAACCAATAAAATGAAGGAAAGCCAAACTTAAAACAACACACAAACTTAGACTGCTACCCTATTTAAATGTTTTACTTTTGCATTCTATTTCTTTGTAGTTTATATTTCTGTTTGCATGGTGTCCTACAGGAAGTAAGGTAAAAATGAAAAAAGCTGTGAATTATTATGTGTGCTGCCAGATGAAGGCATTTTCTTCTTCTTCTTTTAAAAGTGATCCTTGTAATGGCAGCTTTTTATTATTTCCTTTTTCTTTTTTGCTGTCCCTTATCCTGAGCTTTGGGTTAAACATAAATTAATAAAATAAATAGCACACTGTTATTTTAAATTAGATGTCCAGTCAAAATCAGCAGGATGCATTTGAAACAGGGCTCCGCCAATATTTGTCCATGAAATAATTACATCTAGAGAAGATCTGACACACAGAAGCAAATTGTCCAGCTAAATTTCTGCCTCATGATACTAAACACCCAGGCAGTGCAACCCTACATGTTTCCTTAGAAGAAAGTTCCTCTGTGTTCGCTGCTGCAGTTTTAAGCCCTGGAAAAAGAATATGAGTTTCTCTATTTGTATGTTTTTAGGTAGCAGCAAGCGTGCATCCTGTTGGTATGGTAACATAATGTTTTAAAAGTCAATCTATTTAAAGTTCAGAAGAATATTGACTAATTTCTACATTTTATATAAAAAAGCAGTTGTACTCTGACAAAGTTTCTCTCCCTCTCTTTTTTTCTACTGTGCAGCAGACACAACTGTTTATAGATTGTCATGGAGACTAACAGAGATTTAAAATATTTCAATACATTGTCATGGCTTCTTTGAGGCTGCTTTTTCAAAAGGCAAGTGCAAACCGTCAACAATTGAGTCCTGTCCCACCCAAAAAAGAAAAAAGAAAAGAAGAAGAAAGAAAGCTGCAGTTATATTTTCAAAATTCTCTCTGCAAAAATGGGATCTGGTTGGTGTCTTTATTATTATTTTTATAAATTGTGTACCTTATCATATTGTGGCACACACACATCCTAATCAAAGTAGTAATTGATGTGTAAAAGCCTAAATACCACCTGTTGCCTATGCGTTACCTACAGGTCCTTGTAGGCAGAGCCAGTCCATTTGTTAGGCAGGGGGAGGCAGCTGCCTCAAGAGGCAGAAAACCCCCTCAAGAAAAGTGCCAGTGGTAAAGGCACATGGTGGCAGCAGAGCAGGAAGTGGCGGTGGCAGAAGCAGGTAGGTGGTGGCTGCAGGAGAGGCAGCAGCAGTGACAGAGTGGCACTTCCTGTGTCACCTCAAGTGGCAAAATGGGACATGCTGCCCTTGCTTATAGGAATCAACTGAGCTGCTATGGAATGCTCACAGATATTTTACTATGGAGGGAACTAATGGGTAATTCTTAGAGTGTTAGCAAATTATGTGGGAAGTAAAGCATGAAACTGGGGGAGATAATCCATACCTGCCACCTAGAGACAGGAGGTCCACCAGAAAGTTGGGAAGGCAAACAGACTCTCCAAGTGTCCCTATTTTCTGGGGACAGTTCTGGATTTACCAAAGCCATTCTGGTGTCTGATTTGATCCCAGAATGTCCCAATTTTCTAAGGACATCCCTATTTTCATCAGAGAAATGTGTATGGAATAAAGGTAAAGGGACCCCTGACCATTAGGTCCAGTCACAAACGACTCTGGGGTTGTGGCACTCATCTCGCTTTACTGGCCGAGGCAGCCAGCGTACAGCTTCTGGGTCATGTGGCCAGCATGACTAAGCCGCTTCTGGTGAACCAGTTCGACATGCTTTCGAACTGCTAGGTTGGCAGGAGCAGGGACCGAGCAACGGGAGCTCGCCACGTCGCGGGGATTCGAACCGCCGACCTTCTGATCGGCAAGTCCTAGGCGCTGTGGTTTAACCCACAGTGCCACCCGTGTCCCGAGTATGGAATAGGACATCCCTATTTCCACTGGAAAAATGTTGGCAGGGACATCTCTTTTTCCATCAGAGAAATGTTGGTGGGTATGGAATAGGATGTCCCTAGTTTAATTGGAGAAACACTGGCAGGCATGCTAGAAGAAAAGGCCTTGTTCCTGTTTTATACAGTTTAGCAAATGGTGGCTTCCTCTTCCACTCTTCCTGGTCCACATGGGCGTAGTGATGTACTATGGTGGCAGCAGTTTCCAATTCCTCCCCGTTCCTTGACCATTGGGGAGGGAGATGCAGGATAGTGTAGCTTCACAAATGCTAGAACTCATCTGGCAGATGGGTGTCCATCAATTACCTTTCCCCAGGCCCAGGATGAAGCTACTTGTCTCCTGCAGGGGGTGGGAGATTAGCAGGATTAAAGGTAAAGGTAAAGGACCCCTGACAGTTAAGTCCACTCAAAGGTAACTATGGGTTGCAACGCTTATCTCGCTTTCAGGCCGAGGGAGCTAGTGTTTGTCCACAGCTTTCCGGGTCATGTGGCCAGCATAGGTAAACCACTTCTGGTGCAACAGAACATCGTTTTGGAAGCTAGATTGCACAGAAACCTTGTTTACCTTCCCGCCGCAGCGGTACCTATTTATCTACTTGCACTGGCATGCTTTCGAACTGCTAGGTTGGCAGGAGCTGGGACAGAGCAACGGGAGCTCACTCCGCCACAGGGATTCGAACCACTGACTTCTGATCTGCAAGCCCAAGAGGCTCAGTGGTTTAGACCACAGCGCCACCTACGTCCTATTAGCAGGATTGGGGGCATAGCCGTCAACTTTTTTCTTGTGAGGAATCCTATTCGGAATAAGGGAATTTCCCTTAAAAAAGGGGGAAAGTTGGCAGCTATGATGGGGGGGGCAAAGGAGAGGAGCATTCAGAGCCTAGCACCCACTGATTTTACTGGGACCATAATGAAATTATTTCATTTTTTTATTAAATTGGTTATTCGCTTTATGCTGCCCAGGACAACCCAAAGTAACTAACATTCAAACAAACAGACAGACAGACAAAACTCCTCACACAGATACATTTAAAAACAAGAGGGAAGGGAAATGCATTACAAGCATCCCACTAATTTATAAAGGTAACGGGGATCCACATTTCAGAAATGGCATGTGTGAAGTCCTGTATATTGATATGATTAAAGGTAAAGGGACCCCTGACCATTAGGTCCAGTCGTGGCCGACTCTGGGTTTGGCCGAGGGAGCCAGCTTACAGCTTCCGGGTCATGTGGCCAGCATGCCTAAACAACTTCTGGCGAACCAGAGCAGCACATAGAAACACCATTTACCTTCCTGCCGGAGCTGTACCTATTTATCTACTTGCACTTTGATGTGCTTTCAAACTGCTAGGTTGGCAGGAGCAGGGACCGAGCAATGGGAGCTCACCCCGTCGCAGGGGTTTGAACCACCAACCTTCTGATTGGCAAGTCCTAGGCTCTGTGGTTTAACCCACAGTGCCACTCGCACCCCATTGATATGATTATTCTTTATTATTTTTTAATTGCTCAGTTTGCTGTGCCGTGTTCAAACTCCAGCCAAAGAGCTTGGCTTTTTCTAATGAAAAATGTTGTTATTTATAAATGGGTTCAATACAAAGTAGTGCTAAGGAGATCACTTGCATCAGCACAAGCATTTCTGCTTGCAAGGTGGAGCGATCTCCCCTCTCCTCACTTCATGTGATATTCTGGGGGTTTTCCTGACCCCTCAAAAAGCCAACTGGGGGGGGCATGCAGGGAGAAGAGGAGGGAAATCCACATTCCACTAGCAGGATTCATTGTTCTGGCTCCTCCTAGCATGACTATTTAGGCAAGTCCAGCCGCTTTTTACATTTATCATAACAACGAAACGCCTTGAAGTGACTTGACAGCCAAAGAAAAAAGTAGGCATATGTAGAATTATTCCATCTTCCATTTCCTTGGCTTTAAATTGTCTCTAGCTTTATGCAGTAGGAAAGGTTTTCTGTTCTACCACTATAATAAAGAGTAGCCTGGAATTCATGGGAGAAGATACTGAAGAAGCAGAGCCCATTGAGGCAGAGATTAAGGTGGGGCTGGGAGCATGAGTGAGGAAAGACCTCAGCGAAATCAAACCTCCTGCTCCTATTCATCTGCCTCTTCCCCTCTTGTCTGCTGCAGATTTTGCCCTGTCCGTCTTCTTCCCCCTCCAAGAAACCATCGCAGTGTGTGAGGAAAGGGCCAAATCAAACCTGGGCTCACAAATATGTCAGTGTTTTTCCTTGGCTCGTGGCATAAATCTTTTTTTAAAAAATGTCTGTTAGCATAGGGCTTAGGTTTGTTTATTTTTTTGCCAGCTGCAACATGCTACCCTCTTAGGGGATCACCTAAAACCATCGAGGGTTTAGGTTGGAGTGGCACGTCAAATCCAAGCTGTGGCCTCAACCCCTCTCCATGAATTACAACCTTGTCAGAAACCAAGGTTTTTTTTAGATATTTTTTTTCTTAAAGAGGGGGGAAAATCAAGGCAGGTTTTCTATCAAGTCAAATACCTGCACACTAAATTATATTTCTGGTGCCAGCCTGACACACACACACACAAGCGCTCTCTCTCCCTCTCTCTCTTCACCTCCACCTCCTCATATTTTCCACTTCTTCTCCCATGTTACGATGCACGGTATTTTTGTTCCCGAGCAGCAAACTTCATGCTGATATGAAAACACCTTTTGACTTACTTTGTAGGTGTTTGCCTTCACACATCAATCAATGTAGCCTCACTGATCCACGCACTTCATTGGGCATTACCTTAGCTGGTGGGGCAGGCGGGGGGGGGGGAGAGAGAAAGAAAAATGAAAGAAAAATAGGTATGCATTTTCTGACAAACTTTTCCTTGTTTGTTGACAGGATGTGAAGGCCTAGGACAAATGGCTTTGATCACTGAGGAGAGCTTAGTTCCATTCTTTCAGGAGCTGTAACCTTGCTTGTTTCTTTTGGCAAGTTCCCACCTCCATCTGTCTCTCCTTCACCTGACAATCCTAGTACCTAGCTTCACAAGAATGTTATAAGTGTGCAGGTAATATAATTTTCAGTATGTAGGGTGAAGACTGACATCAATACTTCTATTAAAAGATTAAATTTCATTGTGACTTCTGGGCCAGCCTATTCCACAGGCTAGGCGTTATAGTAGAGATAACTTTATTTTTTAATTTTTTTAAAAATAAATTTTTTAATTTTCATTTCTCATAACAAATATCTAATATCATTACGAAACATTCATTTTCCAATTTCCCCCCCTCCCTGTTGACATCCCTAAGCTTCCATTTCTGGTTCATTACATCAAATGATACATTCTGCTGTTTGTATATTATATAATATAATACTGTTATCATATTGTTATACTTGCTCTCTATAAATAAAATTGTAAATGTTTATTTAAATCCTGTCAACGAGTCCATTTTTTTTTTTGTTTCTGCAAATATATTGCAAAGGGCTCCCATTCTTTTTCAAAATCACTATTGTCCTTTTCACGCAGTTTGTCCGTTAACTTTGCTAACTCTGTATAGTTCATAACATTTTCTTGCCATTGTTCTTTTGATGGTACTTCTCTGGTCTTCCAGTTTTGTGCTATTAAAATTCTTGCCGCTGTTGTAGCATACATAAATAATGTCCATTTTTCTTTTGTCAACTCTTGTCCTAAAATACCTAACAGAAAAGTTTCTGGTTTTTTAACAAATGTTATTTTAAACATTTTTTCCAATTCATTGTATATTATTTCCCTTTAAGAAAAAATTAAAAAAATCTTGTAATCCCACCACATATGGTAAAATGTACCTTCCCCTTCTTTACACCTATAGCAGAGATAACTTTAAAAGACACAGCTCTAAAAACATGGGCCCATATTCCGACTGTCACTCTCCATGTTTGAGGAATGATGATGATGATGATTCTTCATTCTTTACAATGTTCAGAATACTTCACATACCTGGGAGCCAAACCAGCAGGGGAGATCTGTGATTAGGCCCTCCTGCATTTTTTGTTTTGCTAATTAGCAGCTCCACAGATTGCTTTGAAGACTGGAGAAATGCTGCTGTGAGAGAAAGTGTTTAACCCTTTCTTTTTACGCCTTCTTTTTTCACACCCAAAGGCCATATATGCACAACCCCACATCTTACCGCTGATATATTTGCCGTTTTTAAACCCCTGTAAAATTTTGCAACCAGATTTGGTCAGCATGATAGAAACAAGTAAAACAGTGAGAGACAGAGAGAGCGTCTCTCGTTCTCAGAGGAGGAAGTGAAAATATCTGAAAGGCAAATTACTGCTGCAACTGAAATGTGTTTGTCTAAAAACATCACAGAAGAAAGAGTTGAAGTCCATTTCCTTTAGAGATTTTGCTTCAGTAAGTCCTATTCCAAAATTTACTAATAAGGACAACCTTTCACAGCGTTAATTCCACCTTTTTCTGTCTTTTACAAATGATGTGTCCGCTGCATTCTGTGCTAGACTTTGCGGCACAACCTCCTGCCTCGAGGGTTAACAATCTACATTAAATAATCTTAGTTTCTGATTTGATCCCGGAAATTTCCGCTTTTCATCAGGACGTCCTATTTTCATTGGAGAAATGTTAGATGCTATGGAGTTATGCCACCCCTGAGCCAAGGAGATAAGTAACTATACAATCTTTAGAAGATATCTGAGGGCAGCCCTGTACAGGGAAGTTTAAAAATGTTTAATGTTTTTGTGTGTGTTGGAAGCCACCCAGAGTAGATGGGGAAACCCAGTCAGATGGGCAGGGTATAAATAATAAAATAATTATTATTATTACGGAATAGACACTCCTATTTTCATTGAAGAAATCTGGGAGGGTCTTCTTCTTCTTTGGCATACACTCATAGCTGAGTAAGATTGTCTTCTATAAACACAGTTTTAACAATGAGTCCGTCAGTGACTGTGGAGGCCAATTCTGGATCCACACGTCCTTCCACAGTGGGGACATTGGTTTCTGGGTGGGAGTTGATCATGGTGTGGATTTGCCAAGTGTGCCTTCCTTTCAGCACGTTTCTCTCTTGCGCCCTGAGTTTGAGTGTCTTCAAAGCCCATGACACCTTTGGTAATGGCTGTTCCCCAATTGGAGCGCTCGCAGGCAAGTGTTTCCCAATTGTTGGTATTTACGCTTCTCTTCTCCCCTGATTCTCCTATGCCACCCCCCAAATTGGCTCTAGAAGGTTCTTGGGAAGCCCAGAACATATTTAGAAGAGTGCAAGGGGAGAGGAAAGGAATGGGAAAATCTGTTACGCAAGCGGAAGCACTTGCATGAACTGGACAACTTTGTTGGTCACAACCTCGTGTGTTGGTCTAGAAATAAGGGACACACACTCTTTTTCTATGGAACTGGGTTGCTCCAGAATTAAGGAACCTTTGACAATTATTTTACTCTCCACCCGCTGAACTCTGCAAAGACATTCATAGTTTGCCTGTGCTTAATGTGGTAGCAGCAGCAGCACCATCCTGAGTGAATGACTGAGATGTTTTGAGAGGACATTTGGCTTGGCTGACTGGTGTTGGAGTCACCAGGGCCTATAGCTTTGGACTGTTATTTTATTTCTATAATGCGTAAAAGATGTGTATAGGAAGCACATGCACACTTTGCCCACAGTATTATTCCATTAAAACAAACGTTAAAGTGAGCCAATATGTTTTCTCTTATTTTACTTCTCTTCCCCCCCACCCCCCGCCATTCCTGAATGTTTGTGGAAGTGAACAATAGGGTAACTATATAAGCAGCTTACTCGACTATTAATTTAACATCCTCATAACAACTAAATAAGATTTGTAAAAGCACTTTGTACACTGAATATGCTTTAGGAATAACTTATAAAAATAGTAAATAATAGCTGAGTGGAAATTTGAAAAGTTGAATTTTCGCCTCAGTTATATTATTCCATTTTGCAAAGAAAAAACGGTAGGTCGGGCCCTCAGGTTGAGAGTACAATTTTAGGCCTAGAGTGTCCTCAACTCAAAACAGAACCAAAAGACCAAAAAAAAAAAAAAGAGGAGAAAATGTTCCATGCTGGGGGATGGAGACATATTGGCTTGCCAAAAACCTGAGCAGAGGGGAGCAATTTGCATAATCAGGTACATAAATTTACATAACATCCACATAAAAAATAAAAACGGACCAACTCAATGTTTTCCTCTACCTTTATTTAATAAAGAGATATAATGCAATTAAACTTAATGCATACAATGACCTCTGTTTCCAAACAAAGTTTATACAACGAATGATAATGTCTCAAGGGGTCGATAGATTATGCATCTAGCAAACAACAGTGCTATAATAAGGGAGGGAGGGGAGTAATGTGTTTCTATGTGTGCTTTTAAAATGACAGACCAAATCTCCAAGAAGTCGCTCTGTTATCTGGCCTTTTCCATTCTAGAGCTAGAGAGATGCTAGAAGATTAAAAAGACTCTTGATAAATGCCTCCCTTTTGTAGGGCTGCTTAATACCTTTTCCATAAACATGATGTAAAATAAAATACATTATCAGGCTGGAAGAGCACAGAACGTTTTTGTGACGGAAATGGTGGTCCACTTTTCTGCAAACTGCAAGGCCCCAAACTTTCCTTGTGGAGGAGCTGCTGTAGCCTCCAGTCATTTTGGCTGACCTTTTCTGCTTCTTTTCCAGCTCAACAATATTCTTTTGGAGATGCAATGGCCATCTTTGCAGTGAGAATTCTGCCAGGTTTCCAAGGCGTTGTTTTCCATATGCAGCCCCATCCTCATTTTTCCTGAACTAGCAATGTACAATTTTGCACAACCAGAATTGGATAAGGGCAGCAATTTTGCAGCACAGCATTGGTGGCAGCACTGGCACATTTGCCCAAACAATCAAGAAACAGTCACACACACTCCTTCCCATTCAGAATGAAGGAATGTAGGCAATGAGTGGATTTAATTGCTCTCACTGACTCTATTTAGTAGCCAAATTTGATTGGCTATACTGTGACATAGCTCTTGAGAGTCCCATGGACTGCAAGAAGAACAAACCTATCCATTCTTAAGGAAATCAGCCCTGAGTGCTCACTGGAAGGACAGATCGTGAAGCTGAGGCTCCAATACTTTGGCCACCTCATGAGAAGAGAAGACTGCCTGGAAAAGACCCTGATGTTGGGAAAGATGGAGGGCAGAAGGAGAAGGGGACAACAGAGGATGAGATGGTTGGATAGTGTTCTTGAAGCTACCAGCATGAGTTTGACCAAATTGCAGGAGGCAGTGGAAGACAGAAGTGCCTGGCGTGCTCTGGTTCATGGGGTCATGAAGAGTTGGACACGACTAAATGACTAAGCAACAACAACAACTGTGACATAATATTGTTGTTTTGTTATGGGATCCGTAATTGGATGGGATTATATAGTGTGAGGGGAGAGTTGGTACAGCACTATTAATTTATCTTAATCAATGTGAGTCAGCAGATTTTCTGAACGATTTGTTGCTTCAGGATTGGCATATTTATAGCCCCCAACACCTTGCTTAATCAAATATTGAATTTATCCCATTGAACAGCAACCCACACCACCTCACAAGCTGCTCCTGTGTGACATTCATTTATATTCTTAAAGAGAGCCTGAGAATTTGCATTCAGAGACAGCAGGAAGGAGAAGTGTAGGAAGTCCTAGAGTGAAGACAATATCTTTTTTTCAGTCTCATTCACAGAGGGCACCTCTGAATAATACAGACCTGGGAACTGGGAGTTATTCTGGGTAGGTTCAGTTACGGAATTCAATGCGCATCTGCTAAAGAGGGAGCCCTTTTCAAGGTATGTGAGAGAAACAACATTCATTTTTGGCTTATCATGTCACCTGTTGAATAAATGATTCAATAAAACAGCATTCAAAAGCTAGGTTGTCCTTTCAAGGAGTGAGAGTGTCTGCTACCTCACTTCAGGAAGGCTGCAGCTTTGGAGACATCAGGCAGTGATGCAACTCAGACTGAGAGCTGATATAGGGACTGGAGGCTTTACCCCTTTTTGGCTCTCAGTATGAGAGCAGCTACTTCCCCCTCCTCCCTGATTGCCTCACAGAAAACTAGCCAGGCACTTTGGCAATGGCTCTGAAGTGCCTGCTTGGCTCACCATCCCCTCTGCTCTGTGACCCTGGGAAAGATGTGGGGCGTCTGACCAGGAACCCAGATAGCTGTTGTGGGACCTCCAGACCTGGGACAGAGATTCATTGGTTTTTCAGGGAACTGGCATTGTGGAGATATGCTGGAGGGCCCAACTTCTCCTCTGAGGAGACTTCAGGTTCAACATCTAAAAAGAGCTGAACAGGTGGCTTCCTTGACCTGATTCCTTGATTGTCCCTCTGGTCTACAGGGCAGGTAGACCTTTAGAAGAAGAGGGAGTTGTCTGCTCAGCTGAGGATTCCTGACACAATTACTATAGCATTTTATTCCCTTTTATGAATTGTAAGCATCAACGTTTAGACAGAATTTGCTATGGCTTCATTAGCCAAGCTAGCCTAATCTTCCTTTACCAACTTCAGTTTAAGTCATTAGCTTATGTAGCTCAAATCCTTTGCACGGAACTTGCCTTTCCCATACCACATCAAATAAAGATGGCAAAATTCAGACTTGAACATATACTTATCTTATTCCGAATTATTTCTGCTCTGGGATGGAAGCTTTGAGATGAAACATTGGGATCTCATCTGTGTCCCAGAGGACAAGGAGTTGTAGCTTCGAGAAATACATATTGTGTTCAAACGCATGCTTGCTATTTCTTCTACATTAGCACTGCTTTATGCAGGAGCTGGCTGTTAGCATGTCATTCTCTTGACACATCATTAATAAACAGGTAATTTCATACCTGATTTCCACTGAGTGTAATGCTGAAAACCACCTGGGTTTCGGTTTTCATCAACATAAAAAAGGCACAGACTGAAGCATGGTGGTTATTATTGAGCCAGGGCTGGCTTAATTGAATAATGGATCAATCAGTCTGAGACAAGCACACATGGAAAGAAGAAATAAAAAACCCACAAACCATCTCTCTGAACCCTCTTTTTTGCTGTAGGGGAGGACTGCAGTATAATGAATGGAAATGGGCACTAAAGTCATGCCTGGAGAACCAAGACCAAAAAGTCACGTTTCATACTTATGAAAAGGGAGTTTTCAGCATGGCCAATTTTTTGGTGCTTTGCCACTGAAGGCCAGAAAGAAGACGCTTTTCATAAGTACTGAGATCTATTTAAAGACCTAAGAAGAGCTTGTTGGATCAGGCAGGCTGTTGGCCCATCTAGACCTGTACCCTTGTTCTCACAGTGGACAACCAGATGTCTATGGGAAGTCCACAAGCCAGACCTTTGCACAAGAGATCGAGTCATAAAGATTTTAGTAATATATAGACAGTCCATATAAAAAGAGCATCAAAACAAAAAAAAGTATACCTGGGGGAGGGGGAACCATACAAAAACAAGTAACGATATTAAGAAGGAAAGCTGCCATAAGGGTAAAGGTAAAGGGACCCCTGACCCTTAGGTCCAGTCACGGACGACTCTGGGGTTGCGGCGCTCATCTCGCTTTATTGGCCGAGGGAGCCAGTGTACAGCTTCCGGGTCATGTGGCCACCATGACTAAGCCACTTCGGCACTGTGGTCTAAACCACTGAGCCTCTTGGGCTTGCTGATCAGAAGGTAGGTGGTTTGAATCCGTGCAACGGGGCGAACTCCCGTTGCTCTGTCCCAGTTCCTGCCAACCTAGCAGTTCAAAAGCATACCAGTGCAAGTAGATAAATATGTACCACTGCAGTGTGAAGGTAAACAGCATTTCTGTGTGCTCTGGTTTCCGTCACAGTGTCCCATTGTGCTAGAAGCAGTTTAGTCATGCTGGCCACATGACTGGGAAAGCTGTCTGTGGACAATCGGTGGCTCCCTCAGCCTGAAAAGCGAGATGAGCACTGCATTCCTTAGTCGCCTTTGACTGGACTTAACCATCCAGGGGTCCTTTACCTTTACATGCGGGACAGCAAAAGAAAAGAAGTTTGAAGGGCATGGTGAGGAGATGGAAGACCAAATAAGTTCAATAGTTCTTCCAAATAAAATTGTACTTTGCTGGAAATAAACGATCCATTATGAGCATTCACTGATGTCAAAAGCAGCTCCCACAGGGCTGCAAAATCTTGCAGTGTAGCAGGGGTATGGTAGAATGTCCCTATTTTCATCAGAGAAATATTGGAGGGTATGGAGTTATGTGACCCCCAAGCCAAGGAGACAAGTAACTATACAACCTTGAGAAGACATGTGATGGCAGCCCTGTATGGAGAAGTTTTTAAAATGTTTTATTATGCTGTTATATATGTTAGAACCTGCCCAGAGTGACTGGGCAACTCAATCCGGTGGGTGGGGTATAAATAAAAAAAATGTTATTATTATGGAATAGGACATCCCTATTTTCATTGGAAAAATGTTGGAGGGTATGCAAATGTCCGTGCCCCACCTGGTTGGTATTATGCATGGACAATCCCAGCTTGCTTGATCAGGCTTGGAACTCTAACTTGCCAGCATTGGAAAACAGTATGCTAGACTAGAAGGACCTTCGGTGTGATCCAACAGAGCTCTTCTTATGTTCATGCTTCCATGATTTCTCTCTCATCCAGTTAGGAATAAATGCATGAAATCCTTTTACTGTTGCACATGGAAGCCCCTGGCTGCATTGGACCATATTTCTATAACAGAGCATGGAGGGAAATGGCAACTAGTACTGCTGTGTTATAAAATGAATTAGTCCTGGTGTAAATGCTGCAAAAGCAAAATATATGGATAAAACCTCCTTGGTTCATGGTCACTGAATGCATCTTGGGTGCTGTGAAGAGGGGCAGAGGTGGGAAGGAGATATCTGTTGTGGAGATTGTGGCCAGCTGCCGCCCCACTGTCCTGCGTTATGCTTAAGGGCAACTTTCCCATTGCATCCTCAAATTTGCATGTTGTTTTTACATTTCCAAGGAAGTGATAGCCCTAAAGCATTGGGCGAAATGTAAATTTCTTAAAATATGTATCCATCCACAAGTGGCTACATTTTTGACATTATTATAGGGTTTCTCGGTGTTCCATTTTATTAAAAAATATTTATTTGGTTTCTAAGATTACTGCTTCTCCAACCACAGAAAATTCAATTACTGAAAACTGCAGCTATCAAATTGGTCAAAAATAAATAGCCTTTTATCCAAACCTGGCACAGGCTGGTTTACTTTTAATACGTAGTCATAAAAGAAAGAAGCCCTTTCCACAGAGAGCTGGTTGGTTACAGTGCGAGAAGCCAAGGTATACTTTGCATCATCAGGTTTTATTTATAAAAAAGGTAGGAAGGAGGTTTTCAAAAAGGAGTCATTATAAGACTAATTAACTCTTATCCCCCTCCCCTTTGTTTTAACAAGCAATAAAATATTATAGGGCTTTATGCGAAGGGAATTCTGCCTCTTTCTCCAGCTAGGGAGACACACTGAAATAAACATACAGCTGGTATCATTCTCAATGGGTATCGCCAAATGGTACTAATGTGCCAAAATGTGTGGATCCGTATACCATTTCTTGCTTGCATACCACATACAACAGGAGCAGTGAGAAATTCCCAACAGGATTTTCTGGGCCCTGTATCAGTTTTGTACTCGGCTCAAACCTTGCCTTGCAAGTCTGACCATATGTATATTGCCCTGAACTCCTGGATGAAGAATGCTAATCTTTTCTGTATCATTCCAATTTTGATATACCGTATTTTCCCATGTATAACATGCCCTCGCGTATAAGACGCTCCCTATTTTTGGCCACTCCAAATTGAGAAAATGGGGGGAGATTGTATCCGTCTATAAGACGACCCACAATTTTGAACACAATTTTTTAATCGAAAAACCTAGTTTTATACACGGAAAAGTACGCCATGTGTGGCTGATGCGAGCACTTCTTCAGTTTTCTTCTGTGGTGCTCTCTCTCTTGTACTACAAATAATGCCTACATGAAGAAGAAGTGAAAGGTAATTTCTTTCATCTAAGGGCCCATAGACAAAGGCAGGAATGTCGAACATCTTTACCATCCAATACACCTACAGTTTGTCGTTAACAGATTCTGTTAGCATACCTGCTGAATGAAAGCCCTCTGCCTTGATGGATCAAGGGGCTGTGCTGAGAGATGGTTTGATGGGCAATGATGTGATTCACAGAAGGCAACATATGGCCTTCTCCGACTGGCAGAAGGATGAATAGCCTAGAGGATCAAAGCTAATAACTCTGCAAAAGATAAGGACACAACAGACTTGACAGGATTGGAATTCGTAAAGGCAAACTGCTCTATTAGTTTGACAAAATACAAGCATCAAGTATCATCTTGCGGAGGGTCAAGCCAAGGAAATGTGAATGAGTCAGCTGCCCACAATAGCAACAGCTTTCTCAAAGAATAAAGGTGTCAGAAAATATTAATTCAAGAAATGGTGATCTTGTGTTTTAAGAAACATACTATGAAAGTACTATATTTTTCCGTGTATAACACTAGGTTTTTTTCTTCAAAAATTAAGCTGAAAAATTGGAGTCGTCTTATACATGGATAAGGTGAGGTTGGACGGGCGACTGGTGACTGCCATGAGCTGGAGATTATCAGTGGCGATTTGGCAGGTGATTGGCTGTTGGGGCAAGTTCCGCAGGTTATTGGCTGCTGCAGCAATTGGGCGGGTAATTGGGCACTTCCCATCGGCAAGCGATCAGACGATTGGTCATTTTGTTGATGTGCATGCGATCGGCTGTGTTTGTCCCACGGGTGGGTGATTTTTGGCCACCCCCCCCAAAGCTCAACAAGTCTGGGCAATTCCCCCCTCAAAAAAGGTCAAAAACTTTGGGCAATCTCTCCCAAAAAAGCTCCACAATTTCCCCCCATTTTCTCAATTTGGAGTCCCAGAAAAGAGGGGGTGTCTTATCCATGGGAGCGTGTTATACACAGAAAAGTACAGTACAGTGGTACCTCGGGTTACATACACTTCAGGTTACATACGCTTCAGGTTACAGACTCCGCTAACCCAGAAATATTACCTCAGGTTAAGAACTTTGCTTCAGGATGAGAACAGAAATCGTGCTCTGGCGGCACGGCGGCAGCTGGAGGCCTCATTAGGTAAAGTGGTACCTCAGGTTAAGAACAGTTGCAGGTTAAGAATGGATCTGCGGAACAAATTAAGTACTTAACCCGAGGTACCACTGTAATTCTCTTCTATATCACAGTTGGAGAATTTTTCTTTTCTGCCATACAGCGATTATTAGGTGGTATCTTCTATTATGAACTAATCATTTTCAGGAGCATCTACACCACCCACCTAATTAATTGTGATCATTCCAGACAGCATGCCTTTGCTTTGATCATTTGACAAGGAACTGAATAGTCAGACAGACTGCTCAATTACCCTGTGACCTAACCATGTACCTTGGTGGTAGCTCTCAGTTTTCCCTAGAGTTGCCATAGAATTTCAGCTAAAATCAAACACTGGGGTAACTCTGGTGTTGCCTTCCTCTCCTGCAAAATATCATAGGAACTGGGAGAGCAACAGAAAGAGTTATCCAAACAATGTAGAAATGCTGTGAGGTAGAGTGAGTGAATATTGTCACAACCCTAGTTTCCTGATTCAATGCATCCGTTTGCCTGCTCCCTGCTGATAGCAGTATCTTGGAAAATAGTATACTTACTATTGTATAGGCCTAATGTGCCTAATCAGTGCCATCAGTGTATCAGTATCAGTAGGATACAGGGATTTTGTGGCCACAAGGCTGGCATTTCTTCTCTTATGGGCCAGAAAATCAGTAGAAAACTCAGCAGCAATTGTATCCAGAGGCAAAGTTGTGTACAGTACACAGTTGGAAGTCTCCAATTGCTCTTTAGATTAATAGCATTTGAGAGATTTTGATTATGTTCAAACTTAGCATATGCAGCAAACTGGAAATGTTCGTTTTTCTTTCAAAAAAGGTATTATAGCATCATGGTTTCCAGTTCTATTTATTTTCTTTACGGAAACTCTTTGAGCTTATGATCAAATTCCAGTGACGTTCAGGTACCTCTACTTTTCCTGACTGTGATGTATATGTCACAGTTAAAGTAGTGGTCCTCAAAGCACAACATACTAGGCATAATAATCAGTGAGGTTCTTTATGATTATTAAGTGATCTTGTTGCATTGCTATGTGTATGCTTATTTTGTTGCATCTATTTTTAATCCATCTTTTTAGAATAATAATAATAATAATAATAATAATAATAATAATAATAATAATGGTGGTGATGGAGAAATAAAAACACAGCCTTCTACTGCTACCTCGGGTTACATATGCTTCAGGTTACAGACTCCGCTAACCCAGAAATAGTACCTCGGGTTAAGAACTTTGCTTCAGGATGAGAACAGAAATCGTGCTCTGGCTGTGCGGGAAGCCCCATTAGCTAAAGTGGTGCTTCAGGTTAAGAACAGTTTCAGGTTAAGAACGGACCTCCGGAACGAATTAAGTACTTAACCCGAGGTACCACTGTATATACAACCTGAGCTACGATGGAGGAGTTCACAGCATTAACAACTGAAGAGGGCCTTGCTACAGCCTTGGATTCAAACAGAAATGAAATTTTGCTCTGACTCTCTCTCTCTCTCCAGCTTGTTGCTTTTTCCTCTAGCTCATAAAACTGCCACTTTCTGCTCTCAATCTACCTCTGTTTTCCTAACTACTTGTGAGTTCAGAAGGGCCCCCCCACTCATTTGCCATCTCCCACAGAGCCCCTTCTTTTCTTCCTGTTAATGGCCCATCACCCAGGCTATCACATCACCAGGAGGCTAGCTTGGTGCCTCCAAGAATTAGAAGCCTTGGTAAAATTTTAACATTTGCTGCATCCACCACGCACCCCCAAACTCTGCCCTCCAGATGTTTTGGACTACAGCTCCCATCTGTGGGAATGTTCAAGGATGCAGGAGAGGATATATTGTTTGATTATATCCTTTCCAACTTGTGTTAATAAGTTCTACTATTTAGCAGAGTAACATTCCCCTTTTTAAACTTGCACAGTAGATGTGTTTGCTCAGGCTCGCTAAAGCCTCTAAAATACTTTTCCTTGGTAATTCCCCATTTAATCCCTCATAAAAAGATAGACATGACACAGTCTTCTATAAAAGTATAAAAGAGTTTACTCACACATTCTGTTCACAAATGGATTCCAGAAGGCAGACTTAAGTTACAAAAGTAATGTACACCTGGAAACTATCCCATAAGGAGATAGTTCCTTTGTCCTCTCTAAGAGAGCATCTTAGGCTAAGCAGATGTTGCTTCTTCGACGAATGTAGTCACAGAGAGAGAGAGGTGGCTGACCAGTCCTGCTCTTTTGTTACCTGGGCAGGGCAGGTCACCCCCACCTCTAGTCACATGCAGAGGAAGTCTATCCCAGCCTAGGAGAAACAGGAAGTTCCCACTAGCTGGTCCAGACATCCTCTTTCATGTCCACTCTAGGGATGTTGTACTTGACTGCTCTTGTGTTTCATATCCCACACCATCATCTCTAGCTAAAAGGACCAGTGGTCAGGGATGATGGGAACCGTAGTCCCAAAACATCTGGAGTGCCGAGTTTGGGGGTGCCTGGATTAGACGGTTCCCATCATACACCCCCCTCCCGAAAACTCATAATAATGCACGATAGATACATGTGCATTGTTGTGGCCAGCTAAGACAATTGCGTCTTTGTAAAGGAAAAATGCACACCACATTTGTCAATGGTTTATATTTTAATGTTTGTTCTTGATATGTACTTCTGTCCCATATACTGGAAAATGACCAAAATAAAATAAAATATTGATATTGAAATCCTTCGCAAGTGCCGCTCCCTTTGCTCCCTGGGAATAGGCCTGCCTCTTCCATTTGTTTCCAGCTCTGATTCCAATGGAAACATACTTTGGGAGCAGGGGATGTGTACCTATAATGGACTTTTCACTCAGGGCCAAACAGACCACTAGCTTAACCATCAGCAATCAGTCTATAAAATCTGTGACTGATTAGCTCACCACCATCACCTCTTTCCTCTTTTTAAATGGGGAAGGATGCTAATGGATTTCAAATTGTAGAAGCTTGGCAGACTTTTTTTTTTTTAAAAAAATGAATCTTTAAAAAAATGAACCTCAGGTTTATGTCAGTATTTATAACAGTAAGCCATGGAGTTCCTTTCTTTCTTCAATCTTTCTCACTTCTTCCTCCCTAAGGCTTGATTCTAAGCCTAAACCACCTTGCTCTTAAGGTTGATAAGTGTCTGCTGAAGGGTAATAAAATAGTGTTCATGCTATATAGTAATATCTTTTTTTAAAAAAAACCTCCACTCAGCCTGAAATATGATTATCCATAGCTTTTGTGTATTTGTGTGTGATTCTGCTGTTGGAAAACACACCCAACAAACTCTTCTTCTGCCCCACAAGTAGCATGGCCTGGAGACAACAGCTCCTTTGGATGCTACTTGGTTAATGATCACACTTCCCTCAGTAGGAGATATCCTCTGGTTTGCTGAATTCACATCGGACGCAGACAAGTAAAACATTGACTACACGACGCGATTTTATTTTCTCACTAAATCAAGTTAAAGATTTAAAGCCCGGCTCAAATTATTTCTGTGGGTGTGAGGTGATTTTGTCACAGGCACAACTGGCTTTGGGCCGTGTCCAAGCTTGCAGCTCCATAGCAAAGTTGTGAGAGGTGGGTGGAAATATATGACCTAAAGGTGGAGGCAGTTAGGGCTTCCTCCCATGGTAAATGGAGGAACTTGTGGCAGAACAAATGCATAGCTTGGAACCAACTTGGGCATGTGTTCACATTCATTAGAAAATCTCCTGCCCACCTGGCTTGACTCTCCCCCCCCCCGAAAAATATATGAAATGCCACCCTGAATCAGACCAAAGGCCTATCTTGTTCAATATTCATTTTCATCCGCTTATGCATCACCAGAACAAACAAACAAGCAAGATGGAAGAAGTTAGGATTTACATGAAGTTGTATATGCTAATTTATATGTTAACAACAACAACAACAATTTAGTATTTATACCCCACCCATCTGGCTGGGTTTCCCCAGCCACTCTGGGAGGCTTCCAGCAGGATATTAAAAACACAGTAAAAGATCAAACATTAAAAACTTCCCTAAACATGGCTACCTTCAGATGTCTTCTTAAAATCAGATGTTGCTGTATTTTGGTCTTTCCCACCACAACTCTTCTTTTTCACTTGGTTAGTTCCTGTTGAAACAGAATGCAAAGTTGCTTTTGATTTTGCAGAAAATCTGTAATTGTAATTCTGCTGATTTTTTAAAAAAACAAACAAACAGAAATTTTGGAAGTAAAACATCCTTCAGTTTTGTATCATCTCTTTTTTAAAAAAAATCCCTCAATTTTAAAAAAAGAAAGTGGTCTCAACGTGTCAGAGGGGAAAGGTCTCTTCAAATATCTCTCCTGCTACACGTACGACAGAAATTACAAAGTAATTCTACCACTCTCGCCTCTCGCCACACATCTCCATTAAGATGCATTTGGAATAAGGTTATATTTAATTTAAACAAACGCCTTATGGGATTGGTGTCTGTCCCAATCCCCAGCTATTGTTATGACTAGACAGCAGATCATGTTGACTGCATTAGCCAGCCAGTGACTCGGGACACCTACCGCTCGGAATGCCATTGCACTCTGAAAGGAGAGGAATAAAAATGTCTACCCTCCAGACCTGAACCCCAAGTACACAGCAATATTTCTGCCACAAAAATACTTGACTGTCACTTCCATCAAGGCAGGACTGGATAGCTGTGGTGGTTTGTTGTCAAAATGAAAAATGGTTCAGTGCAAAAGGTCTCGTGGCTGGGATGCGAACAATCAAGGTGCACTAACTCAAGCATTTGACAAGCAACTTTGGTCTTGCTGTTAAATACCACTTAATATTGTCCTGCCTGATAATCCCTGCTGTTTAACAACTATGCAATCCAAGGCTTAGCTTTTTTCCCCTTTCTCCTAAAGGGAAAACCTGGACCATATGTCATGTGTTTGCCTGCATCCGAAAAGGAAAATAGAAGGACCTTTTCAACTTCCAAGGAAAATAGAAAATAATGATATGGTTACCTTTAAAGTGATTGCAAATGTATTGGTTGGCCCTTGGTGCCCATGTCCAGGAAAAAGGCATATATGTGATGTGCCAAATGATACTAGATATATGTGAGCCCTTAAAATGCCAAAAAGACTTCAAAAGACCACACCATAGCCATGATTTGCTGAAATTCGTCTGGTTATTGAAGTGAGGTTGGGGGTGGGCACTGCAGGCAGCGAAATGGGCAAGTTCCTCCTCCTCCCACACAAACCCACACCCAAAGTGTCCAGAAGAGACAACAAAAATCCAAATTGGAATGTATGCGGGCATATAAATCTAGAGTATCGTTGACTGGAAGACCCTTCTGGAATTATTGTAGTGGGAGAAGGTTAGCCCAAAGTAAGGTTGGCATGTGTGTGATTTTGATGGAGAGGCCTACGTTTTGATCAAAGTGAATTATTTCCACAGCCTAACTCGGTGATTTGCGGGAGACTTGTTAAAGGACAGTGGTACCCCGGTTTGCGAACTTAATCTGTTCCGGAAGCCTGTTCTTAAACCAAAACCATTCTTAAACTGAGGCGCGCTTTCCCTAACGAGGCCTCCCACCGTCGGTGCCCTTCCACCATTCGGATTCTGTTCTTAGACCGAGGTAAAGTTTGCTAACCAGAACACTATTTCCAGTTTTGCGGAGTTTGTAAACCAAATCGTTCTTAAACCAGACTGTTTTTAAACTGAGGTACCACTCAGAAGGTCGGCGGTTCGAATCCCTATGATGGGGTGAGCTCCCGTTGCTCGGTCCCAGCTCCTGCAAACCTAGCAGTTCGAAAGCACGTCAAAGTGCAAGTAGATAAATAGGAACCGCTCTGGCGGGAAGGTAAACGGTGTTTCCGTGCGCAGCTCTTGTTCGCCAGAAGCGGCTTAGTCATGCTGGCCACAAGACCCGGAAGCTGTATGCCAGCTCCGTCGGCCCATTGGCGAGATGAGTGCCACAACCCCAGAGTCGGTCACGACTGGACCTGATGGTCAGGGGTCCCTTTACCTTTACTTACCACTGTAAATTGAAGAGTTTATTTTTCAAATGGTTATTGTTCTGTTTGTTTTCCTGGGAAAACAGTGGTTAGAAGAGTAGTGGACATTCCAAGAGTAGACATCCTTCCCAACTGCTTTGTCTTGTCTAACAAACCAAAAGCCAATAAGTCAATACATTTGCTTTTCTTCTTCTTCTTCTTCTTCTTTTCTTCTTTCTTTTTTTATAATTTTTTGATTAAATTTTACATATATTTTCCAAAAATCATATAACATCTATTCTTATCTTATACAATGTTTTGGACTTCCATCAGCTACTTCTGAAGATTTTTCGCTCTTTATCACTTAATCTGCATTTCATTAATTTCACTATTATTTTTAATAATCCTTAACTAGTAATTCTATTCATAAATTTTCTCTGCAATATTTCTCATAGTCCTCCTTACAAAACTTCTTGCAGTCCTACAAGCGTAATCTGTTGATTACAGTTGCTTTTCAAATAGTTCACATACTATAGTTCACATTTACTCCAGTCTTCTGAGAATCTCTGATCCCGCCAGATTCAAATCCTTCCTGTCATCTTATCCGGTTCTGCAAAGTCCATTAATTTTGTCTGCCATTCTTCTTTCATCGGTAATTCTTATTGTTTCCATTTCTGTGCCAATAATACTCTTGCTGCCATTGTCGCATATAAAAACAGTTTCAATACATTTGCTTTTATTCAAGTTTTTTATCCTTCTCTCACTCCATCCAGTTTGCAGTAATGTGGTTGTTATTTCACAAATTTTTAGTAGAGTTCAGTACTGGGTCCATCCCTCCCTCTGTTTAACCATGGGACTTTTTGTGTGATATATTCATTTATCTTTATTCTGGTCCCTTAGAGTTTCCAAATAAACAACACCTACTTTAATTGTTTGTTTTTCATTCTGTTTTTCTGTTCTTTTTTATGCAGTTTTTCCCAAACATCTCTTAATAAGAGTTCTTCCCTGAATGGCAAGTCAAATTGGAAAGACACAAAGCAGATCTGAAACAGATCAGATTGCTTCCCCATGCTGCAGGTACAAGGCAGATCATGTGCCGCAAGAAGTATATTTCAACATAGATCAATAGTTAAATGAAAATAATATAATTAATAAATATATTTTTAAAATCAAGGTTTTTTGCTGCATATATTCTCAGTTACCATTTTGAAATCTGATTTTTTTTTTTAAAAAAAAAAAGGGGGGGTGATGACCAGAAATGAAATGAAATGAAATGAAACAAATCCCCTTGAAAGCAAATCTGATTTTAAAAGCTGAAGTTAAATGAGATCAGGCATTCAGAAACGTATCATAAACAGATTTGGAACTAAGCGCTTTTGGAAAAAAGAATTCTTGAAGCCCTCCCTCCTATCTTCAGTTTCACATAGGGAGCTACTTATTTCAGGAGTATCAAGTAATAGTTGGGAGAAAAGCTAATCTGCTGTCAGATGATTTTTACAAACATAAACTTTTCTTGTTTTATTCTTGCAGCGCTGGAGTCCATTGGCTCCAGCCAGCTCTTGTTTCTGTTTCAAGCATGCAGCACTTGACGAGCAAATCATCGTTTTCATCGTTCAATAGCCCCAGAGGGGATTGCTTAAAATGTTTCTACAAATTTATTACTGAACTTCACAGGGAAGTGATAGTCTGCCAGGCTGAACAAAGGGAACAGGGGGGTGGCAGTAACATGGCTACTGGGGTCGTGTTTGTCTGTTTGCTGTGGATATGAAATGGGTGTCATTTTTAAAGGAGGCTTATTGACTCATCCACTTCATATTCAACAGGGAAAATGGAAAATAACATTGTTTCAAACTTTCCCTGTTGTCAGCTATTTCTAACCAGCTAATATGCCTCTCTCATTCATGTGAGAGGCATATTAGAGAGGCATTTTACAGCAGTCAGTAACTTACCTTAGAATCCCACTCAAATAGTGGCCCCATTTAGATGGCGCTGTGGTCTAAACCACTGAGCCTCTTGGGCTTGCCGATCAGAAGGTTGGTGATTCAAATCCGCACGGCGGAGCGAGCTCCCATTGCTCTGTCCCAGCTTCTGCCAACGAAGCACACCAATGCAAGTAGATAAATAGGTACCACTGTAGTGGGAAAGTAAATGCACTCTGGCACTCATCACAGTGTCCCACTGCACCAGAAGCAGTTTAGTCATGCTGGCCACATGACCCGGAAACCTGTCTGCAGGCAAACACTGGCTCCTTCTGCCAGAAGTGCCACACCCCATAGTCGCCTTTGACTGGACTTAACCATCCAGAGGTCCTTTCCCTTTCCCTTTCCTTCTCAGCTTAGTAAGCCAAGGTCTGCATGAGCCATGTGCCCACATGGTCCACCTTTGTGACTCCCCCTCCCTTCTTGGCACGCTGTGATTGACCCAGGAAGTCTTTTGTTAACTATAGTTTCCTGTTATGCCCAGGTTGCCAAGATCAGAAAGAACCTGGATTTTCAATCACATTTTCCTCCAATCCTGTCAGTGGCTCCTGACTGGCTGCTCAGGAAAGTATAAAAACAATGAAAAGTTTCTTACCGTCCTTTTTATTTCAGTCATTACAGAGGAAGGCTATATAACCCAGCCTCTTGCATAATGGCGTCCCAAGTGAATCTCCAACCCCTGTCTCTGTTGGGATATTCTGTTCCACCTTAAGGAACAGGCATGATTGTTGTGTGTCACATGTCTGTTTACACTCTAGCACAGCTTGCTGGGAACTTCCATTTGTGTATAGCTTTTGCTGTTTGCTTTTGGACACAGAGGAGATCGGACATGTTTTCCTTTTGTCCTGCTGTATGCTGAATAAACTGCTTGTAAATATGCTCACACAACTTCTCCTGCCACTTCTGTTGCGTAGTGTTTACTCTGCTGAGTAGCGTGCCCTAGCTTCTGAAGCTCAGGTCGCTGATGCTGCACCAAGGACTGGAGATCGCCTGGCACACTGGCTGGTGGGCTGGAGCCAGCTGGGGGCCTGCCAATTGCCCCCGTTTCCTTGGTTGCTTGCCAACAATCTCTTCCACTTCCTCCTGCTCCTCATCTCCTCTACGGGTGCTGCTAAGTGTCCTCTATCTTTGAGCTCTTTGCTCTCCTACTTTTAAGGCTTGCCAGGTTCTGGGAGATGAAGGGTCTGGAATGACAAGGTGCTAGCCAGCTGCTGCTCTGGCTCTGCCTGTTCCTCCTCTCCCATTATTTCCCCAACTTTCCCCCTCATCTGCCTCTGAGTTATGACCTCCTGCAAACCATTGTTGTAAATCTATACTGTCTTCCTCTTACTCCTTTCTGGAAGGGTCAGGATGGGGAGGCAGTCTCCATCATTCCTCCTCCTCTGCCCAGCCCCTGACAAATCCTGATAACCATAGTTTCCCAGTTCAGACAAAAAAAAAAAGGGGGGGGGACAATTGTTAACTGAAGGGCTTCATGGGTTAATCATGGCACGGTGAACAAGGAGGGGGGAAGTGGCAGGAAAAGGATGGATTGTCCAAAGCTGGAAAAGTCTCCTTATATCTCAGCCTATTAAACTGAGATATGTCTGTCTGAACTGGACCATTGTGAGTAATGTTCTTTCAACAGGGAGAGAGAACAGGAATCCATCCCTCTAAGTCCCATTGAAACCACTACCAGACTGCACTGAGGCATAGATAACTTCTTAGGTGTGTGATGGATGAGATAAATTGCAATATTTAATGGCATGGCATATGGCCATTGCAATATCTATTCTGTCTCCATGCACTGATTGTGCCCAGTTTGTAGGTATGTGTGAAGGGTTATAGTGTCCTTTTAAAGATCCAAGTGTGTGAGCTGAGAGAAGCTGCACAATATAATATTGAAAAGACAAAGATTATTTGGATATCATGTAGTGCTCAGTGGTTAAGTATGTGAAAGCAGCTGCTCTGGCAGTTGTTGATGTTTTAGTTGATATTCTGGTATTTTATAAAATTATGGAAAGGGAATACTTTTAAATAATGTTGTAACTGTAAGATAATCACATTGCATGTCTGAAAATATAAATATAAAGACTGGGTAGACGTCTCGGAACCATCTCTGTAACAATAAATAGTTCAGGAGCTGTGCCTTTGGAAATTTTCAGCTAATTGGAGTGCCCAGTGGAAAATTATGGATATCAGGGAGCCCACCAATAAAGAAACAAATAGAAATGGTTAATTAATACGATCTGGCATCCTACCATAATATATTGTGTCAATCTCCTGAATGTGAGTTTGGAAAATCCAGAATTGTGAGTGTGCAGGGCAATACCTCTCAAGGTGAGTCTTGCTGCAGAAGCACAAACACAGGGATCCATGTGCAGTTGAAGACAAGCTTTTGGGATGACAAGGTCCACAACTTTATTATATTATACTTTATTATATGGCTGGCCATCTGTCATGGATGCCTTTTTCCTGAGTCAGTCATGTCCAGAAGCCCCTGAGGTTGGCTGGACTGCACGAGTCCCACTCTCTGAGGAGTGGTAGAGTGGGTGTCATAGTGGGTGACACACATCCCCTGCCATTTACTGCACTCTGCCACTGGCCGTATGTGCCCTGATCGCCTCTCTAGTGCTCTCGCAATGGTCAGGGCAGGGCGGGTACAGGAGCTGCCAGTGAGTCCAGGCACCATATTTCTAGTAAAAGGCACTGCCTTAAACCATATAGTATCCTTACTCAGTCCTGCATTCAGCAGCTACTTCTGCACTGTGAGGGTGAGTCGGGAGGTACCAAGCTGGTTAGGAAGTGCTCTCAGGAAGTAGACAGTCTGGCTTCAATAGTGGCTGATGTCCACCTCCCACTGGTTGCCGGAATCTATAACTTGTTTTGGCAACAGTTGGAGCTTTGTCATGGACACATACAAATGCACACCTTACCCAGCCACTGGAATAGCAGAAGCGAAGGGATATTTTGTATGCAAAATATAACGTGCTCTACAAGTGAGTTTCATGGACCTTCCTCATTGAGTATTTCCACCATCATGAAGGTCAGGGGATGAAAAGTCAAATCAGCATTTTACCCACTGCGGTTTTGTTTCTCTCCTGCCAATACCCCCTTTTCAGGCATTTATAACTGCAATTAACTCAAATGATCAACTTGTTTATCCACAAGCTCTAGTTAACTCAAGCCACTGTGCCTCTGCCTACCCCGCCTCCGCCATGGAACCTAATATTAAAGTAAAATAGCTCCCCTGGGGAAATAATAGCTGTGTTTATCCAAACCAATGATTATCTTAACATTTTTGATATCCCCAAAGACATGAATGACATTGCACTAAGTACTAAGCAACTTAATGAAATCTGATTGAGTGAAGGAGCTGAAGGAGTGCACTAGAAATTGATTTAATCTAAGGCCACATAAGGTTAAAACCGAGCTTTTAGTTTCCTGTCTTGCATACTGAATTTAAACCCTTCCTTCCTTCCTTCCTTCCTTCCTTCCTTCCTTCCTTCCTTCCTTCCTTCCTTCCTTCCTTCCTTTGCAATGTTTTAAAAGTAGATTTGCCAGCTCTGTTCTTTGCCCAATTTAACTTCTTCTAAATCTTTCCAGTGATCTTCTCAAGATGGAGGATGCTGCGTAACTAGGCTTCAGATTTAAAACTAGTCTACACCTTACCATTTTTCTATCGCAGTGAAAAGTGTTCCCTCTCAAAATGTTCAAAGTCTTCAGACATTTCACTCTCCTTCCTTCTTCTCCCTCCCTTCTTTTTATTTTATTTTTTTAAAATATATGGCCAGGACAAAATATAATCACTGGAGAATATTTCACTCCACTTGTAGCAGTGGCATAGCATGGGGGGGCACAGTGGTGGTTGCCCTGGGTGCAGAATTGTTAGGGGAACAAAATTTCAACACCTGGTGCTGCCTCAATACAGCTATGTGCTTCCATCGCTGGGCTCTGTTGAAAACGGCTTCTCCATGCTAACCAGGAAGTGACCTCTCCAGACAACAGAATAACTCTTCTTTTCTTATCTCTGCAGCTGTGATCTCCTATGTGATGTGGATGCCGTTAGGCAGTTGAATGCATATGGGTACTCTACCCATTTCCCTCTCTTCCATCTCCTCTCCACCGCCCCAGGCACTGGCAACCCACGCTACACCACTGACTTGTAGTTGCCGTTCCCCATGAATATGACTCCCCCTGTTTTCCTCTATGAATTGTTGGAGAAATCAGAGGCTAGTCCATGAGAGCTACTGGAGCACAGCCTCCCAGTGAGAATGTCAAGCAATTTTTTAAAAAAACAACCCCTGAAAGACTCAAAGTCATATAAACATTCCTGTTACACCCCCCATTTTATAATTCTTTTTGAACTCAAGAGAGTAACCTGGACACTTGCTTGTCTAATTGTTACGTTCCTGCCAAACCACTGGGAAGTGAATGGTGTGAAACATCCCTTCTTTTCTGGAAACCCCATGGTGTAACTCACAAGTCTATGTGGGGCTACCTTTGAAGGTGACTCGGAAACTGCAATTAATCCAGAATGTGGCAGCTAGACAGGTGACTTGGAGTGGCCGCCGGGACCACATAACACCGGTCCTGAGAGAACTGCATTGGCTCCCAGTACGTTTCCGAGCACAATTCAAAGTGTTGGTGCTGACCTTTAAAGCCCTAAACGGCCTTGGTCCAGTATATCTGAAGGAGCATCTCCACCCCCATCATCCAGCCCGGACACTGAGGTCCAGAGCCAAGGGCCTTCTGGCGGTTCCCTCGCTGCGAGGTTACAGGGAACCAGGCAGAGGGCTTTCTCGGTAGTGGCGCCCTCCCTTCAGATAGCAAGGAAATAAACAACTATTTTACTTTTAAAAGTCAATTGAAGACGGCCCTGTTTAGGGAAGTTTTTAAAGTCTGATGCTGTATTCTTTTTAATATTCAGTTGGAAGCCACCCAGAGTGGCTGGGGAAACCCAGCCAGATGGGCAGGGTATAAATAATAAATATTATTATTATTAGTAGTGGTAGTAGTAGTAGTAGTACACAAGTAGTCAAGGTGGTGCCCTTCAGATGTTGTTGGATGATGCCACTCATCATCCCTGATCTTTGGCCAAGCTATCTGGGACTGAAGGGAGTTGGGAGTCCAACAGCACCTGGAGGACACCATATTTGCCAGCCTTACACAGTGAGAAATGTGGTTTCACATTTTGAATGGAATTCAGCAAGAAATGACCTGAAGCGAAACCATGCTGTATTGAACCAAGAAATCTGGAATAGTTCTGTCATAGTTCCGAATACTTTTTATGGAGTTTGTGTTGCTGCAGATACACAAAGCTTTCCTGCATTAATCCGACGTGATGGTGTCATAGCACCATATTGGCACAGGAGAGAGGCCTAAGGCCGACTCTGGAGTCCTATGGCAAAACTGTGGCTTCTAGAAACCAAAGGGCATGAGGCTGAGCGGTGAGGTTTGATGGACATTTGGATGAAAAATACACCTTCCCTGAATTGCTTCATTAGCAAAATTGGGTGGTTCCACCCATCTCCACCACTGCTTTGTAGCATCCTTTCACTAAGCCTTGTTTAAACAGCTGGTTTTCAAATGTTTGTTTTGCTGGTAAGGTAGATATAAATAAGCATCTTGTAACTTCCTGTGCTATTGGCCACTGTCTCTTTTTGTGGCCAATCATGTGGTGAAAACTGATTTTTTTTAAAGGGAATTATATTTATGGGACTGTGGTTCATTCTTGCAACAGCATTCATTACAGTGGTGTGAAAGGTAACTGGGTTGTTGGGTTTTTTACCTTTTTTCAAAATTTATCACTCTCTGAAGAGCACTGAAGACACAGTACAGAGCCAGGTGTGGTGGATTTCTTCAGGGTGGGGGTGCGGCGTTGAATTACCTCAGAATAACCACATTCTTCAAATTAGGGTTGCTGTATTGTTTTCTCTTGAATTCATGTTCAAATACCTGCTGAAGTGAATTCACAAGGAACTGGGAGTGGTAATAATAAATTTTAAGTGAAGGTTTGGGTTGATCCCAACCACCAAATGTGCCCAAAGAGATCTCCATTTTATAAAATGACTACACTGAGTTCTTCTACACCCACTTCGGTGAGAACATGGCAAATCTTCTAGTGACTGGTATGGTTAGCTCTTTTCCCACCAAACCAGTATCCAGCTGAGATAATTGTGCTCACATTGAAGCGGGGGCACACTTGCAATGGAGAATTAGGTGCAGTTCCCATCTAAATTACACCGTTTAGTTGTGGCTTTGTGTGGAACACTTTTGCCGACAAGTTTACCTCAATAATATTGAATCATGTTTTGGCAGCAAATGATGTGTGCTCACACCCAACAAATTGTACCAAAGAAGAAATTTGTGATGTATAAAAAAGAGAAAAAAACCTTACTATCTTTATGTCTACAAAATCTGGTTTGATTACAGCTGTTTTCTGCCCCCCCCCTCCATGTAATTGAAAGTTCAGTGTAACTGAAAACTCAGTGCAATTTTTGTTCTTATCAGTTTCTGGAAATCGTTTCTATATGAATGGGCATTAAAATGATTAAGGCTAAGGCAATTAAAATGTTGAGATGAGAGCATAGCAATAAAATGTGAAATGTGAATATGTTACTTGATTGATTGATTGATTGATTGATTGATTAGATTTATATACTGCCCTTCACCATAAGATCTCAGAGCAGTTCACAGAATAAAGTAAAGGATACTAATGAGGAAATAATTAAAAACAAAACAGCAAAACAATAAGCCCCCCTTCCTACAGACACATTTAAAAAGCTGTAGAATATTAATCAGCCCAAGGCCTGGTTGAGGAGGAACATTGTTTTTAATAAGTACCGGAACGGGTTACTTCCGGGTTTCGGAGGTCGCGCATGCGCAGAAGTGCTATATCATGCTTTGCACATGCACAGAAGTGCTGAATTGCAACCTGTGCATGCGCAGATGTGCCACTTCAGGTTGTGAATGCTGTGGGTTGTGAACGTGCATCCCGCCCGGAGCACATTCGCAACCCGAGTGTCCACTGTAAAGTAAATCAATTGCCTACCCAGATGCTTAGAAAGTTGTTATTGTTATTTATTCAATTTATACACCGCCCTATTCCCAGAGGTCTTAGGGCAGTTCACAAAGAAGGCCACGACATAAAATCAAACCAAAAACAATAACCCAATAACACCCCCCCAAAAAAAAAGAGCCGTATTCTAAAAGGGTGCTGGATGTCAATAAGACCAAGCAAGTCCTCGTTAAAAAGGAACATTTTTGCCTGGCACCTAAAGGTATATAATGAAGGCGCCAGGCAAACTTCCTTGGGGAGAGCATTCCATAGACGGGGAGCCACTGCAGAGAAGGCCCTTTCTCATGTTGCCACCCTCTGGACCTCTCGAGGAGGTGACACATGAAGAAGCGCCTCAGAAGATCTCAGGGTCCAGGTAGGTTCATGTGGAAATAGGCGGTCCTTGAGGTATTGCGGTCCTGAGCCGCTTAAGGCTTCATAGGTCAAAACCAGCACTTTGAATTGGGCCCAGAAATTAATTGGTAGCCAGTGCAGTCGGACCAGGATCGGCGTAATATGCTCAATCTGCCTTGCTCCGGTGAGCAACCTGGCCGCTGAATTCTGCACTAGATGAAGTTTCCGAACCGCCTTCAGAGGTAGCCCTGCGTATAACTCATTGCAGAAAGCTGAGACTTCTAATAAGTTTTAGCATTTTAAGTCAAAATGGACCCTCTCATCAACTGACATGTGGGTTGGAGATGAGGGAATGTGCTCTTTGGTCTTAGAAAAGTCCCCCAGTCCTGATATAAGGGGTTCCAAACAACTTTCTCGCTAACGGCGTTTCAGCAAATGCAGTTCTTTTTTCTTCTTTTTATAAAGAGACTAACGGGTGAAAAGAAGCAAAGCAAGGAGCTAGAATACTTTCCCACCTGGTTACAGATATGTGCTCATTCATATGGAACAAAGTGCGACCATGAGTACTCAAGGTAAGCCACATGCATTCCAAATTTTCCGGGCATTGGATTTGCTCCTACACAGGTGGCATCACCGGGAAGAATTTGTTGGACATTTCCCATGGATAAGTGTTGTATTTGTAGATGACTTGAGATAACAGAGCTAGCAGCAAATAGCACAAGCAGAGTTTATATCACTGTCAAGTACCTGGGCTTGCTATGAGGAAAAGTGAGGCTGGGTATGAATAGCCCAAGATTGCTTTTCCAGTCAAAAGCGGAAACATAGGGCAGTTGTGAAAGCTGGGTCAGAGTTCAGAGCCAGGTCAAAATACCCTTTGATGATTTGCAGAAAGTGAGCATGGAGAAAGCAACTTTACAGAATTGGGGATGGGGGGGGGCGAGATTCAGTTCACATTTAAAGACGAACATACCTAATTTGCATGTTCTGAAACAATAAGAGAACTGAAACACAAGTAACCTTTGAATTTTTGCCATGTGGATCTCAACCAATATCTATAAAGTGCATATAATTAGTAGTGTCAGATTTAAGGTAGTGTGGGTTGTTCCCCTACACAGGGCACTGAGCCGAGGGGGTGGTAATAATAATAATAATAATAATAATAATAATAATAATAATAATAATAATAATGCAACCTATACTTATATGGGTACCTATTCATCCCCTCCAACATTTCTCCAATGAAAATAGGGACATACTAAGGAAAAGTGGATCAAATCAGGATCAAATCAGGAACTGGGATTGCTTCTCTAAATCAGGGACGTCCCTGGAAAATATGGACACTTGGGGGGGGGGGTCTGACCTATTGAGAAGTTCTCTTAAAAAGCAACTGTACTAAAAATATTAAGAAAGGGATGCCAATTTTTGTCCTCACTCAGTGAGCATAAAACTGCACATCTTAATGAAAATAGCATACGGGAAATGTTTTGGGGAGAAATTCACATTTAAATGCTGATTATTTTCCTAAGGATTTTTCTATTTTAAAAAATTGTAAAATGATACAGAAATGTGGAGTACTGAATTTAAGAATGGGAAAATGGAAAGAAAAGTAAATTACAGATCCGCCATCCCTACTCAGGATGTGACCTGTTAGCATGGCCTGACCTGCTGCTAAATACCCAAGTGTGTAAAAATGAAGTAAATTGATAGAGAAAGTTTTCTATTGATTATTTGCAGTTTCCGGGTCTATCTTTCACATGGTGCTTACAGAATGATGCAGGCTTAAAATCAGTGAAGTTTGTCTACTAATAAAAGTATAAATGCCTTTCTCTTTCTGGGTGCTCCAGACCGTTGCTATTTTGCAGGAGAGAGTGAAATGCATATCTGAACTTTAGGTTTACACAGTTAAGGCACACTAAATCACTCTGTTGCCCAGTGTAACAAATCCACTTAAAAAACCCCTACAGAGAACTTGTGTGGCTTGGAAAGTGACTGGTGTAGAGAAAGAGAGGGCGTGCAAGCTTTGTGCAAGCAAATCTGGTTTAATGTTCAATAAACAGGTTGCCTTCTCTCTGTTTTCTGCTTTTCACTAATCTGCTCAGTTTCTCCTCTATCATTTTCCTCATCTGAAGGAAAGTCCTGTACCCGCTCTTGTCTCAGTTGGGTCCTTGCAACAGTCACTGGGCAATGCCAACCTGTACTAAAAACTCAACTGGTGTGACAACATGTGTGTTATTCCAGCCCATGGTGACTTTGGATGAATGATGAAGGAGTCATGTAATTTCTCTGTTTTCAGTGGCAGATTTTCACGTTGTGTCGAGATTTCACAGGATACAGCAACTCATTGCTGACAGCCTTTGCTGTGGGGCCTCACAGTCGCCCCTTTATAATTAACCCCTGGACAAAAGATAAAACAGTTCCCATGGTCACCTGTTCAAACTCTTCCGCACCACGGTGAGGTCATTTCTAATTCTATTTAAATCATTGCCATCATTTCTAAATCTGTGTCTATACATATAAATTAGTAGGTACAAATGTTATGCAGAGCTATGCCCTTGATCTCTTTTTTTGTGATCCCTATCTGAAGTAAACGTAGATGCTGACCACAAACAACTGCAGGCAGGCCTGCAGTATATCCAGGCTTTGGGCGCAGGACCAAGCGCCATCACTGGGCAGTTGGTCCTGCACCCAGGGGAATGCCCTCCAACTCCTGCTGCCATTGGATGATTCGGTGGCAGGGAGGTGATCTGGCCTGTCATTTGCTGGCTAACAAGGAGGCCTGAGGCCCGACCACAAAGCCGCCTGCCCAAGAAGGGAAGAATGGACTTCCCATGAGCCCAGATTTCCCACGTCCTGGTTCAATATGTTATACAGTGGTACCTTGGGTTAAGAACTTAATTCGTTCTGGAGGTCCGTACTTAACTTGAAACTGTTCTTAACCTGAAGCACCACTTTAGCTAATGGGGCCTCCTGCTGCCGCCACACCACCGGAGCATGATTTCTGTTCTCATCCTGAAGCAAAGTTCTTAACCCGAGGTACTATTTCTGGGTTAGCGGAGACTGTAACCTGAAGCGTATGTAACCCTGTACCACAGGGGTCAGCAAAGTTTTTTTCAGCAGGGGACCGGTCCACTGTCCCTCAGACCTTGTGAGAGGCTGGACTATATATTTTTTTTGGGGGGGGGAGAAAAAAGAACAAATTCCTGTGCCCTACAAATAACCCAGAGATGCATTTTAAATAAAAGCGCACATTCTACTAATGTAAAAAACGCTGATTCCCAGACCACCACGGGCGGGATTTAGAAGATGATTAGGCCAGATCCAGCCCCCCCGGCCTTAATTTGCCTACCCATGTGTTATACGTTAGGATACTCTCAGACCTCTTCCATGCATCTCTTCCCACCTTTCCTGCAGCACTCTGCAGCTGTCCTCAAATGCTCTGCTACTCATTTGAGGACCCGTTGTCTGCAGTGATGCAGCCACGTCCGAAGATGCCAAAGGGTGTGTTGTCTGTTTAGGAGATCAATTCAGTACAGGCTGTACAATTGGACTGTGCTTTAAATGTCAAATGTACAGATTAGAGAGATGCAGCCTTCATTCTCCCTGAGGCAAGAGTGGGAGGAGGGGGGAGTGTTTGTTCGTATAATAATTTCCCCATGTTGGATTCCCCCCCCCCGTGAGTTTCATCCCTTCAGGACTGAAATGAATGTATTAAGCAGCTAAGGAAGCCTTTGGATCAAAAGACAATGCTTGTGGCATGCAGCTACGGTAACGGGCTGCTCCTGTTGGTATTTTGGGAATGCTGAATGTGGGTGGGAAAGCCTAAGGACACTGTGTGAGTGCTTCCTTCGGTGTCTACATACCCTCTACAGGCTCCAACAAGGTGTTTTGAGAGAAGTCCCGGCAGAACATTGGAAATCCCCACGTGAAACACAATTTCTTGGCAGCCTCGGTAGTGAAATCATAGGGAACATCTGACAAAGTGGTTTTGCGCTCGTACATTTTCTAAATAAAATCAAAGCTGTCCAGAAGAGACCAACCAGGTTAGACCCAGGGTCCACCCAGCCAGTATCCTTCCTTCAAGTCATAAGGGCAGCAACCAGTGCTTTTTTTCACCAGAACTCAGTTCCGGCACCTCTCAGGTGGGCTCCATTGCCATTATAAGAGAACAAGGGAGGCGTTCACGGTGAGTTCTGGCACCTCTTTCTCCAGAAAAATAGCACTGGCAGCAACGCTCCTCTGTGTTTCCTTCTAACATCTAATATCCAGAAGTATACTATCTCTGAGTATGGTGGTTTAACTAACATGTCTATTGGCAGTTCTATGCAACAGACAGCCAGGCACTGCAACTGTTTTGAGCTTCCTATGACCCACATGAACATTTTTATAGGGAAGGAATATAGTTCGGTGATAGGGCACATGCTCTGTGTGCAAAAGATCTCAGGTTCAATCCTTGGCATCAGGCGTGACAACTCTAGGGGGCTGAGGTGTCTTTGGCCCCCTCAATATTTGTTGGAAGGGGCCAAGTCCCCTCAATGTTGAAGGGGCGGAGGAGGTTGAGCGTGGAGCCGATCAGGGCACGGCTTCAGTGGCCACCTCCTCCAGAGCCCTCAAACACCTCCTGACAATGTGATGTTGCACAACGGTACCACACATGACATCACAGGCCCCCTCAATCTTGGGGGCAACTTAGTGCCTCTGCTTGGCATATCTAGGTAAGTCTGGAAGAGAACCTGCCAGAAGCCCCGGTGAGCCGCTGCCTGTAAAGTGTGTGTGTATATATATGTTTTTCCGGGTCATGTGGCCAGCATGACTAAGCCGCTTCTGGCAAAACCAGAGCAGCGCACAGAAATGCCATTTACCTTCCTGCCAGAGAGGTACCTATTTATCTACTTGGACTTTGACGTGCTTTTGAACTGCTAGGTTGGCAGGAGCAGGGACCGAACAACGGGAGCTCACCCCGTCACAGGGATTCGAACCGCCGACCTTCTGATCGGCAAGCCCTAGGCTCAGTGGTTTAGACCACAGTGCCACCCGCGTCCCTTCCTGTAAAGTATAGATAATACCAATACCATTGATGGACCAATGGTCTGACTCAGTACACGTCAGCTTCCTACGTTTCTAGCTCACAAATCAATAGCAGTCCTGTCTCTAATCTTGACTCAAATGGGGGTGTGTGTGTGTGCATGCTATTTGTTAAAGCAAAATAGCTGAGGTTTGACCCTACACATTGACTTGCTACTATAGCATCTTCTAGTAGCTCCTCTGATGAGTCAATTAACCCACCCAAGCATGTTCTAAACCTAGATATTTTCTTTAAATTTCCTCCATTAGGATACTTTACTTCTGAATGCGCACCCCTCGTTTTGCTTCTGCAGTTAGTGGTACGTGGCTGAGACACACCTGACTTCTTTTCCATCTCGACTTTGAAATGATTGCATTTGGCAATGCTGATATTGCATCTTTCTTTCCTCCATGGCAAGGAAGCAAAATAAACACACAGTAACATGCATATATATCAGTCTGCTTACACATGATGCCAACAGATGGCAATATTTTCTCATCCTTGTACAATATGGGGCCAACCCCCATCCCCATCCCCCTGGCTCTCCCTGGAACATTTGCATCGAACTCTTCTTTGTGATAGAGGAGTAAACTGAACCTTTTCTCATCTGAAATGCCTCTTTGATGTAGCTTTGCCCCCACCCTGCCTTCAAGGTAGGAGTACCATATATTGAAGCACATGCCACACCAGTGACGGCTGTAACTGTCCCTTAGGGAAACAGCATGTGAATATTATGAGTCTTATAATGGTCTGCTCATGGAAAAATAAGCAAAGATTATTATTTTTCTTCACTTGAATCTAAGGGGCTGCCATGGCTTTATACTGTAAATTCATGGAGAGGGTTTTTATTTTTAATGCAATTTTGCATGGCTCCAAAAAGCCTATATTCATTTAAACAAAAAACAAAAAAAACACCCTCTTTGTTGTTGATAAAGTAATAGCTACATTTTTGTTCAGATTAGGTTGTGTTAAAAGACATGTGATTCACCACCTGTATCATTTTGTCTGTTTTAAAAATCTATATTCATTATGCTCACACCTCAAGTGTCCTCTGAGCATTTTATATAGTATATATATATATATTTTCCCAGTCAACTACAGAAAAAACAACAACACCCATATAAATGATAAATACACATCTTTAAATGCCTGTGTCCATGAATGTGGCTATTCTGAAAGGGCCATGCCTCCCCAGTTTGCATTATGGGTGTTTAAGGGCACAGGTTTATTCATCCACATGGGATGTGCTTGATGCAGAAGACATTGGTGTGTCATGTTTTAGGTTGCCACATAAAGTGTGCAGAATTTCTAAATTTGCCACATCTAAAAATGAACCCTCTAGCCAGGAACCCTTGGATTGCTCTAAAGATTTCCTTAGAAAACATGACTTTTCAGAAAGTTCAGCAGTTATCGATAAAGAACCAAATGGTCAGTGTCTCTTGTCAAATCTCTCTCTCTCTCTCTCTCTCTCTCTCTCTCTCTCTCTCTCTCTCTCTCTCCTTTTTAGCTTCAATATTGTCAGCACTGGTACAAACGTTGCCAAACTCTCTGGTATCAGGAGAGAAACTCTACAGGAAGTTCAAAACTTCACCCCAAAAGACCAGAGTCCTTCTTATTGGGAATAACCCAAATAGAAGTTCCCATGTGTTTATGTCATCTGTTTATGTCATCTGGAGAGACCAGGGAATTATGTCAGAATGCTGTTTATTGGTTATAGCTCGGCTTTCAATACCATCCTTCAAGACATCCTCATCAGAAAGTTAAGGGACCTGGAACTTTCTTCTAACATCTGTGATTGGATCAAAGACTTGTAAAGATATATAAAATGAACCATGGAAGGAGAAGAAGGGAAGTCACTGGATATTGAAAGTTTGCAAAAAAAAACCCCAAAATTATTTTGATTGTAAAATTAAAAATTTAAAAAATTATTATAAAAAAGAAATTCAAAACTTCTAATGCCCCAGGAAAACAAGTTTATTACTTGACAGAGCTCCAAAATACAGAAAGATGAATATCTGATGTGGGTTTGGTGCTATAAGGAAGTAACTGGAAACCCATCCAGAAAGTGGCAAAGTGTCATGGCCATATTGTCAATGTGAGTTTGCCTTCTGTGGAGGCTGTGTTTGTCATTGGGCTTATAAAACTCCAGAGGAATCTGAGGTGACAGGTGTCTGATGCCTTCTTTCCTTCCATTTGTTTTTCATGCAGTTTTAAAAACCCTGGAGCAAGTTAGTAGCTGCTCTATCATTCTCCAGGCATTGGGGTGACGCACTACAGTTTCTCTGTGAGAGGTTTTCCCATTCAGAAGGATATGTTTCATGGCCATCCTAATTACTAGAGCTAAGAATGGCTGGGGGACTTTTTGCAGGCATTCCCATTTCCTGCACAAAATGCACAACTTGGGGTGGGGGTGGGGAGTTGTAAACAAAGGCAAAGAGTTCACAGTATTTCCTCCCCAACACCTGCTAAGAATTCGGGCAATATACAGTGGTACCTCGGTTTACAACCATAATCCGTTCTGCAGGTCCGCTTGTAAACCAAAACAGGTTGTAACCCAAGGTGCGCTTTCGCCAATGGGGCCTCCCCCAAAAAAGGGTTGTAATTAAAAAAAAAGAGAGGGACACATACTTCTGGGTTTACTGGGTCTACTTTGAGTGAAATCTGATTGACTACCACCACAGGTTCATCTTGCGGGAGACCAGGCCTACTTAATAGGGCATTCACCCTTCTTCTTTAGGGTAATGTCCACGAAGAGGGAAAGAATGGGATGTCATTGGTAAAAACAGGGGAAGAGGGTTCATGTCCCTCTTTAGAACCGGCAAATGATAGAACTGCCTCTGAATTTCCCTGATAATGAATTTGGAAGTGCACCTGGAGTGTCCTGTTCAGCTAAAACATGTATAGGAAGCCTCTTAGTTTCCTACTATAAAAGAAAATGTTAGTGGCATTTCTCAAGGCAGTTTTGCACACTGCTGCTAGTCTTGCCACTGTTTATGGATAAAGAAGACTCTGAGCTTGTAACAGCTATATATGAAGGGTGCCCTCCCCATCAACAACTCACTATAAAGCCTTGCTTATTTATCTTTCTGCATCAATTTCAGGTTTACAAGTGTAGCGGCTAACTGATTTTTTCTTTCGAGAGAAATTATTTTAGCAGTTTTCTCATATCTCTTGAGTCGTCACCTCTCTCTCTGTCTGGCTGTCTGTCTGTCACTCTTACACTTCAAAACACTTCTACATGTTAAAATGACAAAGTTTTTGGAATAAGCCCCGTCTTGCCCCTATTGCTGATAATGTAGGGTGATATAAGGAATTGTAACAATACACAGCAGATATTGAGAGGAGGGGGGACGGAGAAAGGAGAAGCACTCTATTTTTTTAAAAAAGCAAACAAACACAGGGAATAAAAATGAGACCACCAGAACATCGACTGCCTTTTTATTTATTTTTCTCTTTAATCGTATTTTTTCTCTCTCTCTCTCCTCCCCACCCTGCCCCTCCTCTTAGCCAATTCCGAACAGATCCTTTGGTCAGAACTCAGCAGGAAAGGTTGTTGAAAGCTTTGATAGTCAGTGAAGGAGAACATAACTACACAAAGCAGTAGCATGCACCAGTGGAGTCACCTTGCTGGGTGCACCTCCCTCCAAGAACAGCCCCCGATCATTATTCATCTAGACCTCCCTCTGGCCCATAGTACCATTGGCTCCAACAGCGCCTGATCCCCCGCTTGCCCTTTCCACAGGTATTGCTAAAGCAAATAGCTCACGGTATTTACTAGGTGTGCAGCGCTTTAAATCATATTAATCTATCCAATAAAGTATTTACAGCCAGTAAAAATTCCACCGTGGCGCAGCCGATCTGCAAGAAGGATGAATGGTGGAAAACACAAAAAGCCCGGGCTGGCCCTGCCCCAGACAGATTGTCTGAAGTCTGTGTTCCTGGGAAAGGAACAGCGAATGGGGAGAGAGGGAGCAGTGAGCACCTGGGCCTCATCTGGGGAACAGAAAACACAGGCACACGTGTCACGGCGGCAGAAGGAAGCAAGCAAGTGTGTGATAGAACAACAAATGGTGGAGCCCGAAGAAACTCCAGAAGGTGATCAGAGCCATGTCTTTGTTCAAGATCCCTGCATTTGGACGCCATAATCTTGCACACACCCATGTGCACCAGGCAGCACTAATTTCGAGGGATCAGATATGCTGTTTCAATTTTCATTCTCGGCTTGATTTCCTAGCCACAACTGAAACATGATTCTGACTCCTGATATCCTCTGGCTTAAAGTTTCTCTGGACAGATTTCCAGACTCTGTCCCCCCGGCTTGCCTGCTTAGCTATGCTCACTCTTAATTCTTGCTGATGCCTCTGCTTCTTGAAAAGACTCACCCACAAGATCCAGACCCTGTAAGTGCCACCAGCATCTCTCAGCCGTCCCCCAAAGGAGGACTGTTATCTGATAATGCTTTGAGAGCTATGAATTTTTGGGTTGTTTCAGGACTGAATCTTGTGCTCCTCCCACGCAAATTTGTGGGTTTCCCTGGCTCATAAATTCTTTCCCATTTTCTTTAAGGTCATGAAAACAGCTTCTGCTGAGGCAGAGACTATTCGAGGAAACTAAGTATGAAACAATTAAATGCCTAAAACTAGACTAACAACATATGTTTGACTAAGCAATTTCCATCTTTGCTATTGTTTTCAGAATACAACCTACTGCCTCGGAATTGAATTGAATTTAGGTAACTCATTGGGCCCAGCAATGGTGCATATCAAGTATTAAATTCTTCTTCTTCTTCTTCTTCTTCTTCTTCTTCTTCTTCTTCTTCTTCTTCTTCTTCCACCTTTTTCCCACCGGATTTTGATAAACATCAGTTCGCCTATAGGAGAAATAGGTCAAGAGATGATGCCATAGCTACAGCCTTTCACCTTGCAGAGAGTCATCTGGGGAGACCAGGGAATTATGTTGTTTATTGATTATAGCTCGGCTTTAATACCATCCTTCCGGACATTCTTATCAAAAAGCTGATGGAACTAGACCTTTCTTCTAGAAGAAGAAGAGGAAGAAGAGTTTGGATTTGATATCCCGCCTTTCACTCCCCTTCAGGAGTCTCAAAGCGGCTAACATTCTCCTTTCCCTTCCTCCCCCACAACAAACACTCTGTGAGGTGAGTGGGGCTGAGAGACTTCACAGAAGTGTGACTGGCCCAAGGTCACCCAGCAGCTGCAGGTGGAGGAGTAGAGACACGAACCCGGTTTCCCAGATTACGTGACTACCGCTCTTAACCACTACACCACACTGGCTCCCTACCATCTGTGACTGGATCAAAGACTTTCTGAGGGATCGGACACAGTGAGGATTGGGCTTGTTACATCTACCTCCCTGAAGCTCAGCACTGGCACCCCACAGGGATGTGTGCTGAGTCCCTCCCTGTACTTGTTGTATACATATGACTGTATTTCATCTGATTCATCTACTGCAATTATTAAGTTTGCAGATGATACTACCATAATGGGTCTAATTACAGGTGGAGATGAATCAGCGTACGGGGGGAGGCTCAAAAAGTATCTACATGGTGCCTAGAGAATAACTTGCACCTAAATATTAGCAAGACAAAGGAGATGGTGTTGGACTTTCGGAGGAAGAGAGGGGAACTAGCCCTGTTGTATATGGGGGGGGGGTTGTGTGGAGAGAGTCTCTTCCTTTAAATTCCTGGGAGTTTACCTTAGTGAAGACCTCACTTGGAAAAACAATATAACTCAGGTGGTTAGGAAGACCCTACAGAGACTCCATTTCCTCCGGGTCTTGTGAAAGAACAATGTTAAACAACAATTGATGACCTCCTTCTACCGGTCCACAATAGAAAGTGTCCTCTCATCTTGTATCACCGTGTGGTACGTTGGCTTGACAGCCACGGACAGAAAGTCTTTACAGAAGGTGGTGAACACAGCACATGATATCATGGGCTGTCCCCTAAGCTCACTAGATGACATTGCAAGGGATCGATGTCTTAGGAGAGCGAGAAAAATTCTCAGGGACTATTCACACCCCAGCCAGCACCTCTTTAATCTTCTACCCTCAGGGAGGAGATATAGAAGTTGCTGCACTAGCAGAAGCTAGTGCGACATCTTCCTCTGGTGAAGCCTTTCTCAACCTGTGGGTCCCCAGATGTTGTTGAACTACAACTCCCATCACCCCTAGCTAGCAAGGCCAGCGCTCAGGGATGATGGGAATTGTAGTCCAACAACATCTAGGGACCCACAGGTTGAGAATCGCTGCTCTAGTGCAATAGGACTTTCCCCCTTTCTCCCCCCCCCAATAACTGCTCACTGAAATGTTCGGGGGGGGGCAATAGAAAGCTGCCTACTACTGAGTGAGAGCCTTGGTCCACCTAGCTCACCTGAGCCACAGCCTTTCCCCATGCCAACAGCTGACTAGGGTCAGAGTGACATCATCAAATGAAGTATATGATTCCCAGTTGGTTGGAAACATATACAAGAAGAAACAGGGGTTTGTTGCTTATTAGGAAATAAAGGGGTTAATGGAAATTGGCACAAATGTGTCTCTGCAGGTACTAGGGAGGCAGGATTGAGGAACGTTTCAGGCACGCTCTCCCAAACCCTTTCATGCCCTAGATATCCAGCTGCAAACATTCAGCATAGCCCTAATAACTAGTTGTGGGGACCTGTTCTAACCCCTTCCTTCCTCCTTTTTCTCTCCCCCCAACCCCTTTAATGGCTTCCTTAACTGGATATTTATTTATTTAGCTTGAAGTAAGCGATAGCTGGGACAGCTGATTATTTGTTCTGGGATGAGTTGCATGAGAGGAGGGGAAGTTTAATACTGTTATCCATTTAACAGCAATGTGGCGGGGGTCGTGTTAAATTTAAAAAAGAAACAATCCATATCTGGTATTCAGGAGAATGCCTTCAAACTCAAAGACTGTGGTTTTCAGATAGTGCACCTAGTTTAGAAGCCAAGTCGGGGTCTACTAGTGAGCCTCCTAAGTGAAGTTGTGATGATAAGCTCCTTGTCCAACATCAGACAACTATAACTAGAAGTGGAGGAGGCTGCTCAGATGACTTCCTGAAGCAACATACCAGTTGCCAGCATCATGTCTCTTCTCCTAGAGACAGAACTTGATGAGCTGTAAAAAGACTTTACTCACATCCAGGAGGGAGATGACTAAGCTGACATCGGGTTGTGTTTTTTTAAAAAAAGTATTAATTCCTCTACTTCCCAAACCAACACAGTGGCTATATGATCCGTTTGCTTCCAAAAGCTCATGTGATTCTACTGCAACTCCTCTGAGTGGGTAGAGATGACTCAGACTTTTGTAAACGCTGCTAGACCACACATGACACCTAAGTAGGAAAGGTTTCCTTACCTTTTTAAAAATAAAAAGCATACACTAAAGAGAAGAGAGCAACAAGCTCATGGTGGCTTCACATTAACATTTTTGAGTGGGAATAGCCCCGCCTGTTTGCATTTCATCTGTTTGATAAAGGACCATTTAGTGAGAATTTTCTACCTTCCGGTTCTAAGATGGGCAAATACACTTTTCTGTCATGGTGGCTGGTGCACAGAAGACCTGGAGGAGCAGCTGGGAGGCCACAGGGTGAAGCCAATCAGATCATAGAGGAATGGCCAAGTTGCTCTGGTTTTCTCCCCATCTTCCACTCTTGCAAAGATTCTGTTGAAACTTAAGATTGCATGTCGCCCAGTACAATCAGTGTGACAGGCAATTGCCCTCAGGAGTAAAAGGTATCTGACTTTTTCAGGGATACTTCCTGAAGGTCTAGTTGAACAGTGCCCACCTGGAAGTATCATGTGAATATCTCCAACAGAAAACACGTTTCATATTTCCTAATATCTCGCTCTTCCAAATTCTACCTCTCGGTATCTTTCATAGAATCATAAAATTGTGGAGTTGGAAGGACCATGGGGATAATCCAGTCCAATTCCCTGCAGTGCAGGAATCTTTTGCCCAGCGTGGGGCATGAACCCACAGCCCCGAGATTAAAAGTCTCATGCTCTACTGACCAAGTTATCCCCTAAAGCACTTTACAAAAACCGATGTTACAAAGCAATGTCTCTCCGGGTTTAAAACAGCATAGAGCAGCAATGGCTTATTTTTAAATGTCACAGGGGAAAGAAAAAGAAGTGATGGAACAAGACATGAACTCATGGAATGGTTTATGCACAAGTCTGCTTCATTACGTTGTTCATTCGAAGACCAAATCCTTTTAAAAAAATGTAGGTGGGCAGTGTTTTCCCATGTTACCACCTAGTATTAATCAGGTTATTTAGATGTCTAAGAGTTAAAATTTATTCTGCTGTGCATACAGCTAGGGCTAGGGGAATAAGGCATTTACCTTAAGAATCCAGGAACATAAGGTATTCTGTTTTGTGTTTCTGCTGCTGCTGGATTGGACGCATCCCCTCCATCTGCTATCCCCAGCTCTGAAACAAGATTCCTACCTGGCCTGTTAAGGAAATATTGAAGGGCAATCACCTCAAATGACACCTACACCTATAACATGCCCCCCACCCCTTAAAACAACAAATCCCTCAATCTGTGGGGTGTGTGTGTTTGTGTGTGTGTGTGTGTGTGTTTTTACAAGCCTGACATGGAATGGCGTAGAAAAGATCAGCGCCGACACCCAAACGGGGCAAGGGAGCCTTTGCAAACTGTGTCCAGAGTCAGTCAAGGAGAAAAATAAACATTCACGACATAATTGGAGAATGGATTTGCACAAGCTGAAAACAAACTCCTCTGTTAATTAGTGATTCCAACCTAAACGGCTGCGTTTCCATGAAAAGCAGTCAAGTCAGGAAGAATAAGCCCTTACACAGCCATCCACAACACAGTTAACAGAGAGCCAGCATGGAAGGCAACTCCCATCAGGCCTGGCCAGCCTGGCCAATGGGCAGGAATAATGAGAACTGTAGTCTAGGAATACTTGGAGAGCCACAGTTTCCCCCATCCCCTGTGCAATGGATATGATGTTAGACTAAGACTGGGGACCAGTTCTAATCCTGCCCAGCTATGAAACTCACTGCATGATTGGCCCACAGTCACAATCTGTTGCTGGAAAAGTCCCTTAAATAACACTAACGGAGACCAGAGAGGAAACAGATTCTGATAACACTGAGGAACAGAAAAAGCCTGAGACATTTTGGCACCTGAGGTAAACCACAAAATGGCTCCCTTTCCCCCACCAGGGAAGAAGGAGTGAGCGAATATCTGCGTCAGAATCAAGGGGGGTGGAATCTGCATTGGGAATGAGGGGGGAACCTGTGTTGCACATGGAGCAATGTCATGTTCCCTGAAAGAGGCTGTGCACTCTGGCGGAGCATCACGCATAACGTCACATGCACTCAAGACACGCACCGGGCCCCCTCACCATTGAGGAGCCGAGTCCCCTTCAAACAAATATTGAAGGGGTTGAAGACACCTTGGGCCCCTACAGTTGGCATGGCTGAAGGAAGGGAGGAGAAATAAAAATTTACTATGGGAACAAGGTTGGGAGAAGACCAGCACATCCTATTTGCCCAGAGGCAGCTGTAGAAGTGCCATTGTGGAGGTTGCCAAGGGGATGGCAAATCCAGCCTCCAAGGAACACACTGCAACAGTTGTTGCATCTGTGGCAGCGGCAGCAGGAGAAGCTGTATCCGCTGTCCCTATGGATACTGCCACTTGAAGCAGTCACCTCACCTTGCATAATGGGTGGGTTGGCCCTGGCAGGAAGTGTCACAAAATCCTGTGCTCCCACTATAGAATTGTGCCCCCCAAAATTATCTAGACTGACAGACAGTTCTGAAGCTCTTCACATAACTTAATAAATGGATGAATGTGAAACCTCTTGAAAATCACTTCTGCTGAAAGTGTCACGACACAGCATTACCTTTGGGACTGCTGGCTCACACCTCTCAGTGTTGCAGTCACTGAGGGATAAACATGTGTGAATGACCGCACCCCACATTAAATGGGGGGCACCCTTTGCGTGGTCGCGTGCAGCCCCCTGGACCCTATGTGGCACCATTAGCACAGGCTTGGCTTCGCCTTCCCCAGGTGGGATACCTGGAGGTCTCCGCCTACCTCAGCCAGTTGCCCCATCCCGCCTGGGGAGGCGTTGCCAAGGCAATCAGGCCAGGTAGGGGGAGGGACCACTTGACCACACAATAGGGGGAGGATCTTACCTGGGAATCTTTTGTTGGCTCCAGAGCTTCTCCCACCCTACCCACCCTCAGTTAAGACTTCTTTTGCAGTTAACCTTTTCTCCAGAGGTATGCGGGCGCTGCTACATCAAGGTCGCTGTTGAAGGGCCGGAAAGGAATTCTCCTGCATTGGCAGGTTTGCCTTTCCCATAGCAAAACATCACAACTTTCGCGTATCAGGCCTTGGGCAGAATCCTTTAGTCTATCTTCCCTAAATGGGGGAGGGCATGTAGCGGTGACCCACACCGACCTCCTCTTTGCGGCGGCGATAGCAGGGTTTCCCAATAAAGGGGTTGTTTGAGGGGAGGCTTTGGCCGTATGCCTAGAGGTTGTCATTGCTCTCCCCTGCGACAGCGGCATAATGGGGGGGGGGCTCTCTCTGCTTGAACATACATTCTCCAGAGCCAGCCAGCCCACCCCCCCCCGGATAACCCTAATGTTCCCCAGATCCCCAGCGGGGGACTGGAAGGGATAAATGCCCAATGTCTGAGCCAAGGTCTACCCACATCTGAAACATAATAAAGTTGTGGCCAATTTTAATCCCATAGCACGTTGTCTTGAGTCGTTATTCCACACAGGGGCTGCCCAGGGTTTGGGGGACTCCGCCTGTCCATGCAATGTGAAACCTTTTGAAAATCACTTCTGCTGAAAGTGTCACAACGCAGCGTTACCTTTGGGACTGCTGGCTCACACATCCAGCCCGTCGCTTGTCAGTGTTGCAGTCACTGAGGGATAAACATGTGTGAATAAACCTGCCCTCTGCCTTTTGAGATGTGTGACGTACAGATTAAGAGCATTAAAGGCCTCCGCCCTCACGTGTGAAATATGCTACAAGAAATAGCTTCAGAGAAGAGGTTCCGTCATCTCCTTGCATTATCCTCTCAAATAAGAAGAAGCAGAACCTTCCGGGATCATTCAGCCCCACGTGCTTCTTCCGTATCTGTCAGATTCTAATATAGGTATTGCACATTCTTGCATGGCATGACGCGATGGAAATTAATATGTTAATACGCATACATACATGAAAAAACAGTTCCAATTACTTTTTTTAGAGCGCTTCCGTTCCTGCTGCTTATGACTAAGTGTAGGTAATTAAATCTGGATCACTTTTTCCACTCCACCCATACTTAGCAAAAACCTGTTACAAGTTTTCTCAACGCTCCTCACCCCCCCCCCCCAATCCCTGAGAAAAGGTTGCAAGATTGGCAGGCATGACAGTGACATATGATTCCTTTTTAAGTCTAGCTGCTGCTGCTGCTGCTGCTGCTGCTGCTGCTGCTAATAATAATAATAATAATAATAATAAATAAATAAATAAATAAATAAATAAATAAATAAATAAATAAAATGTTGTGGTGATGTAAGCACCCTGTGTTTGTACATAATATGAATAGTATATATAAGGGGCAGGATTCAACCCATCTGTGCCATCAGTGGAAGGCCTCTGTAAAGTCTTCTGCTTGTGCTGTAGGGCTTTCCACACTCTTCTCTTCCTGTGTACACCCTGTTTTATAGGGGAGTCAGGAGTATCCCAGAACAGTGCTTAAGTGGAGGAGAAGCAGGATTGTCTGCAAGCTGAAATGTTTGCCCTGGCAGAAGGAATGCCTTAGTGCAACATTGATTTCCTCCCAAGGTGAAAACAACAGGTCACCTGACATTTGTCTATAATGCTCCTACTTAGTCTGTAACAGGAGTGAGGAAAATGTGGCCCTCCAGATGTTTTTGGACTACAACTCCCATCGTCCCTTGCCATCGGCCATGCTGGCTGGGGCTGATGGAAACTGGAGTCCAACAAATATCTCCAGAGCCAGACGTTTTATTCCCCATGCCTGGTCCTTGACAAACTGGGAATGGAAACTTTTCTCTCTCTTTTTTCTCTGCGCACACGTGGATTGCGATTTGGTGCTTCTGTGCATGCACAACCGCCAAAATCCAGAAGTAACCCGTTCCAGTACTTCCGGCTTTCGGCGTGTCTGTAACCCCCCAAAAAATGCTACCTGAAGTATCTGTAACCCGAGATATGACTGTACTGTTCAACCTTGTTGGGAGACAGCTAGTGTAGGTAGGACAGAGGGGCTTAACTAGTATATTCACTCAGGGCTTTGGGACTCAGGCTGGGGACAGGAACATTTTTATTAATGCTGCTTTATTAATGACTCAGGTCTCAGGTCCATGTTGTTCAGCCGTGGCTCCCCAGCCCTACCTGGAAATGCCAGAGATTGGGATCTGTGCTCCACCATTCAGCTAAAACCCTTTGGGGCTTGCCTAGCTGACATGCTCACACATAGCCTAGCATACCCTCCAATGCTTCTCCAAGAAAAATAGGCTTGTCCTATTCTCTTTTTCCCAGGTGTGGATGCAAGAGAGCTTCTGAGAACAGCAGGAAGGCACAAAAGGCACACCAGCCACAACTGACCCTGTCTAGACAAAGAAGCTTGCATCTTTGTATGGGTGCTAGTCCAAAAATGAGGGAAGGTAGCAGAAAGATTGCTATTAGCTGTGGCAAATTTTGGCTGAGCTCCACACGTAGCTCTGTGTTTTTTATGCTTTTATTCCGTATTGGATGCTAATGTAATTTAAGAAAAGAAAAGATAGGCTTTCATTGCATTCAAAAGGGAATGCAGGTGCCTTCCAAAAGCTGTCATGCTTTTTCAAGGCATCTCTAGGATCTTCAATAGCCGGACTTTTTGAGCAGTCCATCATTAATACGGGCAATGGAGATGTTAAATAGGCTGGGGCAAATTAAATTAGAAGAAAAATTGATATCAAATCTGCTATTATTTCCAGCAAGTGGTAAATTTTGGCAGAGAGACAGGAAGGTGGTTAGAAAAAAGGGGGAACCTCCGTAGTCAGGACGAAACATGTTTCAGATATTTTGGTGTGTGTGTGTGTTTGCTGTTGTTGTTTTTAGAGTTTGTGCCTATGAAAACGATCTGCTATTCTTCATCCAAATCCTTCAGCTTGTTCAACCGATTTCAACCTAATTTCTCCGTATTTAGTGAAATGAGCCATGCAAGAAAGCATGAACGAATGCACCAGTAAATTATCAAATGAGAACCAGTATTCATGCAAGATTTCATATGTAAAGACCACGTGTGTGTGTGTGTGTGTGTGTGTGTGTGTGTGTGTGTGTATTAACACATGAGCCAAATCAATAGGCCTCCTGGGTCCTTTTCTTTGACCTCCTAAAAATCTGCAACACTTCTTTTTGCCCCTTACAAAGGAACAGTAGTATTACAAAATTAATAATGTGATCCTCTACATGACTATTTGAAATAGTAAACCCCAAGCAGACACCCATACGATTATATGTTATTATTGCTTGTCTTTTTCGAGGGCTGTGCTTTTCCATAGATGTTCACATCATTGCAAGGCATACAATGACACTTAATATTGTTTCAAACAATGCTAAATATAAACATTGCTGAGCATGACATAGCTTGGGCCATTTTGCCAGTGAACAGACTTTTGTGTGAGGTCTCTGGTGACCATGCTGGCAACGTACACTAAGTACCCCTGGTTGTTGTCTGCTCTGCAAACATTTAGGGGACCTGCACAGGTTTCGCTGTGCTGTGAGTCCACAGGGGTTGCCGAGATTAGATCAACAACATAAGGCACATGTACTCTGTGAGATCTTAGGAAGACCGTAAAGACTTGTCCTGATAGTTGGTCGATATGTTTGGGATTTTAGGGGTTTTTTTTATAACAACTTGTTTATGTTGGGCTGCTGCGATTGGCTGCAGTTTCTGTATTCTGTTTAAAACAGTCGTGAGCCACCCCGGGGGCCTGTTTTGTGGTCAAAAGGTTGGCTTAGAAGAAAATCTAAAAACAAACAAACAAAAAATCCTGTGCATTTGTGCTCTTAAGAAAACACACCGTTTACATTGACTGGGATCCAGTTCTGACATGATACTTTTATGGAGCTTAGCTCTAGAAATTAGATCAGTGTGAACAACAGTTGAGTATCAGTGATTTCCAATGTAGTGTTCCCCATATAGGGGGGGGAGGGGGCGAGAGAGAAACCTGTGGCCTTCTAGGTGTTGTCGTCCCTTCAACCCCAGCCAGATGGACAATAGACAAGGGATGATGGGAGTCACAGTCCAACAACATCTGAAGAGCGGCAGGTTTTCTCCATCTCTGTCACATATATCTCTAGCCCTCATCACCACAGTTAACAGACAGCCTGGCGATATCCCTCACTTTTCCCTGCATCCTTTGTCCTGCTGCTTGCGTTTGGACAGATGTCAATGGCAGGCCCTGGGTAGAAGAATTAGTCAGAACTCATCCAGACAATCTAGAGAATGGAGAAGAAGTGGGGTGGGTGGGTGTTGGCGTGTAAACGAGAAACAGTGCGTGAGAACAGATGTTTCTGTCTCTCTGCAAGGGGACATTGCAATGGGGGAGGATTTTTTTTTTTTTAGATACTTAATTTCTTTGTCATTGCTGTTGGTATGCATCTGTCTCGAGAGACAATGGAGTGCGTCATCATGGGTGAAGTCAAACTGCTGTGTTAGGAGCACCGAAGTGACCCCCCCTCCCAGGAGGGGAGTGTGTATGGAGGTCCTGGGCTGCCCAAATGAAAAGACCTCCCCCCCAGCCTCACTGATGTGGTCCAAAGGAATGACCACTCCATGTTTAAAATGGGGGGCGCCCTTTGTGTGGACGCGCGCAGCCCCTAGATCTGGAGCGGCTCCAACAGCATAGGCTTGATTTGCCTTCCCTCAGGTGGGATACCTGGAGGTCTCCGCCTACCTCTGTCAGTTGTCCAATCCCACCTGGGGGAAGCGTTGCCAAGGAGACCAGGCCAGGTAAGGGAGGGATTACCTGCCCACACAATAGAGGGAGGATCTTACCTGGGAATCCTCACTTGGCTCCAGAGCTTCTCCCACCCTACCCACCCTCAGTTAATGTCTTATTTGCAGGTTAACTTTTCTTCACAGGTTTTGCAGGTTAACTTTTCTTCACAGGTATGCGGGCGCTGCTACATTAAGGTCGCTGTTAAAGGGCCGGAAAGGAATTTCCCTGCATTGGCAGGTTTCGCCTTTCCCGTAGCAAAACGTCACAACTTTGGCGGTATCAGGCCTTGGGCGGAATCCTTTAGTCCATCTTCCTCTTTGCGCCGGCGATACCAGGGTTCCCCGTTAAAGGGGTTTCTGAAGGGAGGCTTTGACCGTACGCCGAAAGGTTGTCATTGCTCTCCCCTGCGGCGGCGGCGTAACGGGGGCGGCTATCTCTGCTTGAACATATGTTCTCCAGAGCCGTCCCATCCCCCACACACACACTGGATAACCCTGATGCTCCCTAGGTCCCCGGCTGGGGACTGGGGAGGGAGAACGCCCAATGCCTGAGCCAAGGTCTACCCACATTTGAAATTTAATAAAGTTGTGGCCAATTTAATCCCATAGCACGTTGTCATGAGTCATTATTTCACATGACGGGGGGGGACCGCGCGGGATCTGAGGACTCCGCCTGTCCACGCAAAGCATAGCAATACATTTGACACCAGCTTGGCTGCAGGAGTTGCTGGAAGGAGGCATACAAGGCACCATCCAATCGTCTTAGGGACTCCACTCTGGATTTGCGTAGGGTTAACTCCTTAGCCTTTTCTTCTCCCAAAGATGTCTTGCAAGGCAGCAGAGATGCAGCATCAGAGTTTTCCTTCTCCTAGATGGGCTACCTTCCTAGGCTGATGAGTCTCATCTTCCCCATGCACTCAATTCGCCAGAGCCTATGTTTGCATGCAGATGGTGGTTCCCTAACTCACTGAGGGTTTGTTATAATCAAAATGCAGATAAAACTAGCAATTTTAAAACAATTATGCATAACAAAATCACATTTTAAAAATTACGTACATACAGTGGTACCTCGGGTTACAGACGCTTCAGGTTATAGACTCCGCTAATCCAGGAATAGTACCCCGGGTTAAGAACTTTGCTTCAGGATGAGAACAGAAATCGTGCGGCAGCAGCAGCGGGAGGCCCCATTAGCTAAAGTGGTGTCTCAGGTTAAGAACAGTTTCAGGTTGAGAACGGACCTCCGGAACGAATTAAGTTCCTAACCAGAGGTATCACTGTAATGAAATCTGTAAAAAGGTAAAGGTATAGGACCCCTGACAGTTAAGTCCAGTTGCGAACGACTCTGGGGTTGCAATCCTCATCTCGCTTTGCTGGCTGACAGTTTTTCCGGGTCATGTGGCCAGCATGACTAAGCCGCTTCTGGAGAAACCAGAGCAGCACACAGAAACGCCGTTTACCTTCCCACCAGAGTGGTACCCATTTATCTACTTGCACTTTGACATGCTTTCTAACTGCTAGGTTGGCAGGAGCAGGGACCGAGCAACAGGAGCTCACCCCATCGCAGGGATTCAAACCACCGACCTTCTGATCGGCAAGCCCTAGGCTCAGTGGTTTAGGCCACAGCACCACCCACGTCCCTTAATGAAATCTGTAGAGAGGGGCTATTTCTAAGGATAGTGTAGAAAATGATACTTGTTTGAAATACCTTTGAGAGTAAAAAGTGCCAGGAAAACATTTCTACAAAGCCAGGAATATAATGCTATATAATGTCATAAATCATATTTTAAAATCTGTAATCTGGAGCATGTTTATAAATGTTTAAACTGAGAGGGGCTTAAGCATGCTTATCTGTACTCACATGCAGCCTTAAAGTGCAAAATGTTTATAAATAACTGGTTGTAGACTCCTGTTTCAGATTTGCTTTTGCTTCGAAAGGCAGGCTAGTTGATCCCAAAGTTGTTTACTTTTCCAAGGGTTACTATGCCTTTCAAAAATGAACAACTTATGCTGTGATTCTAAATCACTTGCTGGGAAGAAAAATCCATTAAAATCATTGGAGTTCATTTCCTAGCTTCCCGTGAAGCAAAACACGCCATAGTTAAATTGATCATATTCCAATAAAATAAAATAAAATCTGGAGTTGTGTCTCTTTACTATCTGTGAGAAAGACCCAGTGAAATAGAGGGAGTGACACTGGAAAATATTCTGTGAGGTCTTAAATAATTATGCAACATTAAGCTAGCTTACTGTATTGTATCCAGTGGAGTTTGCCTGCTGCTACCTGTGTTTAGGATTGCAGCCTTAAACCATACATGTACATCTTAGGAGAAGCATCCTGTTCATTAATTGCCATTACTGGTGTGTTTATTATAGATATCATTTAAATATTTTTAAAGTGTTTATAATATTTTACTTATAATATACTGAACAGCAATAGAGTTTTTAAAAAGGTAAAGGTAAAGGACCCCTGACAGTTAAGTCCAGTCACAGAAAACTCTGGGGTTGTGGCGTTCATCTCACTTTACAGGCCGAGGGAGTCAGCATTTGTCTACAGACAGTTTTTCTGGGTCATGTAGCCAGCATGACTAAGCCGCTTCTAGCGCAACAGAACACTGAAACCAGAGCAATGCACGGAAATGCCATTTACCTTCCCAACAGAGCAGTACCTATTTATCTACTTGCACTTTTGGGCATGCTTTCGAACTGCTAGGTTGGCAGGAGCTGGGTCTGAGCAATGGGAGCTAACCCCGCTAAGGGGATTCGAACCACTGATCTTCTGATCAGCAAGCCCAAGAGGCTCAGTGGTTTTACCCAACACTAATTATACTCCCAGAAGATATTAAACAGATAAGCAGCTATGTGATTTTTAAAATACATCTGAAGGCAGCCCTGTTCAGGGAAGTTTTTAGTATTTTTGTTTGTTTGTTTGTTTGTTTGTTTGTTTGTTTGTTTGTTTGTTTGTTTGCTGGAAGCCACCCTGTCAGATGGGCAGCATATATTATTATTATTATTATTATTATTATTATTATTATTATTATTATTACTACTACTACTACTACTACTAGACTCAAGGAAATCAATGGACTTAAGTAAATTAATTCCCTTGATTTCGGTGGATCTGCTTTGACTTCCTCTTATTTTGGAGATCCCTCAAAGTTTAAGTCTAATAAATAGGTCGTTATTGTGCATTTTCCATTTCCTCCCACAAATGTATGGATCTTCGTGCAACAGAATATTTCTTTAGACCTTCATGCTCAACACATGGAGATGAAGAGTGGAGGTGGCAGCAGATACGCCATTGTTGAATCAGGTCAGCAATTACACCCTTGCTCCTCTTTCACAGTATATGCCCACATGTGTTCGACTGAATGTTTCAACAGGACCAGTAGCAGGTTTGTGGCAGTGGGGGGAGGTGGTAGGGAGGTTGGCACAATGTTAACATACCAGCAAAGCCCATCCAGTGCCCAGCTCTCTCTCCTGTTAAGCTGCAGCAATGCTGGTGATGGGAGGTTGGGTTAACACTACCATTCCATCCCATCTACTGAATAGGGCTTCTATGAAACTACCAATCAGGTCCATGTCAGGAAGCAGTGCATTTCAGTGGTACCTGGGGTTACAGACGCTTCAGGTTACAGACGCTTCAGGTTACAGACTCCTCTAACCCAGAAATAGTACCTTGGGTTAAAAACTTTACCTCAGGATGAGAACAGAAACGTGCTCCGGTGGCGCAGTGGCAGCAGGAGGCCCCATTAGCTAAAGTGGTACCTCAGGTTAAGAACAGTTTCAGGTTAAGAACGGACCTCCAGAATGAATTAAGTTCTTAACCTGAGTACTACTGTATAGACTGCCTTTCTGCAGCTGCACCCAAGTTTTAAAATACAGTGGTGCCCCGCAAGACGAATGCCTCGCAAGATGGAAAACTCGCTAGACGAAAGAGTTTTCCGTTTTGGAGGTGCTTCGCAAAACGAATTTCCTATGGGCTTGCTTCGCAAGACGACAATGTCTTGCGAGTTCCTGCTGGTTCCCCCCTTTTTCTAAGCCGCTAAGCCGCTTATCAGCTGATCCGATCAGCAGATAAGCCGCTAAAAGCCGCTAAAAGCTGCTAATAGCGCTAATAGCGCTAATCCGTCAATGGGCTTACTTCGCAAGACAAAAAAACCGCTAGACAAAGAGAATCACAGAACGGTTTCTTTTCGTCTTGCGAGGCACCACTGTATGGCAACCAGTAGACGATGTAAAATATAAATTTGGTCCTGAGAAATGCTTGGGGACAGAACAACTGCAGCAGAGGCCTCAGTGTTGCCATTGCCTGTCTCCCTTGCTCTCCCTGTCGCTCCCACATGGCAGATAGTGCCCATTGGCCCGGGCAGGGGACAGTTGTTTATGTGTCATATTTCAGTCTGTGTGTCAGCCCCCTCAAAGGGAAATGGAGGAGAGAGGAAGCTCAAGCTTGCCTTCCCAATGCTAAGTGTTGCTGTTGGTTGCTGAGCTCATTGCAGTGTGGGTGCAACAGCAGAGCAGTGCACTGAAATCCCCACACCTCACCCATCTCCTCTCTCCCTCTCAAGAACCAGCAGTGATGCTTGCAGGTGATGCTTGTAAAGCAGGTGGGCAATGTCATCCTATTTTCCCCACCCCGTGAACCAATACTGGCTGGAACCATGAATAGGAACACTCTTCTGATAGGGTACAGATTTGTGTTTCAGGTCCTACTTTTCAGTGCTTAATTTAATAGAAAAAAATGAGAAGTTCTGGAGGGGATGGTTGTTTGGAAGGCACACCTAACCAAAGTGTCCATTATCACTAACTCTGTATTTGTGAAAATGCCTACTATCATGGTAAGCACACCTTGCAGAAGCTCAAACACATTTTTTTCCTGTTTAATATCACATATCCAAGGCATTCAAGAAGTCAGTGCTTAGTGAGGTGATGACTAAATACTGAATATCTGAACATTTTAGGAACTTTGATATCAGATACTCAAATGTACAACTTGGGCATCTGAAGGACAAATTATGTTGGAACTATTAACATTCATTGGTCATGTTTTCCATTATTGTGTGTGACATAATATAAAGTCACACACAACATAACGTTGGGTGGGGGATTGGTTATGATTTAGCAGAATCATTCTCAACCGATGATAAGTCATACCCTTTGCATTAGGCCTAAATAACTCTGAGGTCTACAATACTTGAATGAGCATGCTGGTTTTCCTGAAGTACGTTTTGCCGTGAGCTCTTCTGTCTCTGTCAGATTGGACATGTTTTTTCCTGCCTTCCAGTATAATAATTCCCACAGTCTGAACAACCTGGAGGAGAGGAGGAGGGGTGGGGAAAACAAGTTCAGGGATAGGTTATAGACTTTTAGTCAACCAGAAATGAACAGATTGCTGTTTGACGATGTCTGCTTTATTATGAATATACTTAAGAAATTGCTTTAGCAAACAGGAAGCGACTTTAAATGTAGTTCTCTTTAAGAGCCCTCTAGTGGAACTCTGGCATCATATAGAAAGTGCACCTTCTCTCTTAAATGTGATGAAATACTCATGTTCTAACAATTTCCCACACAACCTAGGTAGCTGCAATGTTGGGGTGTTTATCATTCATCTATAGGTAGTAGACAGGGAAAACTGGAATCCCGAGATATTTAATTGGCAAGCAAAATTCCAGAACGTGGGGGTTTGAGAGCAGCAAAGTTGTGTGGTTCATCCTCACCAGACATCGTTTGGGAAAGGGTCAGCTTTAAAGGTTACATATTGACCTCTGTTCAGCGAATCAAATGGACACATGAAGCAGAGATATAGGGACAAATGCACTGACTGCCCCCCGTTGCTGTTCTGATCAGATTCCATGAGTTGGAGGGTGATTTGTTTCTTTTTAAATGGAGAGGCTCCTGGATTGTGGAAGCTCCCCAGACACAGTAGCAGATAGCATAGTGGGTTTCCACTGCTCACTTGACCTCCTGGCAGCCGAGCCATTGCTGCTTACTTGAAAGGGAAGTGTTTGTGTGTGGAGGGGAGACAAGGCATTGGGGAGGTCAGTGCAGTGCAAGCACACCAGCAGAAGTGCCAGATTGGTTCTGCCACTGCATTTGCACCATGCTGACCTCCCCACTGACTTACCCCTTCTCTGCCTCCCCAAAAGCAGCAGTGACTCAGCTATCAAGAAGTCAGGTGAACAGTGCCACACAAACACACTGCCTACTGCTGCTCATGCATTCTAGGACACTGATTTTTTCCAGGTTTCTAAAATGAGGTTGGGGGCACTTCTACAAATACAGGAAATTCCTTGCATCTCAAGTTTACCCTCCAACCCATGGTGGGTGACCAGAAAGCTGACAGGGTATAGAGCCAATACATTCTGCCGTACCCACTGTGTTTATTTAACTTCCATATAGAACTCCTAAAGGGACATATATAGTGTTGGTGCAATTGATTATGCTATATTTTGAGTTGTGTCACACTTTTGCATTGTCCTGTTATATGACTGGCCATTGAACTGTATGTGTTCAACGCAGGGCCTTTATGTTAGTCCGACTGAATGTTTCCCCCTCAGCTTTTGTCAAAGGCAAATATTTAAACATTCCCGGAAATGATAGACATTGCGGATTTTCTTTGAATGTGCTGGAGACTCTAGAACATACTCTTTTCTACTGTCCATTGTACAACCAGCTACACAAATGCATGCTATCCCCGTTTTTGGGTAGGCTAACATCTTGAAAACATCAGATTCTATCTGTCTGACATTAACTTGGAAGTAACTGCAAGGGTGGCTGAGTTTTTGCCAATAGTATCTCTTAGGGTGGTGAATGGCACTATTTAGCAAGAAGAAACTCTAATGGAAATCCTCTTTATTACATATTTTACATGGCTGGTTTTTGTGTGTGTGTGTGTGTGTGTGTGTGTGTGTGTGTGTGTGTGTGTGTATGGATGCTTTATGATGGCCTAGATTTGTAATGCCTAATAAAGCTTTGGTGAAGTAAGTAAGTAAGGAAGTGTTTGTGTGTGTGTAGAGAGAAGCCTCTGATTTTTGTGCAACTGGAATGTACTACACCAGGCATAGGCAAACTCGACCCTCCAGATGTTTTTGTCCTACAACTCCCATGATCCCTAGCTAGCAGGACCAGGGATGATGGGAATTGTAGTCCCAAAACACCTGGAGGGCCGAGTTTGCCTATGCCTGTATTACACTGTAGGAGTCACTGCTGCTGCTGCACTAGACACAATTTTAGCCACACCCAACACTAGTGTGTGGCCCCTAGAAGTTTGTCCACAAGGGAATGTGGCCCTCAGACTGAAACACATTTTCTTACACCCTGCTGAAACTTCCTCAACTCTCCTCCACTCTCTGAAGGTATTCCTCAGGGGTACCTTGGACTAGGCAAAAGACAGGGTAGGATGAGGTGAGCTAGACTCCAGCGACATTTGCGGGACCACAGATTCCACAACCCTAATAGTAAACTACATTGCCACATACAAGGGTTATGCAGCACGACCCCTTCACATCTCTCTCTCTCTCTCTCTCTCTCTCTCTCTCTCTCTCTCTCTCTCTCTCTCTCACTGTGTGTGTGTGTGTGTTACGTGCTGAAGACAATAAAGAGCCTGGAGATATCCCCGCATTCTCACCCTATCGGGGTTGCTGCCAGGAAGGAGTTTTGTCAGTTTTGACATACTCTTGGCATACCAAGAAGAGAGCAGATGGGCAAGGGGAGGAGGTGGCGTGACAATGGGATGAGTGTGGGCCTGTCCAATGGAGCCAAGTGGTGATTATTGGGTGCAATTTTTCAAGCCTCGACAGTGTGCTGTTTACCAAGTCTAGGGTTAAATGGCCTTACATGCACCTTTTCACCTGAGAAAGGAAAACGGCTTTGCCAGCTAAATGAATAAGGCTCTTCCATACTCCTCAAAGGACCATTTTGAGAAGCTGCGGGTTATTATATGACAACTCATGTTGTTGTTGTCAGTGGCGTAGCGTGGGTTGTCAGCACCCGGGGCAAGGCAAGTAATTTGCGCCCCCTAACCCGTGAGAGAGAGTGAGTGAGCCAGGTAGGGGCAGAGAGCTGCGAGTGCGAGCGCGCCCCCCCAGATGTTGTGCCCGGTGTGCCCGGCCCCCCCCTGCACCCCCCATGCTACGCCACTGGTTATTGTTGGTGTTCATTCATTCCACATTAGTCTCAACTAAAAATAGCTAATGAAACACCATGACACAGACATTTTCATCCACTTTGAAAAGCTTATTAAAGCAAAAGTGTCTTTAATTGTTTCCGGAAAGCACAGAGAGTGAATGTCGTATCTCCACAGCAATGCTGTTCCACAAAACAAGGGCAACTGTACTGGAAGTCCTGCTCTTGGATGCTGTGGAGCAGGCTTCTGGCATTTTAGGGACTTAAAGGAGAAATTCTTCTGCAGAAAAATAATGACCTATGTAAAGGTTAAGGTCCTCAGCATCTCACTCTAATTTTTTGAGAACATTAGTGCGCAATAGAAAAACTGTGAGACACCACTAACTGAGGCCGACTTGCGCCATCCCAAGAACTGTAGAAAACAGACGAGCTTTGAGAGTAAATCCAAATTCAGCATGCCATAAACAACTGCTCTGTTTCGAGGGTGGGTCCGCTTACATTCTGTTTCTCCTGCCTGGTTAAGGAAACGGGCATTCTGGAACTTAAGACAGAGGCAATCGTTGCATGCCTGTCTTAGGTGCTGTCGCAACAGCAAAAGCCTTGTCAAAACAACTCAGTTTTCAGAAGCTGTGTGCCCTCTTTCTGCAGGTCAGACCTCTGAAGCAATACACAGGCCAGCCCATAAAAACTGGCAAGTTCTGAAAGGGGTTATGTGACCTTCATGGTTACTTCTTAGAGGTTTCAGATAGGGGAAAGTATTAGCCTTGGTCAATTCAGGGAGAACTCTGCATTTACAGCCTAAATCGTGTCCTCCTCACAGAGAGCACGTGTTGTGGTGAGATCATCAGGACTGACCCCACTGCTTGTGTGGGTGAGAGTGACTGGATAGCCACAACAACCCGATTGGTGGTCCCTCAGTTGCTAGGGTAAATGTGGCCATTGGGATTGTCTATGCATTAACCGAGAGACCTATATATACCGCTGCACGTTGCGTTGAGCTTCCTCTTTTTGCCTCATGCATCGGATTACCCGCCCAGCCTCCCTATATTTAGGGTCTTGCTATGACCTTGCTGAGGACACGGTGGCACTATAGGTTAGAGCCTAGGGCTTGCCGATCAGAAGGTCGGTGGTTCGAATCCCCATGACGGGGTGAGCTCCTGTTGCTCGGTCCCTGCTCCTGCCAACCTAGCAGCTTGAAAGCACAAAAGTGCAGTAGATAAATAGGTACCACTCCGGCAGGAAGGTAAAGCGCATTTCCGTGCGCTGCTCTGGTTCACCAGAAGTGGCTTAGTCATGCTAGCCACATGACCCGGAAGCTGTAAGCCACCTCCCTTGGCCAATAAAGCGAGATGAGCGCTGCAACCCCAGAGCCATCCGTGACTGGACCTAATGGTCAGGGGTCCCTTTACCTTTACCTTTTTTATGACCTTGCTATGCTGTCGTGGGTTGTCTGTTTTGGGGACAGGTGCCCGGTAGGAATTTTCCCATTTGGCGGATTGGCTGGTTTCGCCTGCTGCATTGCAAATCATCACAACTTAGTAAGGTTTGGAAGTTAGGCATTGGTTCAATGTGGAGTTGAGCGGAGGTTGTCACACCTGCCCCTCCAATGTGCAAAAGGGTATTCTGTTAAAGGAATCCAGGGGTTGCTTTGGTTTTGTCCGATCCCCTTCCAGGGGTTAGGGCCATGCCAGAGCCCCTGGGAGCATTTGGGGTGAGTCTGAGCCTAGTCCAATGCTCCCCCACAGTCGTCAGTGCTGCCCTGCCAAGGTCAGGTGCAGCTGGTCCAGAACCAATGCCTAAGCGAACCACTTACAATCTGTAATCAATAAAGTTGTGGCCAGAATTATGCCAATAACCTTAAACTAAATTCTGTGTCAATTGTGTCTTTATTTATTGGGCGAGGTCTTGGGATCTTAACACGCAAGTGGGTTTAACCCATCAAATATTTCTCATTTGTTTCATTACAGAGGTTGCCATGAGTAAGGTGGTTGATTAGTTCTGTTAATTGAAATAGAAATATCCCACTACTTTAAGACCCATTGCCTTTCTATATTGATCTACAGACCTCAGTGTTGCTTGTTGTCAGCTGCCAATCCAATCCAGTGTAGAAAGGATGCCCTCTTATTTGTCTCTTATCCATTTACATGAGCTGAGCTGGCTTTTGACTTAAAGTAAGTAATAATCTCTGAAACTAATGGAGGTGACGAGGCATTATAAAGCTCAGTACAGGTTGGGCAGATATTGCTCAGACAATTGCCTTAAGGAAGATGACATGGTACACTTCTTAGCAGAGTGCCCCCTATACGCAGATCTGAGGACCTGTTATTTGGGGCCCCTAACCGTAGAACTTAATAATGACTCCTCTTCAAGCAAAACTCTATCTCTGTTTGTGGGTACAGATTATTAAACATAGTAAAGAATCACCAAATTTGCTAAATAGATTATGGAGAAGTGAAGGCTATTGACTGCATCAGTAGATCACGCAGGTTAAAGTAATTTTTATCGCCCTGCTTTTGTGAGGGAAAGTTTTTCACGATAGTGTATTTTGTATGCACTTCCTTTGATACTTATTTTAGCTCTGTGCTGTATATACTAGAACAGGCTTCCTCAACCTCGGCCCTCCAGATGTTTTGAGACTACAGTTCCCATCATCCCTGACCGCTGTTCCTGCTAGCTAGGGATCATGGGAGTTGTAGGCCAAAAACATCTGGAGGGCTGAAGTTGAGGAAGCCTGTACTAGAATCAGTACACATTTGGCTGACCAAAGAGCAATAAACCATTTCATTTCGTTTGCTTCACTGCATTTTGAAAACTCTTCATTGTGTGAGTCATTCTGTCCTCATCTCATCAAATCCCCCTTTGCTTGCATTCCCAAAAGCACACATACTTTTGCCTGCCTAAAGAAGTGGCACAGATTTGAACATGGATAGGCAACATGGTGGCCTCCAGATATTTTTGGACCCCAATTCCCATCAGTCCCAGCCAGCAAGGCTGATGGTCATAGATTGTGGCAGTTGCTCGAGAACATCTGGATGGCAGCATGATGGCTATCCCTGCACTAGATCTATTTCCACAATTAGCTAATATTCTATAATGGCAGCCAACGAAATCACGAAGAACTCACAGTGTGATTTGATCAACACTTAACATGCTTTATTTGGTTATTTGTTAGATTTTTTATTCTTTTTCGGGAAGGGGGGTTGCTAAAATTTATTAGTGTGTCAACAGTTTTTTGTACGTTTTGGGCTTTTTCTATAATTTTTATTAAATTTTCTGTTTTACATTTTAGAATATTCATTTAAACAACCTTAAAATATCAATGACTTCCCTTCTTCTCTTTCCATGGTTCATTTTACATAACATAAATCCCTGCATATTTTATATAAACTGAACCATTCAGTATTCCATTATTACATCCATCAAACCTTATTTACACTGTTGAGTTTATCTTAATGCTGCCCACATTTTCAAATGTACACAATTTCCCACCATATATTCAATAAACATTTTCCAATCTTTTTTAATGTTCTTCTTGTTCTCTTATTCTGTATGTTAGGTCCACAAACTGCACATATTCTATAAGTTTAAGTTGCCATTCTTCTTTAGTTGGGACTTTGAGCGTTTTCCATTTTGGGGCTAACAAAACATGGGCCAAAGTCATGGCATACTGTACATAAATAACCTTTTTTGACACCTGAGAATTTCTGTCTGAATTATCCCCAGTGAAAAGGACCCTGGTTGTTGTTTTTTAAAAGTACTCTTAAACATTTTTTTCATTTCATTATGAATTATTTCCCAATACTCTTTTACCCTTTTACAGGCCCACCACATATGATAGAATGTACCCTCAGTCTCATTGCATCTCCAGCACCTAGCTGATTCAGTCTTACACATCTTAGATTTTTTTATTCACTTCTTAGCCAAGAAATATTCACACAACCAGACCTGATTCACACCCTCCATCATTTATCTAATGAAAATAGGGACATCCTATACAGCTCACATACTCAAGATTAATAGTAATCTTCACCATTATTTCTACAGTATAGTACTTTCAAGTGTTCAAAACACTTCACATCCATCTCCTAGATGTAAGCCTTACAATAGTTCCATATGGTTCCAGTATTATCCACACATTATCCAACTCAGTGGGTACTGAGTCTGAAAGAGAATGGCTTGTGTTCCACTGAATGTGTTTGTGGCAGAGATAAGATTCAAAGCAGGGATTTTCTGGTTCATGGCTCCATCTCTTAGCCATTACACTATGCAGGAAGTTGACCACTCCACAGACACCATCTTTCCATGGGAGCATTCTCCTAACCAGATGTTGCTGACTTGTGTCATTCTGACCCTGCTCAACAGCTTTATTAGTATCTCACATTTCCCAGGGCTGTGCGCTGGGAATCTAAACAAGATCTGGGCTAATCTCTGGTTTGGCTGAAGCTCTGCACAGACTACAAGGCATTGGAACGGGATGTGAGCATTAAGGCTCAATCAAGTCACTTTAATTTGATTTGTATCGCTTTGTAATTTCTTTCCATACACAGTCCAGATATATAACACACCAAAGGGATATATATATATATCACTGCCTAATCAATCAGTAAATCTGCAAGTTGGCAAAGGAGCTCTTACCTTCATTGTGTACCTTGTTCAGGCCTGCTCATTGACACAGAGATGAATGTCAAATGATTTTTTTTCTGATAAGGAAAGAGAGGACTAACTCCCTCCCCCACAATGGGTGTCAACTCCACTAACAGTTTATAAACAGAGTCATGTTCAAAATAAGTTGCCGCTACGTTGGTGGTCCCCCAAAGATACTCTGCAATGCAAGATTGAAAAGAACTCTTCTAATATTTCAGTATCTGATCACATTGTGTTCATTTTCACAGAGCAATGTCTATTTCACTATGAGAGGTGCATATTTCACAGTGTATACTTCAAGCATGCTGTGGCTATATGGTTAAAAGCGTTTACTGGGCAGACTGTATTTCTCTCTCTCACACACACACACACAACCTCATAGGATAGCAACAGCAAACATGCTAATCAGTGAAGTTACCCCAAAAGTTACACTTTCCCATTCCCTTCCCAAGAATTCTTTTGATTCCCATATCTGGGGGGGGGGTGCAGAAAGGAGATATGGCAGGTCAGCCTCCATTATGTGCACCTCTTGGTAACATCCTGTGAAATCGTTGTTTGAAGCAACATAACTGCACTCTTAAGGGGACTTTCCTTCCTAGGGAAATATTCATCACCTTTTCTGCCTGGAAGCTGAATAAATGATTCCTGCCTAGGTAAGCAGACAGAGATGTGATAGAAGGGTGCATTCTCTTCCATGGCCTAGGAGGAATTTGGAATACCCTCCCCAATGAGAAGGTGCTGGTTTTGACCTTTAAAGCCCTATGCAGCCTAGGACCTTTGTACCTACAGGACTGCCTCTCCTGGTTTGCCCTGCAGCATGCTCCTTTCATTGATTTGATTCAGTATGTTGTCAATTTCCCAGATGCATCTAGTTGGCCACTGTGGGAAGTGAGAAGATTGGACTAAAAAGTCTGATCCCACAGGAGCTGTTCCTCCTGGGTCAGGTCAATGGTGGATCTAGTATAGCATCAAGTGGCCAACCAGACATTTATAGGAAGCCTGCAAGCAGGAGCTGAGCACAAGTGCACTTTCCCCTCCTGTGGTTTCCAGCAGCTGGTATTCAGAAACAGTTGCTGCCTCCTCCAAATATAAAATGAGAGACATACTAAATAAGGATATTGCTAGCCGGCTCGTTTATTTAGAATCCACACCTGCATTTTCCTCTGGGTGGTTTCTTTATAAATACCACACCAGCATGTCAGCGGCAGAGTTTTTTATTTTTTATTTTAGTGGCTGTTTCAAATCATCCAGAAGATGTATTCTGTTCATTAGGTGTTTGGCAAGCATGTATATAACAACAACAACAACAACAACAACAAATGTTATTTATACCCCGCCCTCCCCAGCCAAGGCCGGGCTCAGGGCAGCTAACATCAGCAAGATAGGACATTTTCTGCTAAGACAAAAACACATTTTGTAGACCTTAAAGAATTAGAGACCATGTTGCAGCTAGTTGTTTTGAGTTGGCAAGGGCACTTCGTGATAAAGTAATAGAAAACAGCAACAGATAGGTAGCCGTGTTGGTCTGCCATAGTCAAAATAAAAAAATTCCTTCCAGTAGCACCTTAAAGACCAACTAAGTTAGTTCTTGGTATGAGCTTTCGTGTGCATGCACGAAAGCTCATACCAAGCTGAGATGATAGCTGAGATGAGCCTGTTCAACAGGCTCATCTCAGCTATCTGCCAATCTCCCATTCCCACCACCCTTCTGAGTAATACCCCTCCCCACCTTCTCAATATATAGAAGGATCTGGCAACTTCTGTTTCAGTGTATCTGAAGAAGTGTGCATGCACACGAAAGCTCATACCAAGAACTAACTTAGTTGGTCTTTAAGGTGCTACTGGAAGGAATTTTTTTATTTAGAAAACAGCAAGATAGTCCTGTGAGAATCAGAAGGTAAATTCAGTGAAACAATTTTTCCTCTCACACTCTGGACACCTGGAGGGGATACCTCATGCTGGTTGCTACAGAAGCATCTTATCTCCTCACTGTTGCTGGCCCTTATTTTGAGGATATGCTTCTATGTTAAGTCTAACACACCATTTGGGGTCACTCCCTATAACAGGAATGGGGAACCTATGTCCCTCCAGATGTCATTGGGGCTCCCAACTCCCATCAGCCCCAGCCAGCATGGCCAATGGTGAGGGATGATGGGAGCTGTAGCCCAGCAGTGCCTAGAGGCCTTCAAGTTCACCACCCATGCCCTGTAATATTTTCATTTCAATTCACTTTTTGTATACCGCCTTTCTGTATTACTATATGTAAGGTGGGTTACAAGCAGAAAAGCAACAACAAAAGACACAACAAAGGTCACACACATTATAAAAATTTGATCCAATGCAAAGAATCATAGAAACAAATCTATAAAATAAACAATAAAGCAATATTCAGTAACGAATTAGAATATAATAGTACACATTACAATGAAATATCAACAAATAATAATTAGACAGAAATTCACTATTAACAATTACAATAAAAATGAGTATCACAACCCCCAAACAAATTACTTACATAAATTAACTAAGTTAGAAAACTAAAATACAAAGTACAAATACAAAATACAAATTAACATATAACATTTAAGAACTATTCAAAACAACACCCACCCGAATATTCATGTGCATAGGCTTGTGTGAGCATTCGCTGCCTTCATTATGCAATGACAACGAGAAACTTATTTTTACATGTGTGAAATTGCTCAGGGGAGTTGAGTAGGAGAAAGTGTCCTGCTTCTCTCCTCTGTCACTTAGGCCCTATCTGCACTATTTAAAGCAGTATCATACCACTTTTAGACAATCATGGCTTTCCCTACAGAATCCTAGGAACTCTCTAGTCTGTTGGGCAAGCAGAGCAGCAATGCTGGATACAGCCATAAATATTTGCAAGAATATAAATAAATAATATCTTCCTAACTTAAGGATTAAACCATCAAAGTAAATCTGATAGCTTTCACTTTTGGAGACCTTATAGCTGTTTTCATGGAAGCCATTAGGATTTAAAACAGCCTGATTGTCTGCAGGAATGCAGGACTCATACATAATAGAGCAGTCCTAAATGTTTTCAAATGACTTTTTAATTGTAGCTGCTCATTTGCTTCACTGCTTAGTTGCCACCTGTAACTTCGCAGCTGTCAGAAGAAAAATCATCAAGCCATTTTGTTCATGGGGATTTTTAAAATCTAAACAAGTAATCTGAAATGTATGTGAGCCCACAGTTTACAATAACCTTTGGTTATTGCAATGCATGTAAGATATTACTCCAGGAGCTCATTCTGAATCTACATGCATGCATTTATGCATAAATCTATCGCGCAAACTCCTTAGCATGCGGGTTTCAAACCAGAAGGTGTATAGGTATCATTATCCATAATTTTCCATCACACACAAATTTACTACTGCTGCAAGTGATGTATCTAATGAACTGAGTAGTTTTTAAAGCATAGGAATGTTCTTGGTTGCTTTTCTGAAAGTTCCTCTCTCACCAGCTACTCTCAGATGTTTCCAGCCTCTTTTTAAATTTCCTTGAGTTTCTGTCTCTGTTTAAAGTCTCAGATTCCCATGCCATTTGCTCTTTAGTACATTAAGTGAAATCACCCTTACTAGACCTGAGTAGCCCAACTGATCAGGTATTAGGTCTTGGAACTTGCCTTTGTAAGAAGACCTCTGTTCCTCTGAAAAGTAGAGTGTGCTTCAGAGAGACAATATCAATTCCCCTCTTTCGATTAATTAAAACACCATGACATCTATAACCTGTGTTCATGGACCACATTCATTTTATCCTAAAAACACCCCTCTGGTGTGGGTTAGGCTAAGGAAGAGATACTAAATGCCCAAAGCTCAGTCAGATGGCTGTATAGCTGAGCTGGGATTTGAGCTAAGGTCTCCCTGTTTCATGGCTCTTTAGCAACCACGCTGTCACACACAAGCTGATTCATCCAAGAAGCCTCAAATAGGCCCCATTTCAGTCGGTGAAACATGGCCTTTGAGTTTTGTCTCCAGTCTTGCCTACACTCAAGGCTTGCTTCTTGCAATATGCTGCTTTTAGCTTCAGCTAATACTTCACACCTGTTTGCAGTTGTTACAGGGGATTGTAGAAGCCAGAGGAAATTACACAGACACTGTCCACCCCCAGATCTAATATTCCCCTTCCATGTGGTTTTGGGATACATGCAGGTTTTGAGTTGTACTTGGAAAGCATAATGCATGTACTGACATCTGGAAGTATCATAACGATTGCTGTAAGAATTATTACCATAGCTGGGGATGAAGCCTACAGCTCTGTAGCAGAGTTGGTCTAGCAACAGCTTGCTTTGGTTATTGGAAACATACTCTAGACCAGATTTTACTGAGAGGAAAAGAAAATAGAACCTAATCTAAAGATTAGCGTAATAAACTGGGCAGCAAATTTTTAAACTGATGACTGGTTTGAATTTTTTGGCTTGTTTGAATCATTGATTGCAGAGCAAAATCAAGAGAACTTTCATTTAGAAGAGTTTGAGAATGGAGAGGGGGAAGTTACTATCTCTTGGGGGGGGGGGGAGACACATGTTCTTCCTGTCCCAGTGTCTCTAATGTTGCCAAAGTCTGAAGTTTCGCTCTTCAGAGATCCAAATTCAATTAGAAAACATCTGGGCCAGGATCCAGAAGGTTGCGGTGAAGGAAAGCTTCTGCTTCAACCCTCTACTAGCTGCTGCTCCTGGTACTCAGAGTGGCATGAACATCTGTGATCAGAACAAAAACCAGGGTGGCCACCAGATGCAAATGACAATATCCATGCATTTGGTTCACTGGATTTTCGTCCAGAGCTACAGGCAGCTCAGAGTCCTCCAAGTGGTCCAGGGCCAAACATAAAGATGAGTGGTCATTGGAGACTCCTTTGGACTACTTTGATGTGCAAGACGTGGGAGGAATGGAGATGTGGATGGCTTCCATGTTGCATTGGAAGATGCCAGCAGTACAAGGCAAGGGTGGCCATGTGTACAACTTTACAGAGGGCATTTCTCTATTTGAGGGGCTGTCCAGTCCAAGACGGGTTTGAAGATAGAGCCCTAGAAAGGATGGACTTTGAAGATACCCATCAATAATTAGTACTTGGACAGCAAGACAGGTCGTTTGGTCACAGCCTGTGCTAAGATGTGTTGCATTTATATTTAAATTTTAGGCTCTCTATTTTTGTAAATCTGAATCTCACTGTATAAAGTAGTAATGAATGTTTTAAGCAAATCTGCCTCGTCGTTTGTTGTCTGTTTTGGTGATGGGTTTTCTTTGGGTGCAGGGGGCTATGCATAAGTGATCAGCCTTTGCACAGAAGATTTGTACGGTCCTCAGACTCCAGAGAGAATGCTATGAAGACAAGTTACAGGAGGTGTGCATTTTAACTCCATTAAGATTAAGGGCAGAGAGGAAGCACTGTAAATTTCTGGCTTGCAGGTGCAGAGATACATTTTAAATTGTGGTAGATAAAAATACTTAGGATCAGATAAAGGACATGTTCTAAAAGCTACATTCATTCATCAGCTCTAGCTACATGGTTCCTTACACACCTTCCTACAGTGTTGTGAGTTCACATCACAAGGAATCTGCTTCCACATCACAGCCTACAGGTAACTGCCAGCCAGTTGTGACAGCTTATGAGATTATTTTGTCCTTCAGCAATCTGGGCACTGCTGTGCATTGGTCCATTTCACCTCGTGCATTTTTGCAGCTTTTTACGTGGGAGATGCCAAATCTCTTTCTTCTACCCTAGTAGGTATGGTTTGAGTATGGAGTCCCCCAGATGGGCTAGACACCCTTCAGAGATGTGAAGTTCTATGAATCAGACGAAACCTGTTGACAAAGCTTGAGGTTGCCTCATTCCTGGGCAGATGCCACTCCAAACACACCGCAGGCTAAGGAAGGTGGGTGTTGTTGGTTATCTGAGACACATCTCTTTACATTTCATAATAACAGCCTTTCAGGAAGAACTCTAATTAAAATGATTCCCAGCGTCATGTTTTCAAAACATGGAGTGAAATGAGGCAGGGTTTGAAAATGGCAAGAGGGTAATATTTTTAATAAAAAAAACCCCAACCCTCTTCACTGAGGCCATGCAACATGAAGAACAGGAAGTAGGCCTTGAGGTGTTTTTCTCTATATATATTTCCAGCAGTACCATGAACTGACAAGGTGCTATCTGTTAATTAAAACATAATAGATCGAGTGTTAAGTTAAAGCCAGTGCTTCTTCTCATATTGCAGTAACTCAAGTTAAAGCCAGGTGCATTGGTTTTAATCTCCCCCTCCCCACTTCTTATATTGTGCATCGGAACAATGTCCTTGGGAACTGGTTCTTTGTAGATTTATCCAAACACAAATTGTTCTCTGAATGGTCATACAGCAAGGAGAATTCGAAAGTAACTCTTACAGTTAATGCCTATCCTGCTCATGCTTGAGAGGGCAAAGGGTATAAATACATAGAGGCAGAACTCAGTTCCAGCGCCTCTCAGGTGGGCGCCATTGCCATGATTAGAGAACAAGAGAGGTGTTCATGGTGAGTTCCACCACCTCTTATTCTAGAAAAATAGCACTGCATAGATGGACCACATTCTCTGTCAGTGTGCTTGCAGCACAGCATGTTGTTGTTTAGTCATTTAGTCATGTCTGACTCTTCGTGACCCCGTGGACCAGAGCACGCCAGGCACTCCTGTCTTCCACTGCCTCCCGCAGTTTGGTCAAACTTATATTTGTAGCTTTGAGAACACCATCCAACCATCTCGTCCTCTGTCTTCCGCTTCTCCTAGTGCCCTCCATCTTTCCCAACATCAGGGTCCTTTCCAGGGAGTCTTCTCTTCTCATGAGGTGGCCAAAGTATTGGAGCCTCAGCTTCAGGATCTGTCCTTCCAGGGAGCACTCAAGGCTGATTTCCTTCAGAATGGATAGGTTTGATCTTCTTGCAGTCCATGGGACTCTCAAGAGTCTCCTCCAGCACCATAATTCAAAAGCATCAATTCTTTGGCGATCAGCCTTCTTTGTGGTCCAGCTCTCACTTCCATACATCACCACTGGGAAAACCATAGCTGTAACTAAAGCAAAAAGCACAGCATGGCGGACATTATTTACCATGTATGTCTCCCCTCCGTATGACTTCCCATCCATCTCCCACCCAGAACTCCGACATCCAGAGCGGAAAAGAGAAAGCAGACTGTTAAATGGAAGATATGTCATTTTAAATAGTAACATCCCTGTCATAATCTTCCCGCACCCAAGGATTGGGCTGAAGGAAGGAAGCTATGCTGTTTTAATAGTACAGTTGTACCTTGGATTCTGTACACCTTGCAAATCAAACGTTTTGGCTCCCGAACGCCACAAACCCAGAAGCGAGTGTTCTGGTTTGCAAATGTTCTTTGGAACCCAAACATCAGATGGAGCTTCCACGGCTTCCGATTGGCTGCAGGAGCTTTCTGCAGCCAATTGTAAGCCGTGCCTTGGTTTCCGAACGTTTTGTAAGTCGAACAGATTTCCGGAACAGATTCCATTCGACTTCCGAGATACCACTGTATTTAATAGCATATTCTATTTAACTGTATTTTATAATAATAATAATAATAATAATAATAATAATAATAATAATAATAATGCTTAATAGCTGATGCTTTACCATGTTCACCAACTGCCTGGAACATTATTTTGTTGGAACACTTGACCAGACACAGACCTGGTTGGCTGTTATTACTTCATTCCACAACACTGTATCATTTTTCTCTCTGTGTTACCTGTGTGTGTGTGTGTTTTGTTTTATTGTTTTGAAGTTTGACACCCTGGGCTCCTTTGGAAGGAAGGGTGGGGTATGAATTTAATAGATAACCAAATACTGAGTCCCATAATGATTGTACCACTTCCTCAGAGTTATACTCATATGGACACTTGCAGTTGGTTCTCCAAGCCAGTGGTGGTGAACCTGTGGCTCTCTAGATGCTACCCATCTTCTACCTCAGCTGGCTTATAGCAATATTTGGACAGGGGTGATGGGAATTGTAGACCAGCTCAAAACAGTTGAGCCTTTATAGCTGATCATCCTCAGTCTGCCTGACTTCTTTCTCCTCCTGAGATCCCCACAGTACCACTTTTGTAGGAAGTTGCAAGGTGGTATTTAAATTGCTAGAAGCATTTACAAACACTGTTCTCAATGTGTTCTCTCTCTCTCTCTCTCTCTCTTGTGTTGTGTGTGTGTGTGTGTGTGTGTGAGAGAGAGAGAGAGAGAGAGAGAGAGAGTCATTGTCCCACCCACCTCTCATATTCCTAAAAAGAAAGAGATAAACATTGCTGGATACCAAATTTGGTCAGGACTGTCATGTTTTGTTGGAACTCCGTAAGCAGTGCAGTTGCAAATTTTAGCAACGAAGTCTTCTCCCAGGGTTCTTTTTCTTTGTGATGCAAGAAATCCTAGCAATGCCATTTTTCCTTTTCCTTTTGGTTATATAGCCCTTTTTTGTAGTGTTTCCGCTGTACATTAACTACGCAAAGCCACTTGGACTGCACTCCTATCACGGGGGTGGAGAAGGAGGAAGGAGATTCCATGGCAACTGCTCTGCTACATTAAAAACCCTGCCAGCTCCCTGCAGCCGAGGTGAGAGGTGCAGACAGATTTTTCTTCTTTCCCTCCTTCTGTTTTCTGTTTTGTTCCCTCGCATTGACCCTAATGAGAGGTGAATTAACTGTGTCAGCTCCAGGGCTGGCTTAGTTTCAGGTCCGATAATGTCCATATTTGGAGAGGAAGGATTTTTTTGGATCGTGGAGATGCAATATTGCCCCAGTCCTCTCCCTAAAATGCACTGTTATGGGCCCTTTCATCAGCAGTACATCTGTTCTGGGTGACTGTTCTACCAGCATATTCGGGGGTCCGCAAAATGTCATCTTGCAGGTGAAGCAGAGCCTTTTTCGGCTTTGGTGACCCATCACTATTATCCCCCACTCCTCCCCTAATCTTCCCCCAAACCAATACGTTCTTTAAAAACCCACAACTTTTGAGGATCGCTATTGTACCCATTTTACAGATGGCAAAGTGAGGCTGAGAAAGAGCAGCTTGTCCTGGAGGAACAACAATTGGCCATGGAGTCCGCCATTTATTTTCGTGTGTGTGTGTGTGTGTGTGTGTGTGTGTGTGTGTGTGTGTGTTTTGTGGCAGCCACAATTTTGTTTTGCACCAAAAGCACCAGATACAAAGATACCAGATACAGGATACCAACAGTTTTTGGAGGGGGAACAAACAATGGCCACCAGGTGGCAACAGTGATCAGTTCTGCCCGTAGCACCACAACAGGAAGCAAAAAACATTGTATTGTATGTATCGTCTTTTTTTTAAGCAGGGGAAAGAAAATCAATGCTGGTTCGTAAATAAATAATAATGATGATAATAAAAGAATATGGAAATGAATGCAAAGTGATGGACAGATAATAAAACAAAATAGAATTCTAAGGGGGGGAAGGACCTAGGCAGCTTAGTTGATTAGAGCATGGTGCTGATAACACCAAGGTTGCAAGTTCAATCCCTGTATGGGACAGATGCATATTCCTACATTGCGAGGGGTTGGACTAGATGATCCTCAGGCTCCCTTCCAACTCTACAAGTCTATGATTCTAATGAATATTTTTTATTTATTTAGCTTGCACACCCTGGATTACTAGACTTTTCATTGAGGAGCATTGGCTAGCCATCTAAGAGTATCACAGAACCATTTTGAAATGGGCTGGATTGTGCATAGTGTATAAGTGATAATAAATATAAAACACAATAATTGTATGCAATATTATAATTGCATAAAATATTATAATGGCAGAATGCACAAAAAGTATACGTTTACTATAAAAGAAACACAAAACCTTTGATTCCCGAGTGTGCTAAAGCTATCCACCCCTGTGTTTGCTATGCGGACTCTATGTATAGTTTTTGGTACCACACCTCAATACATTACTGACCCTAAATCACTAGGCTTGGCTGGCGTATTGACCTGCAAAGTGAAAGATGTAAGATGTGATAGATGGACTGTATGTGGATACCAGGCAAACAGCCCTTAAATTAACGGAAAGCAGTTTAAAGCAAGAGCCATCCAAATTCCAGTAAGATAAAGCTCGTGACATACAGGGGACTGTCTAACAAAGAACCTATTTTGGCAATGGCTTCCTGAAATGGAAAAGGGAAAAGAAAAGAAAAAGTTCTTTGCTTTGGACCATTGTTCATCAGTTAATCCTATAGACGTATATTTCTTCATCAAACTCAAGTGAACAGAGGAAGAAGCAAATCTGGCCTTGTAAGTGAGGCCTGAATTTAAAGAAGAGACAAGGAAAGGTTAAATAAGCAGAACTTTATAAATGGTGTCTGAAGGAGCGCACGTGCCTGGACACTCTTGTTCACCCACTCACTGCTAATATGGGCAGGAAAATATTGCTTTTCATAATTTGACATAACTTTTAATTTCCTGCTCCCTCCCAACGTCATTCTCTTGTGTCTCTGTCGCTAGATCAGGACTCCTTTGGAAATATCAAGCCTGCCTCTCTCTGGAAAGTTATTGCTGCAAATGGCACATACCTGCAAAACAGTCACCATTTTTATTTCCATAGTATTTCTGTTTGGAGGAGTCCCTTGCCTTCTCTTATATTTCCTAATGGATGCCAGCTCAATGTTCATAGGACTGTTCCCACATACTGCCAAACTGGGACAAACTGGAGCTTCTAGTTACCCCCAGGAGTTTGATCCAGACAAAGGGTTTATCCATGCTTACTTTTTACCCCTTCCCAGGCACAGGCCTGTGCTTTAAAGCTCTGAATCCAAGCACTTTTTTTTCCTTCCAGAGCTTTCCCCACAAAAACCTGCTCTTTAAAGCTGAATCGGAGCAAATGGCAATTTGGGTTTTCCATTAGCCGCACAAAGGTCTTGGTGATAACAATGCAACAAGTAAGCTGCTGAATCTCATCACTGCTGTTGCCTTCTTAAAGCAGTAGCAGACCTTGGGGGTCTCCCTGTGTGATGCCAAAAATCGGCACCCCCTCCACCTCTCGCCTTCCATTCTACATCATAGTTGTTGTGCCCCCGGAGGCACCCCAGAGGCTCTGCACCCAGTGCGACCCTAAATTTGCCTCTGCTGCAAGGAAAATACATTTGAGCTTCAGTGGGCGGTGGGGGGGGGACATCAAATGGCCAGTGCTGCTGCCTCCTTTGCCACTACCCTCAGCTCCCCTCACCCCCACCCCAAGGGCACCACAAGGGCTGCTGTTCAACACTACTCCTACTCAAAGTAGACCCATTTAAGTTAATGGATGTGACCAACATAAAAGGTAAAGGGACCCCTGACCATTAGGTCCAGTTGTGACCGACTCTGGGGTTGTGGCACTCATCTCGCTTTATTGGCCGAGGGAGCCGGTGTACAGCTTCCGGGTCATGTGGCCAGCATGACTAAGCTACTTCTGGTGAACCAGAGCAGTGCACGGAAACGCCATTTACCTTCCCGCCGGAGCAGTACCTATTTATCTACTTGCACTTGACATGCTTTCAAACTGCTAGGTGGGCAGGAGCTGGGACCAAGCAACGGGAGCTCACCCCGTCGCAGGGATTCGAACCGCCGACCTTCTGATCGGCAAGTCCTAGGCTCTGTGGTTTAACCCACATATTTCATAAGTAAAAGAATATGCATTGCACATAGCATCCACTGGGGACTCCCTCTGCAAACTTTACAGTCCTGGCAAAATGTTAGCTTCACGTTGGCTTTTAAGTCGTGCACAACACTATTTTGCCACAAGTTGTTTGCCATAGACTTCCAGTGGGGCAGGAAAACTACAGGAAAACCACTGATAGGAATTTCACAAAAACAATGAGAGTGGGTGCTCCATGTGAAGTCTGAATAAAGTATATCAGTAGTTTTTGACAAAATTAAAAGTATACTTATAAAAACTGGAAAAAAGTCAATTTCCATTTTTTTTTTAACTTGCTATATCTGTGGCAATTTTTCATCTGACAGATTTGGAATTTGGTTCCTTGGTAAAGGTAAAGGTAAAGGACCCCTGGACAGTTAAGTCCAGTCAAAGGCGACTATGGGGTTGTGGCGCTCCTCTCACTTTCAGGCCGAGGGAGCCAGTGTTTATCCACAAACAGCTTTCCGGGTCATGTGGCCAGTATGACTAAACCACTTATGGTGCAACAGGACACTGTGACAGAAGCCAGAGTGCACAGAAACGCTGTTTACCTTCCCGTCGCAGTGGTACCTATTTACCTACTTGCACTGGCATGCTTTCAAACTGCTAGGTTGGCAGGAGCTGGGACAGAGCAAGAGGAGCTCACCCTGTTGCAGGGATTCGAACCGCCAGCCTTCTGATCGGCAAGCCCAAGAGGCTCAGTGGTTTAGACCACAGTGCCACCCACATCCCCAGTTCCCTTGTAGTCCTCATCAGGCACATCCATGTGTGCCAGTCTTCAAGTTATTAGCCCAGCAGATGCCACTTTTAGAGGCTACACAAACATTGATGCTTATAATGGTGTTTTTTCTCCTATAAATTATTTCCTTTAAAGATTTATTACTCACCTTTCCTCTACATTGATACCAGGGTAGATTATAAACCAAGCATACAAACAATTTATAAAATAATAAAAGACATCGGACTGACATTGTCATGCACATTACCAGTATGGACTTGGGGGGGGGGGGCAACCAACGTGGTGAGGTTCGTTGTAAATAGATCTCAAACATGTTTTTGAAAGGGTAAATGTAGGTGTAGGAACTCTCAGGTTTTTGTTTTATCAGTGTGATGCGAACTCTCTTCCCAGGCAGCCAGTATGGTACCTGCAACTTCCCTTAGGGTTAAGATAGCAGCTTTGAGCAGAGAGAGAGATTCATACTGGCAAATGCACTCTGCAATTGCTTTGTCCCTGTCCACATTACCATGGTCCCAATCTATGAGTGGGGTGTGAAGGAAGAGATGCATTTATCTTTAAAAAGAAGGAGGAAAGAATAGGGAGAAGACTTGGTCATGGATCTCCTGCCACCTCATTTAGTCTGGTCCTCACTTTCCCCTGCATTTTGCATTATGGCATTGTTATTATTGTGCTCAAGAGGAGGTTGACTTTTTCACTAGTAACGCAAATGTTGTGGAACGCACTTCTTGCAGAAATGCAAGAGGCTCCATCTGTATTGGCGTTCTGCTAGCTTTTGAAGACACACCTCTTTACACAGACATTCCCATGCTCTCTTGACCCGAATAATCTGTTTTAATTGCTGATTCATTGCTGTGCTGTTTTAATGGGATTGTTTTATTGTGTATTTTAATTATGGTGTGTTTTTAATTGCCCTTTATTTATTTATTGCAATGCCATGCAATTGATCCTTGTGCTTTGTAAACCGCTTAGAAGCCATCTGGACATTAAGCAGCATGCAAATAAACAAGTCTTGCAGGATGCATTTTATATCAAAATCAAAGCTCAATTTGAAGACTTTTGGTGCATATTTTGCTTTGTGCATTGGGCAATTGATTGCACTGCACGTTTTGCAGCATGGACTTGATTCCTGAGTGTTTTATGAAAAAGGGTGGCTATGTGGTTTTGCAGTGGTGCTGCTTTTCAGATAGACTTGATCCCAGGATTGTGGGTTCAAGCCCTATGTTGGACAAAAGATTCCTGCCTTGCAGGGGGTTGGACTTGATGACCCTTGTGACCCCTTCCAGTTCTATGATTCTATTATCACTTCCCTGTCTCCTTCCCTTGCCCTGCTCAGCCTTTGTTTTCAGAGGCATCATGACCAGACCCCCCATGCCAATCCCCCAAGAAGTATCCTGATTCCTCTCTTCATAACATGACTCATCAGCCACCCTCAGCCCCTTTCCTCTCTGCATGAAGACACACACCATTCCACATATAAGTTTGCTGTCACAAACACACTACCAGATGCTTTGAGAAGCCAGAGTTTAATTGGGAAAGAGGTAAGCGCAGACTTGCCCACATTATTCTTCCCTGTGCCAGGGATCACAGCCGTTTCGAGTTAAAGCAAGAAACAGCCAGAAAGGGGGGAGGGAATGTGCATAGGCCTAATTCTCTGCAGGATTTATATTATTATATGGTAAGCATTTGCACTCTATACAATAAAAACCAAGTTGGCTTTACTTTCACAGAAAAGGAAACACAACAAGACCAAAAAATCACAAGCTTGATAGTAATTACAGAGAATAGACATTTATTTTATCCTTTTACTAGCAGGACCAATTGTGATTTTTATGCTCCGAGAAAGCTCACTCTTAAATTTTATGTCTTGCGCAGCATTGCCAAATCTAAGGCTAATGTTGTTGTGCTAAACAGATGACAAAACGTATTCCTGAAACCTTCATCCCATAAAGGGACTGGAATCGGGAAATGTCTAATGGGAGACAGATCTTAAGAAAGCACCATGCTCAAGCTTGCAACCAAAAATCTCCATCAATCTTACTATTTTCATATTCTACCTTTCTTCCAAGGAGATCAAAGTGGTGTGCATCTGAGGCATGGAATCCACTCGCCCCAGGTCACACAATGATCTTCCTAGGCTTTTGCATGGAGTTGAACCCTGTCCTTCCTTTTTCTAGCCCAAGACACTAGCTGCTGTACATCACTGTCTCACAATGGTTTCCACAACCCAGTCAATTCTTTCTTAACTCTCCATTGCCCAGATCCAGTCCGTTACTACTTCTCAGGATCATAGATCTTCCCAAAGCAACTCACAATAAAATAATCACAACAAAGCAACGAAACAACATTACTAATTGCATTAATAGTGATCAGGACCAAACAGTGTTTTGGTCCAGATATGTGGACCAAAATGCTGTTATTGTTCAAAATTTGCACATCTCTGAATTTTGCAATGGATTATTTGGTTGGAGAACTGTGTTGCAAAATTCAGAGATGTGCAGATTTTTAAGGGTATCATTTTGCTTAGGATTTGGTAGGGCAACTGGGGAATAGACAAAGTTACTTTGGGAGTCTGCCCTTACTAGAGTCGCCACTTATGCATGTCCAAAACAAAACAAATAAATCATGCAAAAGAAGGGATAAATTTGCATAAAATTTGCATATGCTTATTTATGCATATAGGTGCAGATTTGGAAACAGTTATTATAATCTGTGACCTATCTGCCTGATCATTCTCCTGTTCAGGTGCTGTTGATTGATTACTTCAAGGTCACTGCTCTTCCTTAAGGTTGTTAAAAAACAACAACATTTAAACTAGACTTGAACATAGTCTGAAACAGAGAATGTCCTCTGTAAAGTAGGGTACATGGCCACCTTCATTCTAGCCTGTATGGAATGGCCATTGGCAATCACTGATATATACCATTGTCTTTCCCTGCTTCCCTCCCCTTTATATATATATATATATATATATATATATATATATATATATATATATGGTTGCAGGCAGGTATGATGGAAACTTTGGCTGAGAAGCTCAAGACAGAACTCCATGCTCAGGCAAAGACCTAGATCTGAGCCAAAAACTTTGTCCCCAGGATGTCTACCATTGTCCATTGAAGAAAGCCACCAATTAAATGAGTCATGAGTAGGGTGGACCAAGAAGATGTTTAAAGACGAAGTCCTTTGCTTGTGAAAACTTTTGTGGTGGTGCACTGACATTGTCATTTTAATAGCAAAATTCCAATAGTGATTATGAGTACCAAATCATGATTTAGAGTTAGATAAAAATACATAAGTAATCAACATCTGAACTGTAAGTGAAGAAACTTCTGATCCACTAACTTCAAGAGAAGTTTTGAACTACCTTTTCAGTGGCATGCAAGAGACATCCTTTAAATGCAGATATCAAGCCAATAAAATTGCATATAAAAATTGAGTTTTAAAAGTTGTTATTTTAATTTCAAGGACATTCTCTCTAAGTGTCTGAATATTCCTTGTTATGTAGACATGTTTCTTCACAGCCACGCAACCAAATCCATACAAAACCAACAACTTGTTGATGCTAACAAGCCACTGTCTATCAGCTGCAGCCTCCTAGTTGCCTTGTAACTCATCCTAGGAAGTTTTACTCCAAAGTAAGTCCAAAGTAAGCTGAACCCTTTGGACAATTTACCTTAATTTAGATTGTTTGCGAATTCACTAAATGTGAGATTGACCAGAAGAAAGAGAAGGCCAAATTTCAGAGTTAGAAGGTGGCAGATCAGGTTTAAAAAACCCAAAGTCTTCCACTTAAGGTCACCAATTTGGCTACACAAGAAAAATGAAACTGAATACTGGAGGAAATGTTGATTTCAAAGCTCTTTGAAATGAGATACCAAGTTGCCAAAAATATTCTTCGGGAATCAGATTGAATGTGCATTTTCATAAAGGACAAAAAGTAATTATAATGGCTGCAATAGAGAACAATGAACCAGATAGTGATAGATGCCTTGTTTTTCAAATTTGGAGAGATTTAGTTTGATGGACTGGGTCTATACAAAATAGCCTCTTATGGATCCAGTGCAGCCAGATGATAGAAGGTTTTTCATACAAATGTCTAAACAAGATGCCACTTTAGACCAGTGGGTTTTGAAATACCCATCCAAAACAGGTTTGGTAGTTTATCTGGCTTATGAAAAATGAGCCAGTTCCCAGGGTTACAAATAATACCATCACATGATCGCCAACCTGTAAAGTAGGGTGTGGTGTCCTTCCCACATCCACACCCAGTATGTTCCAACACCACACTATTTAACGAGACCAGGAAGTAACAACAAAGCTTTGAGCTAAATGAACATAATTGCTGAGGAAATATACTTCCACACCAAAGTTTAGATGTCATCTAAAGACAGCTGGGTGAATGTTGCAGGTGGTGGTGGGGAGCTTAAGAGTTCGTAGCACATTCCTTAACGCTATGAGAGTGCACTGTCTATGTTATGGAATCTCCTAGCAGGTCAAATAAAACTAGCAAACTTGGTGTTAGTCCTCCCCTGGATTTTGTGCTTAGATGTGCCCCGTGTAGGGAAACTTGTTTGAGGAGCAGTATTTATTCTTTGCAAATTCTAATACAAAGAGACCAGGTCCATTAGCTCCTGAACTGATGTGCAGATTGGAACACAGTATCCACAGGCTTTTTGCACATCTTAAAAGTTCTGGCTCAGTTCTCAGCACTGAAAACCATGTGAAAACATGTTCTAGAAATGTACATTTTGAGAGAAAGTCAGTTTGGAGATGCATGTTTCAAAATAGTGTTTAAACACATACTTGCGTTCATATTTTCATACATCTTTTAAGGAAATTCACAGAAATGAATTGGAACAGGCTTGTTACAGGTGAACCCACACTGAAAGGATGCAGAGTAGAAATAGACCAATGGACTGGTTTGTGAAATTATTATGTATTGAAGGAACAGGACCTGAAGAGGGAAGTGTAGCATATGGAAAGAGGCCACCACTTTAGATGTGTTTACCAGCAGTTATATTAAGGCAATGACGATAAGAAGGATTTAGATCAGCACTGACAGCAGTTATAGCAGTGGTCCACATATACGCTAGCAATTCAGTAGCTGTACACCGGCATGGTGCTGATGCCTAGCCCCTGTCTTACCACCACTACCACCACTGTGCAAAGCCTTCTGAGAAAGGTGCAGGATTCCTCCTCAATAGTAGGAGGATCCTTCTTTATGCTGCAGCACCTCATGAGTTGCTCACCTAGCAATGCAAACAAGTGCAACATGGCATGATGGTAAATAAACATCAGCAGGTGGTGCTATTGCTCACTGTATTTCATTTTTTGTCCCCTGTTGCTTTTTGCTGGGAAAGGACACATCCAGTTGACGCAGTTTCCTCCTGATGTTGCAAAAGATGGCCACGTGTTCTCTTCCACAATGTGCTAGCGGCATAATCCAAGTTGTGGCTTTGCTCCAGTGCTGGTGCTCATTGTACTATTGCTACGCTTCACTTTTGGCAACAATTCCCAAGCACAAGAAAAATGATCAGTGCTGACAAAAATTGAGACAGTGCTTAGAGGTGGGAGGCATGGATAGAAGCCAGTTTGGAAGTCTTTCCCTGATGTCCCCCTCCCAGTGCCTTTGTGCTTTTTCTCACCAGTTTGATACCCCTCTTGGCAGCTGCTTCAGCAGCAGCACACAAGAAACCAGTTTTCTTTAGAAGCCAATCAGTGGCTTGTGATGATGTGATGGTGCCACACAGCTCATGAAACTTGGTTACAGTCTCATGGCATGAACCCAGTTCAGAGTGAAAGAGATGCTTCCTGCCTTAGCATGGATGGCCAAATGCTTTTGCTCCACTTTGCAGCACCTGCCTGGAAAAGAAATCACGATACAGATTCATATTTTGTGGAGCAGGAATGCTGGAACTTGTGGTCCTCTAGATGTTGCCGAGCACCAACTCTCATGGTCTGGAATGAGAGGGGTTGTAGTTCACTGACATCTGGGGGTATCACAGACTCTTTCCCTCAATTGCAGGGGCAAAAACATGACACACTGAAAGCTTAATGCTAGTTTAGATTAGGTTAAACAAGGAGAGAAAGCATTGGTTATGATGGCAGCAAGGACCATCATTTTGTCTTCTAAAGAAGAGGCAAAGATCACAGTGTGGAAGCTAAGCAAGGGTTAGAAATCCAGCACGCAGTCTGTACATCAAGGCCGGAGAGCAGACGTCACAGGCTGGAATGGCAGGTAGCAACACTAGCCAAGATGCAAGAATAGCCAAATCAACTGGGGAGCCAAGACAAATCTTTTGCAAAAGGTAGCCACAATATGAAGACTGGAGGCCAGTTTTCTTTGGTTCAGTCCAGGAAATAGATGCTGAGGAATCTGGTCAGTCCAAGGTCTGAGCTGAGGCCAGTCAAAGTCTGAGGAAAGTCAGACTGTAGCTGAAAAAGATTCATTAAACTTCTGGAAAAGCTGCAATGTGAAAATTTTACAGGCAGACATGAAAATGACCCACACTCTAGATTTATGTCTGCTTGTCTTGTAATATAGAATATGTTTTTTATGATCTGCTAATATTTCAGGCAGTGACAAACTTCACATTATGCTGCCCCTATGTAGAATGGAGCCCCAATGTCCCATTTTCCATCTCAAAGTGCCCTCAGGAAGGGTGGTGAGCATTGGGAAGGAGATATGAGGGGGGCTACTTTTGGTATTTGCCAGTCTCAATTCTGTGCTTTCAATATCCATGCCTTCTAGCATTCTTTAGGCTCTGTTTCCCCACAGACATTGTTTTGAGGCTGCAAAACATTAAAGGGCAACTTCAAGGATAAAGAATATTGTTTCACCCCCCTGACAATCTTTTGCCCTCCTAGCATTTCTCCATGGGTTTATATTAGGACAAAGGTTTAAAAATTATTAGTCATCCCCAACCACCAAACCAGTCCCATTTTTTTTAAAAAAAGGAGGGAGGCATATTGCAAGTGTGGCCATCACATTTTTGTTAGTAATCTCACAGATGCAACCATTTCATCAGATCCCTCTGCCAGTACTAATATATGTTATTCATAATCCTATTTATAGGCTGGAAATATTCTGGGAAAGACACTGATTTTGTACGATTTAGTTTTAAGTTGGGTACCGAAGGCCACTTCAAAACCAGCTTTGGCCAACATTATTTCATCACAGACTCACCGAAATTACTAGAGCTTTCTCAGGGCCGTGATCTCCATTTTACTCGCTTAGCAAACTCTTATTATGCAATTGTTTCTGACAGCCTTAAATGCAAACAGCAAGGCTAAAGTAACAAGGAAATGTAAAATATATTGCTAACACAACGGCAAAGGCAAAAGGGTTGACAGTATTTTATTAGAAATATAACAGCTCTTTAAACAAAAGCACCACAGTGGCAGTGGAACATAGGATCAGGCACCCTGGTCTCCATCACGGGAGGGCACAGGGGTGGTTGCCCTGGGCACAAAATTGTTAGGGGCACAAAATTCCAACACCCGGTGTTGCTTCGACACAGCTGTGTGCTTTCGTTGCTGGGCTCCAATGAAAACAGCTTCTCCATGCAAACCAGGAAGTGACCTCTCCGGACAACGGAACTACTCTTCTTTTGTTATCTCTGTAGCTGTGATCTCCTGGGTGATGCGGACACTGTTAGGCAGTTGAATGCGCATGCAAACTCCATCCTCCATGTGACCCCGGGTGCTGGCAACCCACGCTAAGCTACTGGGCTCCATTATTGGTGCAATGAAATCCTTTGGAACATAGCAGGAGTTGCATTGTTTGTATAATTTAATTAATGTTATTTAATTACCATATTTTTTGCACCATAACACTCACTTTTTTCCTCCTAAAAAGTAAGGGGAAATGTCTGTGCGTGTTATGGAGGGAATGCCTACGGGTGGCATACCTACGGATTTTCCTCCTCTAAAAACTACATGCGTGTTATGGTCGGGTGCGTGTTATAGAGCGAAAAATACGGTACATTGCATTGCATAGGATATTTTGTATTGTGGTGTCAATTTTGTTTTAATGATATGTTCCCCCCCCCCTATTAGCCACCTTGGGCTCTCATGGGAGGAAGGGCAACAACAACAACAACAACAACAACAACAACAACAACAACAACAACAACGTGGTGGTGCGCAGGAGGGATATTGTTTTGTATTATTTGTTTGTTTGCATGACTGTGCATGATGGTAGCATAGTAACAGCTGCACACAAGAACAGGTAGCCAGCATTCATTTGAAGTGCAAGAAGCCACAATCCACATGGCTAGAAGAATTAGTGCTGCATAAAGAAAACTGCTGCTCTTTGGCTGGAGGGAGACACACGAAGCTTAGGCTAACCTTTTTATTATTTCTTTAAAGATCCCTGGCTGATTTCCTTGGCAAATACAAATTTATCTCATTCATATTTTCCCTTCAACTCTCATTTTCCCAAACAAATCCTGTCCTTTGTGAATAATTACCTAGAATCTAGGGAAAGATACAAAACAAATTATTCCTTGTTTTGTCATCCGTGGCCTTTCAGATTAACTTTAACCAGAAGGAGAGGAGTCCCTGACAAAACTGAGCTGGCTGTTTCCTAAGGGCTATTAATATTATGACCAAATATTAAGAGAGTGGCATTAGCTTCTTATTTTCGGTAACTGCTCTTAAAGGTCATAAAATTGATTCTGCTTCCCAGATTCAGTCTTTCCAGTTTCATTTACTGGCCTGTTATTAGGTCATTAGGCCATTTTCCTTGGAGAATGACCAGTGAGTCCCAGGAGTTCTAAAAATAGACAAGGCTTTTAAAAAGACATTGTGAGCACATACTGTCTTTCCTTCTCCCTCTCCTTCTCCCTTTTACTTTCTTATTTGACATCAGTTTAAAGCAGCCGGGGGGGGGGGGAGAGGCCAGACTAACATCCAAAGCAGAGTTCTGCCCAGAAATGTTATATCAATAAATTAGCAGCTTGTATTCATCTGATGCATATTGACAGAACCACCGTCTCAAATCACTCCACTCCTCTATCTCAGTCCTTAATGGAGTGGAATTTAGTAGACCCCACAAATATAGCTTCCCCCCAAATATTCCCCCCCCCCAAGAACTAGTTCACTAGCCTCCCAATGAGGAACTATTTTTTACAGAACTTGTTCTTTCTGCAATGCCAACCTCCACAAGAAGGGAGTAGTCTTCCTATCCCCAAATGCCAGTGTAGGCAGGGCCACCCCAAGCCATTTTGCTGCCTGAGCTGAAAGCCAAGATCATTAGATTGGCAGATGAATCCTATGACGGTAACAGGGCAGTGTGCTCCCCTCTCCTGTATCTGAGAACAGCAAGCTAGTACATTGGTACCTCAGGTTACAAACACTTCAGGTTACAGACGCTTCAGGTAACAGACTCCGCTAACCCAGAAATAGTACCTCGGGTTAAGAACTTTGTTTCAGGATGAGAACAGAAATTGTGCGGTGGCAGCAGGAGGCCCCATTAGCTAAAGTGGTACCTCAGGTTAAGAACGGACCTCCAGAACGAATTAAGTTCTTAACCTGAGGTACCACTGTATAGCATGCACAGTGCAGATTAGCCTAGGGGGCTCAGGAGGAATGGTGTCGGGCTCCTGCCACCGCTGACAGACCATCCAAGTGGCCCTATCTTTCTGGGACAGTCCCAGATTTACAGAAGCCATCCCGGTTTCTGATTTGACCTTCGAATGTCCCGCTTTTCCTTAGGACGTCCCTATTTTCATTGGAGAAATGTTGCAGGGTATGGAGTTATGTGACCCCCCCCCCCAAGTCAAGGAGATAAGCAACATACAGAAGACCTCTGAAGGCAGCCCCTGTGTGGGGAAGTTATTCAATGTTTAATGTTTTCTTATGTTTTTAGATACGTTGGAAGCCATTCAGAGTGAGTGGGTGTCAGGGACAGGGCAGAGGAGGAGTGGTGGAGACCGCATCCCCATGCTGACCCTTCCAGGGAAGAAGACGACAGTTCAGAATTACGACAGGTGTTTGAGGGAGATCACAGCTCAGAGGAAGATGAGGTGAAAAGTTGGGAAATAATGGGAGAGGAGGAGGAAGCAGAGCCGGAGCAGCTGGCTGAAACATTATCACTAGAAAGCATTCCAGACCCACCATCTCCCAGAACCCGGCGAGCCTTAAAAGTAGGAGAGCAAAGGGCTCGGAGACAGATGGCCCTAAGCGGCAACCGTAGGGGTGGTGGTACTGTTGACGAATGAGGAAGTGGGAGAGAAGGAGGGTGGAGATTTACACAGGATGCCATTATTCCAAGAGGCTGCATTCCCAAGCCTCCCTCTGTAAATATTGACTAAAAAGCAGATGGTAAGGACTTTTCCTTGTCTTATCCGATCATGGCAACCTGCTGTGGGGGTTGGTTCCTCTGCTGCCTGACAGTGAGGCAACGCAGTCAGATGGGTGGGGTATCATCATCATCATCATCATCATCATCCCTATTTTCATCAGAGAACTGTTGGAGAGTAAAACACGGGCAGCTGCCTCACCCTGCCTAATGGTACAGCCAGTCATGAATAAAGGAAGAAGAAGAAGAAGAAGAAGAAGAAGAAGAAGAAGAAGAAGAGGAGGAGGAGGAGGAGGAGGAGGAGGATTTGATATCCCGCTTTATCACTACCCGAAGGAGTCTCAAAGCGGCTAACAATCTCCTTTCCCTTCCTCCCCCACAACAAACACCCTGTGAGATGAGTGAGGCTGAGAGACTTCAGAGAAGTGTGACTGGCCCAAGGTCACCCAGCAGCTGCATGTGGAGGAGCGGAGACGCAAATCCGGTTCCCCAGATTACGAGTCCACCGCTCTCAACCACTACACCACCACTTACCTCTTGTCTAAGAGGGACTTACCACCACAGTGAGAGGCTGGACTTGATGACTTTTTAAGTCATCTTCAATTCTGTTCTTCTGTTCTGTTGTTGTTGTTAGTTGTTGTTGTTGTAGTAGTAGTAGTAGTAGGGTGTTAGGAAACATTTCACACTCTATTCTTGAAGCTTTGTTGAATATGAAGTACCGGTGAGGAAAGTGTGCGCATTGTGGCAAATCAGTAGTCCTGTTCAGGTGTCAAGTAAGGTACGCTGAATATGGTGGGAAGGGGGACAAAATGGTCAGGTCAGCAAGCCTCACGCTATGGTCTAAGCCACTGAGCCTTTTGGCTTGCTGATTGGAGGGTCTGCAGTTTGACCTGCCAGGGTGAGCTCCTGTTGCTCTGTCCCAGCTCCTGCCAACCTAGCAGTTTGAAAGCACACCAGTAAATAAATAGGTGCAGCTGTGGCAGGAAGGTAAATGGCGTTTCCGTGCACTCTGGTTTCCGTCATGGTGTTCCCTTGTGCCAGAAGTGGTTTAGTCATGCTGGCCACATGACCCGGAACGCTGTCTGTGGACAAACGCTGGCTCCCTCGGCCTGAAAGTGAGATGAGCGCTGCAACCCCATAGCCGCCTTTGACTGGACTCAACCATCCAGGGGTCCTTTACCTTTTTTTAAATGTTACTCCCTACTATACATAAGACCTATGCATATGTACACACCAGTCTTTCTGGGTGGTAGCCCCCGGATTATGGAATTCTTCCTCACAAAGTTAGGCATGGCCTCAGTGCTACAGAATAGTAAGGTGGAATAGTAATGATTTGATAAATAATGGGGGGGGGACCTAGACATTGTGCCTGAACGGGGAATGTAAAGCTGAGCAGGGAAACCCCAAATGTCTCCTGTGTGCCTTGGTGCTCCACCACTGATCTTCTGAAGGACTTCTAAGTGTGCTGAGGTGCACCACACCTATAAGTCTCAGGAACCCTGGGAAAGCATGTCTACCATTAACGAACTTTCCATTGGGGAATGTTTGGTAACCTTCTGAGGAGCTGCAGGATCCCGCCCAACACACATAGAAAACAACTGCTTGGGTGATGTGAAACAGTAAAAAGGTTGAGTTCCTCTCCTTTCAAGGGTCAGTCTTCTTCGCAAGCAGGAAAAATACGACATTACATTCGACCACTCCAAAACTTGGCCCCACATACTATGTATTGCCCAGATGGACAGGCATTTGTCACTCCATTATTGCTTAATAGTGTCAGTTCTAGACACTTAAAGGTTGTTGGAAAGCAGTGGGGAGGGAGAGGAGGGAAATAATATTTTAAACCACAAATGGGGTAATAAACTGCAGCCAGAAGCTAATTGTCTTGAAACTTGATCTTTTACAAGATGTTACTGCTGCAACGGGACTAGTCAACATTGCTGTGCTGGGGTTTGTTTCACCGTAGACTGAACAGTATGTACACATACATTATTATCCCACCACCACCCGCCTGGCAAAGGCACACCAGACAGCTTGCTCCCTACTGTAGACCTAAGCAGTCCTCCATGTATTTGGTATGTTAATAATGGCTGGGGATCGCCCCACATAATGTTTAATGGCTTGCCTTGGATCTTGTTTCCTACTGACTTGGCTCCACCCAAGAAGTCCCTCCTGTCACGAGGAATGAATCATTACCAGGAGCCTGCCAAGCCAGAGGTGGATTGAAAGAGGCACCATGGGACACTGGCACTACAATGTTATTATTTTCTTTTTACACCAGCTTTAAATCATATTTGAGCACAGGGTGGCCATGCCGACGGGTTGCTTAGCAGGCTGACGGGGAAGGGTTTCATTTCTCAAAAGTTCATTTCACACACACACACACACACACAGAGAGAGAGAGAGAGAGAGAGAGAGAGAGAGAGAGAGAGAGAGAGAGAGAGTTGAACAGCATTTCCTTTTTACGTAATTTTACACAAAAGTTAAAGGGGAAGGGAATCCTTTGTTCCTGGTCCAGGCTGAAGTTAAACAGAGCATAAAATGATGACTGAACATAAATCTCACCCACTCAACCCCCACTTTTGAGCCGTTTTATTCCTCAGTGGAAACAAATGTAGTTTGTTAATTACTACAGAGTACAATATGGGGCCCTGTTAAGTTGACACTATGTAGATATGTGCAAATATTATGAACCGTTTCTGAGCTAATCTTTCTCACACAAGAATTCCATGAGCTAGAATGGTATTGCCCTCTCTGCATAAGACATGCAAACTGAGGCTGAGTGACAGTGATTTATCTAATGCTAACCAATGAGTTTCTCAGAAGCAGCTCCTTTTGAAACATTTTGGGCTTGTGTCCTATAGGAAAATGCCATTTTTATTCAGTCGTAACTGTATATCGAAGCAATGGGCTGTTTCAGTTGTTTCTGGCCATTCCTAACCGAACTGAAGGATATCCCTGTTAGTCTGTACAGAGCAAATTAGAAACTAATGGCATTAAATCACTTAAACCCAATACAGAAAGAAGGGAGAGTTGTTGATAGTTTGAGCTGTTAATCTATCATTCTAAGAAAACTACTGCCAAAGGGGAAGAACAGAGCTTAAGCCAAACTAATTTGAGAAATGCTTATACTTTTTTTTTTTTAAGCCACAGAAAGCACACACAAGGCCATTATATGGAAGGAACTCTGTGAATTAAATTATGTAGAGATTTGTGGGACAGTAGAGGAAGGGAGATTTTTCATTTCTGGATCTTTCTCACTGGGTGCAAGTACAGTAAACAAAACTACTTGAGATATAAACGGGGGCAGGTCCTTTTGTGTCGATAAAAAAGGTTAAGAATTATTATTGTTGCCATTGTTGCATTGTTATTTCAGTCACCATCATCTCCGAGTCATGACAGCCTCAGTTGTATATAACGTGGGCTGTTGTTTTTTCTGTTTTGTCTTCTGCTTTTCCATTTGCCATTGCCTTTGGCTAGCACAACAATAAAGCTATTTCCTTACTAACAAAATTATTATTATTTCAGTTTATATACCACCCTTTATCAAAAGGGTGGTATATCCCAGGGCAGTATACAACATTAGAAACACATTACGTCAACGATGGAAACGTAGTAACAGTCTAATCCAACGCTGCTACAGTTACAGTAGTGCAAGGTCATTTTTTTGTATCAGAAAGTCCTGGCCCAACACTGAGTTAATTCTAGGGAGGCATCTCCCTGTACCAAAGGTTCTTTGGACAGAAAACACGCTGCTGCACAGGAGCTTATCCTTGCTGTGCTAGCAACACAGCAAGGATACTTATTACATGCCCTAAGGTTACAGGGCAGGTCACACCAATTTATAATGCAACATTAAAAACAGTTTAAAACAAATGACAATCACGTTAATAGGGTACAGTGGTACCTCGGGTTACAAACACTTCGGGTTACAGACTCCGCTAACTCGGAAGTAGTACCTCAGGTTAAGAACTTTACCACAGGATGAGAAGAGAAATCGCATGCCGGCGGCAGCGGGAGGCCCCATTAGCTAAAGTGGTACCTCAGGTTAAGAACGGTTTCAGGTTTAAGAACGGACCTCCGGAATGAATTCAGTTCATAACCAGAGGTACCACTGTTTGTCCTAAAAATGTGTACACCTCACTATCGGTACCGAACTCGAAGCATGGGTACCCCCCACAAAAAATTAAAATTTGGTTAAATATTTGGATTTTGTGTTATGTATTGGCATAATTTGGAATAATTAATATGATACGATATGATTGGTTTGTTAAATGGAAATTTAATAAAAATTATTTTTTAAAAAAAAATGGGTACACCTCAGGTGTCAAGGGCCAGATTAAGATGACTCTGCAGTATATGGGGGGGGGAAAGCTGTAAAATGAAGGTGCCATGTACACCTCTGTGGAGATGGAATCCTACAGGTGAGGGGCAGCCACACTGATGTCTTTTTCCAGGCCACCACCACGCAAGGTTTGGAGAGTGGTGGAACTACCAAGAGGCCCTCTCTGCTGATCTTGATTAGAGTTGAAAGAAGCCCCCCTTCATGTGCCATACTGTTCTACATGATGAAGGGGCAGCAAGCAGATATCCAAGCATTAGGTGCAGGGATGGTTACTTGAATAAAAAAATACTTTTTTAAAAGAGGGAGCAAGTAAACTCCACCCCACATAATCAATCACATGATGTGGTGCACACTCACCGTTTGAATGGCAATGCCTGTCATTTTTTTTTGGGGGGGGGAGGCTGGCCACCTCAAGTATTTTATTTTGGTGTGATTATTGTGGTCTGATTAGGTATCTGAAGTGTATCTGAAGAAGTGTGCATGCACACGAAAGCTCATACCAAGAACTAACTTAGTTGGTCTTTAAGGTGCTACTGGAAGGAATTTTTTTATTTTGATTAGGTATGTACATTTAAAAAGGTAAAGGACCCCTGATAGTTAAGTCCAGTCGCGGATGACTCTGGGGTTGGGGCGCTCATCTCGCTTTACTGGCCGAGGGAGCCGATGTTTGTCTGCAGGCAGTTTTTCCGAGTCATGTGACCAGCATGACTAAGCCGCTTCTGGCAAAACCAGAGCAGTGCACAGAAATGCCGTTTACCTTCCTGCCACAGCGGTACCTGTTTATCTACTTACACTGGCGTGCTTTCGAACTGCTAGGTTGGCAGGAGCTGGGACCGAACAATGGGAGCTCACCCCATCACAGGGATTCAAACCTCCGATCTTCCGATCAGCAAGCCCCAAAGGCTCAGTGGTTTAGACCACAGCACCACCTGCATCCCATGTACATTGAGGTATGTACCGTATGTTTGATAAGGGAAAGCTTGGGCAGTGGAGGATAGTCCATTAGCAGAGGCGGATTTAGGGGAGTTTGACCGGTTCGGTTGCACAGGCTGTGGAGCCTCGGAGGTGCTGCTGGGGCGCCACTCTTATGCTGTATAATGGATAGTAAAAGGTGGGGTGGGGGCCAAAGGTTGGCGTCACATAGGGTGCTGCTGAAATTTGAGAACTCACTGCCATTAAGGTAAATGGGGCACAGGTTCACCAACCTCAGTCTATTCCCAGGAAGCCCTCACCTGCCTGCTTTCTCCAGTAAAGGGGGTTGTCGCTGCCTTTCAGCTTCCTCCTTCCTCGTCTCAGTGATGTCCTTGTAGAACTGAGTAAGCAGGAGGATGGGAACTAGAATAGTAGTCCCTGCCTGTCATTGACTCTTGTCTCCAGCGACCATTAGACACCCTGCATTCTGCCCTACCATTTCCAATGGGCACTGGCCACCACTGAGGCTAGACATGTAGACCCCAAAGGCTTCCATGAAAGATGGGGCAAGTCCACTTTCTGCTTGTTAACCTCCCCTCTGTATGTTATGGTTTGAAATGTCATCTACTTCAATGTTACTTTATTGGCCAAACTACCATGAAGGTCAACTCAATTCTACATTAAATATTTGCCGGAAGATAAAGTCTCATGGGTGTTATTGAAAGCGGTCATATTTCTATCAGTAGGATTGACAATAAGGAGGCAATTAACCTCCTGAAGCTGGAAATATTATTCCCTAAGGTTGTTATTTATATATAACTCAGTGCTATTTTTCTAGAAAAAGAAGTGCTGGAACTCACCATGAACGCCTCCCTTGTTCTCTTATAATGACAATGGTGCCCACCTGAGAGGTGTTGAAACTGAATTCTGGTGGGAAAAAGACCTGGTTAAGCTGCTGTTGATACATTACACTTTTTAATTCTATATTTAAGATTTGGGTGTACTCTATTATTTATTTCTGGTCTGTTGATTGTAATAAACTGATGATGATGACAACAACAATGATTTACTAACCATTGTCTGCTATTTTACCAAATGAGGCAGTCTTCTCGATGGTAAGATAGATGCTATCAAAGACATTCCCCTCTGCTTCTGCATCTTAAATCGTCTCTCCATGGCCCTAAATAAAGTTCCAGACAATTGGTTAGATTTTAGATTTAATCATTTGGCAAACCAGACTATATTCTACAGTCATCCAGTTTCAGCACAATAAAGTCTAAATAGAGCCAATTTAAAATGCTCTTGATTATTTGGGCCTGTTTCCTTTGCTCCAGGGGAAAAGAGAGGCACCCTTCTCAAGATATTATTGGTACAAAATTGTAAGCTACAGCTTAATAACCATTTTCTCCATGTGTATAAGAGAGAGGGCGGTTAAGTGAACATAGCTGTTTTTATTTGATTTTCTCACATTTCTTTTTTTGGGATAAAAATTATACATTTTTCAAAATGTGTAAAATAGTATATTTATGTAAAGCTGAGCTGAAACAGGCATTCACTTTTACTTTAACCATTTTAAAGGCATGCTTTAGTGTGATTTCAACTCTTTTTGTCAAAATCTTAGACACTGAAAACGATGTATAAAATTTTAGATTGCATTTTTAGTGTGTGACATTAATCTGCTTGTATAGATCACTAAAATAGCTTTATTGGTGTTGTTGTTGTTGTTTTTTTAAAAAAAGACCTCTGTGTTCATTTTTAACTCCGTCATGGACAAACGTCTATATGAAACCAACCACCGCTGAAGCAATCTCTCCAAGGATAGGCAAAGCGTATCACTTGATTTTTTATTATTATGTAAGATCTAAATTAAGTAAAACATTAAAGGTGCTATGTTGACATTCCTTACTCCCCTCCCCAGTTGTCACAGTATTAGTAACTCCCGTTTCTCTATGGCTGCAATTTGAAGAAAGCTCTCCCCACCTCCATGACAGCAATCGCTAGTTGTACAATAATAGACCATCAGCCAGCAATAATTTGCAATCCAAACAGACTTGACGTTCTCTGACATTTATTGAAACCTCAGCCCCTGTCCACTGGTTTCAGTTTTCCTCCCTTTGCTCTGTTTTTACAGACAGACAAGTGCTTAGACTTGGGCTTAATAATGAGGAGAAATTTTCAATTGGCCCAAGTTTGCTTGTGTTGGCTGAGCCAGGGGTGTGCAGCAGACAGGCGGTTGGAGTTAATTACACTAAATGGTGAGAACATTATTTGACCCCACTGCTTTAACACCAGGTGGTGCAGTTTGTCTCTAAGAAGCCAGCATGGGCATGATGCTTCTATGCCAACATGGGGGATGTAGTTGACTTGGGGCAGAGCTGCAGAGTATTACCTGTCCCAAGCCGTAAAACAATTCAAGTGCCAAGATCTCTATGGGAAGTTGTCTGGACTGGGCAATAGGAGGCCAACAGGATTGGGGCCAAGGTTGGATCAAACCCTAAGGCTGATCCACAGGCGGGCCAATCCAGAGAAATATTTAAAACACTGTAACTCATTACTAAGATAAGAAAGATCTTGGATTTCTATCTTAAAACAAAGCACTTTTCAGCATAGTTTCGTTGGGCTGGAAGGAAATGGGTGAGACTTTCTAGAACCTGAGCTGAGCAACATCACAGCTTTAAATCTTCTGCAAAAATCTTAGCTTAGAATATATAAAGCAGCTTTTTTTAAAAAAAAAAATTGAAACATTTAAACTCCTCTTACAGCCTGGCAGTAAAGTAAACATTATCATATAGTTGACCATTTTTAAAGAAAGACTGCTGAACCGGATGGGCATTTGTTCTGATCCACAAAAGCATTTCTTAAAGTCTTACACATATGATAATGAATGCTGTGGATGAATGGGACAAGGGGGGGGGGGATCTGGGAAGCAAAAGGTTGAGGCCAACATATGCCAACAGTTTTCAGAGATTCCCAGCTAGATGAATAAGAGCAATTATTCACCTCCTCTGTTAACCATCCACTATGGTTAAAAGCAACAGTCATAAGCTTGCAGTGGATCAAGAGCTATGAAGTCCAAATTACATGTTACAGGGAACATGATGTGGCTGACACTGACCAGCACCTTCTCCTTAGATCTGTCTAGTAATGTTAAATTTAAAAAAGACAGGATGAGTTGATGCGATGATGTCATTGGTCTCAGGGTTGTAGCCATTAAAGTGGAGTGAGAATAGCAAAACAGAAGAATGATGACACAACACAGGCCTTCTTTAGCCAAATCCTGGGTGGTCCTCCAAACGTGGCTGGACTCTAACATGTGGCTCTTTAGATGTCATTGGATTCCAACTCCCATCAGCCCCAGCCAGCAAGACCAATGATCTGAAATAATGGGAACTGGAGTCCAGTAACATGTTGATGGCCAGTTGCTAACCTTGGTGGATGTTGATGGATCAGTCTATTTCCATTCCACTAATTTTCACATGTTCACCCACTAGTCTGCTCTCTCCAGTTTCTGCATTGACCTGTGATTTAAATACATTTATTCTCTCAAAATATGTATTTTAAAACATGCATATACATTTTTAATATACAATTCAATTTTATATACATCTATCATCTATCTATCAAGACCACATAGCACCTGTCTTGAAAGACCTACATTGGCTCCCAGTACGTTTCCGAGCACAATTCAAAGTGTTGGTGCTGACCTTGAAAGTCCTAAATGGCCTCGGCCCAGTATACCTGAAGGAGCGTCTCCACCCCCATCATTCTGCCCGGGCACTGAGGTCCAGTGCCGAGGATCTTCTGGCGGTTCCCTCACTGAGAGAAGCGAAGTTAAAGGGAACCAGGCAGAGGGCCTTCTTAGTAGTGGCGCCCACCCTGTGGAATGCCCTCCCATCAGATGCCAAAGAAATAAGAAACTATCTGACGTTTAGAAGACATCTGAAGGCAGCCTTGTTTAGGGAAGTTTTTAATAACTGATGTTTTAATGTACTTTCAGTCTTCTGTTGGAAGCCGCCCAGAATGGCTGGGAAAACCCAGCCAGATGGGCAGGGTTTTATTTATTTATTTATTTATTTATATTATTATTATTCTATATATCTTTCTAATATACAATAGAATATACAGTTTTGACCTGAGAATTGCATCGGGACATTTGGAACACATGACAGCCAGAGAATTACTAAGTTCTGATTCACACATTAGTCCAAGAAGTGTGGATCAGGTTAGTTCAAACCTGAATTAGAAAAGACTGAATTCCGTGCAAGGACGCAGAGAGGAGAAATGAAGGTTGGCAGCAGCTCTGCACTCCCCATGATGTGTAGTTTAGACCTATAAAAACCTCTCTCATATACATTGATCAATGGAGGCTTTGCCTTTAGGTTGAAGGAGCAGATGGTAGTACCTACAAGGACTTGGATAATGGAGTTCCTCATTAGGTGGGAAAGTCTCAACACTCTTAATGGTTTGGTGCCGTTTAATTTCAAAGAGGATATTTAGGCCCAACGAACGACTTTGACAAGACCATAATTTAATTTGAAGCATGAGAGACATTAGCTTGAGTTTTCAGAAGCAGATTAGGCTGAAAAGATTTATTAATAGCATTTAGGAGTGTTAAGATTACGACAGCATGCCACAACATGACAAAGTAGTAGGCAACTCCAAATTTCATTAGGGACTGTTTATTTAAATGGAATATTATCCCATCAGAGATGTTTTCACTACTGTAAAGGTCCTATTTCCATAGCAAATAAAGTCACCTAAAGATGTAATGCATGGACTGGTTGCTCATTGTTTCAACATACTCACCAGCTTCTTAAAATGAACAGTTTGTTAGCCTAGTTTAGAACTCCCGGTGCCATTTGTAGTTGAGCAGAGTTACACACAGCGAATGGCTCTCCTGCGAAGAATAATGGGCACAACAGTTATTAATTTGGGCTGCAATGGGTCCATTTCTCCCCAACACAGATTCCTGGCTTTGGTCAGATAGGTAACTTATTTGTTGTTGTTTAGTCGTTTAGTTGTTTCCAACTTTTTGTGACCCCATGGACCAGAGCACGCCAGGCACTCCTGTCTTCCACTGCCTCCCGCAGTTTGGTCAAACTTCGAAAACACTGTCCAACCATCTCGTCCTCTGTCGTCCCCTTCTCCTTGTGCCCTCAATCTTTCCCAACATCAGGGTCTTTCCCAGGGAATCTTCTCTTCTCATGAGGTGGCCAACGATTGGAGTCTCAGCTTCAGGATCTGTCCTTCCAGTGAGCACTCAGGGCTGATTTCCTTAAGAATGGAGAGGTTTGATCTTCTTGCAGTCCATGGGACTCTCAAGAGTCTCCTCCAGCAGGCATATATGGTTGAGGGATCACATGACCAATCCTCATCATAGTAGGATGAGGAATCTTAATGATCAATTAATGCATGCCGCTCTTGGCCCAGTCCAAGAATCAGTTAGTGATAGCACACATCATTTGATTAATGGAAAGCAGGGCTCTGGATTCAGTGCTCCCCATTTCCTGCTCCTGCAAAGGATCAGATCGATCTATCTATCTATCTATCTATCTAGCTATCTATCTATCATCTATCATCTATCTATCTCTATCTACCTATCATCTATCTATCTATCTATCTATCTATCTATCTATCTATCTATCTATCATCTATCTATCTATCTATCTATCTATCTATCCATCCAGCTCTCTAAAGAGACTGCAAGCACATGTGGTTGGATCATGCCTATGGAACTGACTATTCATAGATACGGTTCGTAGTGATTTCCATGTCTGCTGTGGTTTAAAGAAATTCTGCCATGATTATGGACAGGACTAGCTATTCTACAGGTTGCTTGTGAGCATATGACCCTGCATGTCTTTGGTCAGATGATTGAGGTATAAATATTGTTGTTGTTGTTGTTGTTGTTGTTGTTGTTGTTGTTGTTACAAAAAGTATTGTTTGATCTAGCCTGCAGAACCACTGCATTTCTTGATTTCCCCCAATACTTTACTTTTCAAAGCACCATCCAACGGATTTAAAATGTAGGAACAAAGGTTTAGAAGCAAAATGTCCTTTATTACAGTGTGAGTGATTTGAAGAAGTCCAGAACGCAAGAAGTCCAGAATGCTGTAACCCACAAATAATTTCTGAAGGGTTTGTTCTCTTTGTGTAAATATGATAACACCCCACATATTTCAATCTGGGAAACTGAGTTGTGAAAATAAGCGGGGACATAATTCAGCAGTGTTTGGTGCCTTTTACGGCAAGCCACTTGAGATCTTGACATCACTACAAATAGTTTCAAGGAAGTAGTAAAGGGTAGAGCTAGTAATAATCAGTTTGGACTGTGACTAGCAGATTGCTAATAGAAGAGGTGAATATTTCTAAACTGACATTCCAATCCACGAGCCTTCTCAATCCACTCCCACACTTTGTCACTGTTGTTTTGACCGCAGGAATACCTACCCCAGCAAGTAATTGATTACAGAGTAGCATCTGGGGTGGTGGTCCTTCCTTCATCTCCCCTTGGTGTCTGAATCACTGCAACAGTGCCATACATGTACCAGGAAGAGAGGAAAGAGGAGAAAGATCGCCCCATCTGCCACATTCATTCCTATCACTGATGAAGAAGAGGGAGGGGACAGCAAGCAGATGAAGAGAGACAAAACCAGGCATAGGCAAACTCTGCCCTCCAGATGTTTTGGGACTACAACTCCCATCATCCCTGACCACTGGTCCTGTTAGCTAGGGATGATGGGAGTTGTAGTCCCAAAACATCTGGAGGGCAGAGTTTGCCTATGTCTGGACAAAACCATCAGGGGGGGAGGGGGATATATATAGAGGGAGAGGTGAGTGAAAGGAAGCAATTATTACCAGGCTGAAATTAAAAACCAAGGCAAAGAATAATTGGGACAGGAGGCCACAATAACCATACTGAAGGTGAGCAATGTAAATAACTGAAATTGGTATTCTGAGACCAAGTGTTATGAACTTGGCAACATCACTAGAAAAACAACAAGGATCTGCGTGTTTGTGAATAAGATTGCACTGCTGAGCAGAATGTAAATCAGGCATGATATCATTGAACCTCTGTGGCCCTCTGATATCGTTGGACATTATAAGTCCCATGATCTCTGACTGATGGGAGAGTCCAACAATATGGAGAAGGCTGCAAGTTTCTCATCCCTGATTTTAATTGTACATATTAAACCAAATCTGCAAACATTGCAGCACAATTTGATATTGACTCTGACTATTCATAATCCATGAATGCAGCCTACAAAAGTAATGAAGTACACAATCCTGTTGTTATGTAAATAGAACTTGAGTCTATATATGGCCTGGCCCTCAGCCCTGCACCTTTAAGCAGCAGTTGACACCCACCTTTGTGCCACTTCTCCTTTGCAAAAAAAATCATGAACTTTTTTTCCATTTAGGCAATTGGTGGGTGGAGATCACAAAAGTTAAACAACTGGTGGATAGAATCTTCCGCCTCCTTGCATAACCAGAGTTACCTCATTGTTTCCACATGTCCCTCCAGTTCTTTAATACAAATTTTCTTGTTTATTTTCCTCTTATTCGATTTGTAAGTCTTTTCAGGCAGGGATTCTATTATTGTCTTCTGCTGGTACCTTCTGTAATGGAGATCCAGTCAATGATTAAAGCTACTATGCACCATTGCAAAAAATATAAGTAATTATGACACTCAAAACACTTAATAGCACAAACCCTGAACATACTTACATGGGAGCAAGGACTACTGAACTCTATGGGACTTACATGTGAGTAGACTTGTATAGGCTTGCACTATAGGTGTTTTGATCTTTTCCTGTCTGCATGGGATGTGTTTTAATCATAGTATAGGCTAATGGCTAAGGTCACAGTTCTAGATGGTTGGGAAGTGCACATGTGCAGGAGATTGTATTCTGTAAGATTCTCTTGTAGCAGATCACCCAGGAAGACAGACATGATTTTCTTTTAAATCCAGGTTTCCTGTTCAACCAGTTAATTAGCTGCAGTCAGTAGTTTCTGAACACCTCTACCCATGTGTGCTTTTCTTTCCCTCTCCTGACTAATACTGTGGCTGTAACTTAAAATACTTCAGCTATAAAGAGTATTCTAGGGTCCAACCCAGGTTGTTGTTGTTGTTTAGTCATTTAGTCGTGTCCGACTCTTCGTGACCCCATGGACCAGAGCACGCCAGGCACTCCTGTCTTCCACTGCCTCCCGCGGTTTGGTCAAACTCATGCTGGTAGCTTCGAGAACACTATCCAACCATCTCATCCTCTGTCGTCCCCATCTCCTTGTGCCCTCCATCTTTCCCAACATCAGGGTCTTTTCCAGGGAGTCATCTCTTCTCATGAGGTGGCCAAAGTATTGGAGCCTCAGCTTCACGATCTGTCCTTCCAGTGAGCACTCAAGGCTGATTTCCTTCAGAATGGAGAGGTTTGATCTTCTTGCAGTCCAAGGGACTCTCAAGAGTCTCCGCCAACACCATAATTCAAAAGCATCAATTCTTCGGCAATCAGCCTTTTTTATGGTCCAGCTCTCACTTCCATACATCACTACTGGGAAAACCCAGGTACACAGCAGAATTGACGGTTTACCAAATACAGTATTTTTTGCTCTATAAGACTCACTTTTTCCCTCCTGAAAAGTAAGGGGAAATGTGTGTGCGTCTTATGGAGCGAATGCAGGCTGCACAGCTATCCCAGATGCCAGAACAGCAAGAGGGATTGCTGCTTTCACTGCGCACGCGATCCCTCTTGCTGTTCTGGCTTCTGAGATTCAGAATATTTTTTTTCTTGTTTTCCTCCTCCAAAAACTAGGTGCGTCTTGTGGTCTGGTGTGTCTTGTAGAGGGAAAAATACGGTAATTCTTTCAAACCATTAGATGCATTCGCTTATCCTGTGCAGTGTGTTTTCAATGTTGTCAATACATTTTTTATTTAGAAAAATGACCAAATCTTGACAGGAAGAAAGGGTTGTTTGAACCGTATTGGGGGGGGGGGGAGAAGACAGCAGCAATCATGTGATTAAGCCTCATGGTCAAAACAGAGCAACCTGATTCAAGAGGCCCCATAAGAGAAGAAGGCAGGAATCTGTCTCTGAATGGCTTCCCAGCCTTATGATTCTATGCATTAGGCTGGACAAATGGCACAAGCTGTCTATATGAATCTAGTCTATCGAGAAGTTAAAATTTTTGGGGAAATGATATATAATGAATTGAAAAAAAATGTTTAAAATGACTTTTGTAAAAAAAACAACAGAAGCATTTCTATTAGGGATTGTAGGACAAGACCTGCCAAGAAAAACAAAGAATTTATTTATGTATGCTACAACAGCGGCAAGAGTCTTGTTAGCACAAGGATGGAAGAATGAGGAAATCCCAACGAAAGAACAATGGCAAGAAAAACTGATGAGCTATGCGGAATTGGCTAAACTGACATATGAACTGCATGATAAGGACAACTGTGACTTCACGGAAGTAGGGGAACTTTTTACAAATTACCTAGAAAGACAATAAAATGATCTGGACTCCTTGGCAGGTTTTGAATAAACATCCACAAATTTATTAGTTGAACACACAAATTTATTAGTTGAACACATGATAAGGCAAGGATATGTACAATTCTATAACATGCAGAGAACAATATGTGCAAAGAAACCAGAGAGGGGAGCTGAGGGAAGTCCTGGGGGGGGGGAGGGAGGGATGGGGGGGAAGGGGGGGATAATGTAATTGATTATTTATTTGGATTGGATGCGGGTGGCGTTGTGGGTTAAACCACAGAGCGGTTCGAATCTCCACAATGGGGTGAGCTCCCGTTGCTCGGTCCCTGCTCCTGCCAACCTAGCAGTTCAAAAGCACGTCAAAGTGCAAGTAGATAAATAGGTACCGTTCCAGCAGGAAGGTAAACGGCGTTTCCGTGCGCTGCTCTGGTTCACCAGAAGCGGCTTAGTCATGCTAGCCACATGGCCCGGGAGCTGTACGCGGGCTCCCTCGACCAATAAAGCGAGATGAGCGCCACAATCTTAGAGTTCGCCACGACTAGACCTAATGGTCAGGGGTCCCTTTACCTTTAATTTGTTATGTCGAAATTGTCTAATAATATTTTTTTTTTAAAAAAAGAATCTATTATTAGCATTTATCAGCTGTTCCTCTCTTTTTTTTTAACTTGCTACAGAGAGTTGTGGAAGATCATCTCTTCTTGAAATTTTTTGCTAGGATTTACAAAAGTGTTTTCTCTTTCCTTAGAAATTCCTGACATTTTGTTGGCAACTCCAATGTAAAGTGTTGCTTCCATTAAGATTCTTTCCAAATCTATGAAGACATCTTCTCATACTTTGTTCTACTATCTCTAACAGGAGTGTGATCTCCATCTAATCAGACCTGCCCTCCTCCTCCTCCTTCTTCTTCATTTGTCTCCCTTTTAAAATCCCACCCTCTGGAACAGCACCCTCTGCCTCTCCTCCAAGTTTCCTGCCACCCCCTTCACCACTCTTGGTTCAGGTTGCATTACCAGGGTACTCTGCAGTAACAGAATTCTTAGACTGTTCCTTTATTTTCACTTCAGGCAAAATAGATTATGGACTGCAAACCATGGACAATGGTTTGCCAACCATGGACAATGACCAGAAAAGAAGCCAACTCCTAGGGGCCATGGGGGCTATGGCCTCCACAATAAAATATTTGAAGGGGCCAGGCCCCCGCAAAGTTGATGGACATTCCCATTCAAATGGTGTGGGTGTGCACTGCATCATGTGATCAGGGCAGGGCTGACCTGGGCCCCCACAATATTTTATTCAAGTTGGCACCCCCGATGACCAGTGACTATTAAAAGGGCTCGGGTACATTAAAATCCAACAGCTATGCCTAAGAAGAACAGCAGGAGGCAAATAATTGAGCAAACACACCTCTTATGCAACACACAATGAAAAATATGATGATCCTCATATCTACCATCCTTTATTTCTAAGATAAAAAAGTTACTGGCATTGGCTTTGCGGCATACACTTTGCTTTTTCCCAGCAAACGAAATCAAATATCAACACTATGTAGCTTTCTGAATCTCCCAAGAGCATGCAATCATTCCAATACAGCTGTTTCCCTCCCCTTTGCTTCTGTATCAAAATGCATTCCTAACTCCCTAAGCTGTTATTAGTTGCGCAGAGATCAAGAAGGGAAGTGTACACTGAATGTCTGTGGGAGGTGAGCATAGTACGATTCAAGTGGTATCACACATGGCTTGGGGCTAAGATCACTGTCATGGCCTCAGATCATCAGTGCCAGGGACCTACTGAGAACATCTGAGATGAAAACATTGGGTTTGTGGTGCTGTTTTTTAACCCTCAGCTGTGCACAGTGGAAAATACCACACCGGCAAAGTCAAATTGTGGTTTTTAAATTCTAACTGCAACACTGTCTTGCTGAGGGGGAAAGAGGGAAACATCTGTGTTATTTCTTGCTAAACATCACATCTCAGTTTCACCCAATAGTGCAAGATCCACTTTCTAATTTGGGGGAACTAGGTAGAAAGTGGGGCCCATTTTAATAAAAAAAAACTGTTACATGGTTATGGATAGTAATAATTTTTATATTCTTCCAGTGATTCTGGCACTGACTGAATGATTGAGCCAGTTCAGAATGTTCCTTTGTTTAGAAACCTGAACAGTTAGCAGTCCAACTTCAGTGAGGGAGAGAAACGTTGTTAATTTGGCTGGGAGTAACACCTTAGACAGGGGCAAACAAAGGACAAGTGAAGAAGTTATAGAGCCTAGGAAAGATAAGCGCTAGAGTGCCCAGAGCCAAAGAGGCTGAAAGAATATTACAGCATAGGCAATGGATTGAGAAAGAGGAACCCAATGGAAAAGTTGGTACATAATGAGGCTTGAGGAAAAAGTCATACGAAAGAGAGAACCGTGTGAGAGGAGGCTAACTGGGAAGGAAGTGAGAAGGCAAGAGAGGAATCCATGGAAGCATTGGATTGATAGGTTTAGAGTTAATTCCTGATGGGAATTTGGCCAGATGTAGCTCCTATTGTCACTGCAACATCCATGCTCCTTCAATATACAGTGGTACCTCAGGTTAAGCACTTAATTCTTTCCTGAGGTCTGTTCTTAACCTGAAACTGTTCTTAACCTGAAGCACCACTTTAGCTAATGGGGCCTCCTGCTGCCGCCGCACCACTGGAGCACGATTTCTGTTCTCATCCTGAAGCAAAGTTCTTAACCTGAAGCACTATTTCTGGGTTAGCGGAGTCTGTAACCTGAAGTGTATGTAACCTGAAGCGTATTTAACCTGAGGTACCACTGCAATACAAATCAACTGCTTTGGGGGGTCACTGTGGTAAGATGGGGTTCTAGATGCAGTATATCTTCCACCCTCATGAGCAGCTGGTAAGCTGGGGCAAATCCCATACATCTCATTGCGCAATTTCTCTTCCCAAAACAGCTGGAGGAGACGAGGAGGAAAAAGGAGCAAAGCCAAGCACATCCAGATAATTGAGCATACCTCTGTCCCTTCTAGATGGAACATATCTTGAAGAACATCTATTCTATCACTCAAAAGGAGGGATGAAGTTGGGTAGGAATGGGTCTGTAAAGATTACCAGCAAAAGATTATGGGACTTTGTTGAAACATTTTGCTCACATTTGTCTCTCTGAGTTTACAGTACTGGGAAACATTTATGGATGTTCTGGTAAAATATATTGCTTTTAGCACAGATTCCATCCCTCATGCTTCACGTGGGCTGATGATAAAAAGTCACAGTGAAAATTAGTCCAGTGGGTGTGGGGAACTGGGGTACAATCCATCAAAAACGTCCTGGATAAATCCACCGAAATGAGTGGAAGCTTTGTCTTGTAATAATTCCATTCATTTAATGGGGAACTTTGCAATGGATTGTGTGCTTGGTTTCCAAGTCAGTGCATACTTATAAATGTGCCCCCAAAAGCTATGACTTTTTTTAAAAAAATGATATTCAGTAGATTTTGACTGACAGAAACCTATTTTGCCTGTCAAACACCTAGCTGGTTGGGAGAAATTTTGCTGGGAAATTATTGGCCCTCACCAATGTGCCCTCGTCATTATTTCTTTTATACCTTCTAATTTCCAATAGGCTGCTATAAATGACACACGGCTTTGTTATTTTTCAAAATATCACGGGCACTTGTCTTTTTAAATAAATAAATAAATAAATAATAATTCCCACTGAAGATTTTCTTGAATTACAAAAGAACGCGCAATTTAACATTGAGACACAAGCTAGATTTCCCAAAAGATAATTTCCTTCTAGTACATTTTAGGTTAATGGGATAAAAATAGCTGTGAAAATGATGATGTGCTGATTAAGGGAAACCTGTTTTGATTCGCTCCCCATTTATGTTAGAGGGAGTTCTCCCAAAATCTAGCAACGACAATATGCTTTAAAAGGGTTCACACTTTCTCCTTCTGTCTTTCGTAGACTAGACATGAAGCTGCCTTACTCAGAGTCAGGCCATTTAGTCACATAGCTCATATTATCTACATTGGGAGTGGCTTGCAGGCATAGGAGCCAACACCTAAGGACCAAGGTCTCTTTGCCCCTCAATAAAACATTTGAGGTGTATCCCTACTATTGGAATGGCAATGCACACCAGCTTTGCAAGTGAGGGGGCACTGAGCCAATTCTGGTCCAAGTGTGGCATGTATTTAAAACACTCACAATCCCATAGAGCTATTCCACTTTACATTAGCTGAGCAAACAGACCACAACACTCAGTCCATTTCTCCCCATTGTCCTTTCCTAATAACCCAAAGGTAATATCCATCAGGCATCACTGAATCACATCAACCCTCCTTTAATCTTTCAGCGTACAATGTGGAACATTTTGCCACATATGCCAGATTAAAGGTAGAACCAGCTGAATATGAACCCAATCCATCGAAGGACACATTTCTTCTTGGGCGATTAGTGGCAGTCAGCATTTTTGAACAGTGTTCAGAAACATGTCCTTGAAGCTGGCTGGAATGTAACTTTAATGTATCAGAGACAACATTCAAAAGAAAAGCAGAGTGGGGAATAATTTTTATCGGAGCTTTTTGTCTGTTGCAGCAGATATTTATATGTGAAGTAATACAAATGTATACAAATGTAAAGATGAAAATGGTGGAGGAGGATCCCGCTACAGCATGGAGTGAGTATGATCGCCACATTTATTATCCTAACCCCCTCCCCTCAAGTTTTTAAACTCTTTCTCTCCAAATCACCCCTAAGCTGAACAGCTAACAGCTTGAGCTCCCCCACCCTGCCCCAACAATAGATTTTTTAAAAAGTACTTTTGCACACAGTGCCAACTTGCTCCCACAGGAAGCCGTGACAGTCACCAATCTAGATGGCTTTAAAATCAATTAGATATATTCATAGAAGAGAGGGCTATTGACAGCTATCAGCCATTATGATGGCTATGTTCTGCTTGCACAGTTGGAGCTTCCCCCTCTTCAAAATCAATAATAATAACAATAATAATAATAATAATGTTAAGAAAATTCACCAAAAAAACCCTATCCTTCTGACATGGTTTGCCATATGTCCAGATTTTCCCAGACATTTACAGCAATTTCCTCCCAGAAACTGCTTCCAACAGCCAATTCCCATCTATGTCCTGGAAATTTTGGATGTATGGCAACTCTCTTTGAATACCAGTTCAGGGGAGAGTTCGCTCATGGTTGAATCCTGCTTGTGAGTTTCGTATGGGCATCTGGTTGGCCACTGTAAGAACAGGATTCTGGTCTAGATGTGCCATTGGCCTGATCCTGCAGGCACTTCTTATGTTCTCAAGAGCTTCTCCACATACAGCCGAGGGTATATGAGGGATAGTTGACCGAGCTGGCAAGGCTCGCTGATGTCCAGTAAGACCTTGAAAAACAGATGGGGACAGGGCCTTGTGGACTCTGTAAAGTCCTTAATGAGAAACATTAGGGAAGATAAAAACTGTAGAAAGTAATACCGTGTTATATTATCTCTCACCATCATGTAACAAGCCAACAAGTGGAGAAATGCTCAACATGCACAATGACTTGGCTTACAATGGCAGCAAAGTTAGGTTGAAATACCACCAGTGCATACCATCTTCTTTGCCAATTGAGAGGGATTCGGGAAAAGAATGTACTTCCCTAGAAATTTTCCAGGCATCTTTTGGGAGGCCAAAGTAGAACAGATTTTCAGATGTTTTGGATATTTTATTTGGAGGGTGGGGACAGAAAGAGAATGAAAAGCATGGATAAAATAAGGGGTAATACATCCATTGAAACGAATGAGTGTGACTAAGTTAGGACCATTAATCTTAACAAGTTACTCTGAGTAAAAACCTGGTTGACTTCCACCTAAGTTACTTTTCAGTGGTTTGGGAAAAACCAAGCAGGTTTTTATTTTATAACTGGGCTTATAAGAACAATACTGCATTTTCCCTGCCCTTTGTTGCTTATATAGTTTTCCATAGTCTCCCCTGTGGCATGGAGCTCCAATTTATAGAGGGAAACAAAGGCAGAGGTGGTGTGCTTGTTCTTACTATCCCTCATGGTGTGAGGGATTTAGAAATTTGGGGCAGGATCCACCTAACATGTCCTGTCAGTGGAAAAGTCCTTTCTGTTCTGCAGTGGGTTTCCCCCCTTCTCCCCCCATGCCCTGCACCCCCTGAAATTGGCTTGGGGTGAGGTGTTCTGGGGGGAGAAATTGCAGAACATTGCATGGGGGGAAGAGAGGGGGCATAATTCCGTCTGAAAATCTGAAATGCTTGCCCTGATGGAATGATCAGAATAGCGCAACACTGAATTCCTCCCTCGGAATAAGGCTCACTTTGTGGCGTTTATTCTCTGCATCAACCCAACGCATATCATTTTTCTGCCCAGTCAACTACACGACCATAAAACAAAGTGCTGTGTCAACAGGGGGGAAACAACCCCACTGACTCGCATGCATTGTATAATACTTAGACATCTCCTCCAAATGTAGATTTTGACTCTTTGCCCAGTGCTGCACTGAACGTTTTCTCATCAAACCCCTAATTGCTAAGTAAATCTTTGCTCAATATATCTCCACAGAGAACAGGCGGGGAGGGATTTAGAGTCCAGTATTAGTCTCCTTTCTACTTTGAGGTTAATCTATTCCCTTTATTTATATGACATTCTTTAAGTTGCAAAGTTACTAATGTTCTTTTCTTGGAAGAGATTACTTCTCTTTAAATAAAAGCAATGTGCTATATTTCCAAGAACTCTGTACCCACCAACTCCCCTCCCTCCCCAAAACACGAACTTCTTTTTCCAGACATTTGGCACTGCCATTTTGTCACCAAATATTCTCGACATGTTACAAATCACCACCTGATCATTTAAATTGTTTTCTGTCTGTGCCGTATAGATCAGGAAGCTCTTGAATTTATTCTTTTGTATGAGCCAACTTTGGAGTCCAAAAAAACAGTCGGGAGCTTTGGGAATTTATTCACTTAATAAGATCAAATCAAAATTGGACCAAAGCCATCTGTCCTGGTGTAGTAACCAGGCACCAGCTCCTACAATCTCCTGTAAACAGAGAGTGATGCAGTCATGACTGCTTCAGGTTCTCTTTATGTTTTCCAAGGCCAGACACTCAGGACCAAATTAAACATGGCAGTGATCACAAGGGCAAAACACTTACCCGTGGAAGCGGTCCATGAAACCACCATCTCATTTAATGTTCTCAGCAAATGCACTGGCCCATATGCTTATGATTTCTCCTAAGCCAGCGATAACTGGTGTGTTAATGCCACATGCGTAAGAACATTTTAAAAATGTGGTAGTCACATGGAATGCTCTCAGGTGCACCTTATTTGTCCATGGACAGAAGCATGTTTAAATTGAGCATCGTCAGTGTTCACAGAACACTGGGAGGAAACCTCAGTCCATACCTACCTGGACAGGAAAGGATGTATTCAGGAAGTCATTTCCTCTTGGGATACATGAGACCTTCCTTTGCCTGCCAACCTGCAGTTGCCTATCAGATGCCACTTGGAAGACCATAGAGTATCTAGGCAATAGCCTTCTGACTTTATTTACCACCAGCAACTGGTATTCAGTGGTACATTACCTCCAAAGTTGGTGGTTTAATATAGCAATCACTTATCTAACAGCCATTCCTAGACATCCTTCACAGATTTACTGTGCCACTTCAGACTAGTAGCCATCACCGTATCCTGTGTTGGTGAAATCTCTAAATTCATTACGCAATGCATACTTTTCTTTGTCTGCCCTGAATCTCTTGACAAACAACTTCATTGGGTGACCCAGAGTTCTAATATTGAAAGGGAGGGAGGAAAACCGTTCCCACACACTCCACCGCCAGTTATATTACTATGGCTTCTTTCGCCTTTGGTCATGAGCTTGAAGGAGAACTTGCCATGGATGCGTTTGTGCATCTGAAAAATGAGCGATCAAGTTAGAAGGCAACAGTTCCACAGAGATGCCCTTTAAAATGTCCATGCATTCACCTCACTGTTATTACAAGCTGGTAGTACATTACACTCTTATAGCTCTACCCCATTCAACAAAGCAATGGCGGATGACTTTCCTTTGCAAGTCCACAGTACAAGACAGTGCCGACCTAGTGCACACAAAGCAGTTTGCAAGCAGTTCTCATGTACGAAGAAAACCCTGCTCATTTTATAGATTAACTCTTGAGTGGTCCAAAACCACAGGAAACCAAGGGCCATGTAGAGGGCTATAAATAGACTTTCAACTTAAGGCTCCTTTTTAGACATGGGGTTGGGAGCAGAGGGATAAAATGCTCCTTGGGGGAAAACCTGATCTTTTCTCCATGTTTCAGTTGTCAGTTTTGACAGAAATGATAAAAGCTAATTAAATTTTTGTTAATTTATTTTGTCTGATTTAGTGACTGCTTGTCACACAAATCCCTCAGTAAGTCAGACTTTGCTTTGCTATCAACCTTTCCACTCTTCTCCACCCCAATATGCTATTAGGTAAACGCTGGGAAAGTGGACTTGTTTAACTCAAATAAACACAAGGAGCACTTAAGCTCAATCTACCTTGCACGGTTCTTTCGCATGTGTCTGCTTGGGAGAGAAGCGAACTTGGTCCAAGTTTATAAATCTCAAACTGCTTTTACTTTCCAGTAGCTTCGGTGATGGCAGCCCAGAAGCGGGATTTTAAAGAACGGACGGGGAAGGAATCGCAACAATAATGGCAGCTATAAGATCCTGACCATGCAACAGTGGATTCAACCAGGAGGCAAGAGAAGGCTGGGAGCTCTACATTCCAATAATTTCTTTTTAAAACAAAAATAGCTAATGTATTTTTAAAATATTTGTATTTATTTACTTACTTATTTTCTTTACACTCTGCCTTTCTGTCTGCAAAACCTAAGTAGGCCCACATCATAAATGAAAACTGGCACAAATAAAAACAAGCAATAAATATAAATATTTTTTTTAAAAAAATAAAAATTAAATAAGAAACCCTGTTGAAAATTCACACTGAAAGACACCTGAAAGTTTTTAAAAGCACAAGACTCACCAAGCAGTGTAGCATGGGTTGCTGGCGCCCAGGGCTGGGCAAGTATTATGCCCCCCTGGTGGACTGGGAAGCTGGGGTGGGGGCATGTGCAGAGGGTGAACACAGCCTGCATCCAACAGGCTCCTCTCCCACTGCCTCCATCCACCTGCCCACTAGAGCAGGCTTCCTCAAACTTAGCCCTCCAGATGTTTTTGGCCTACAACGCCCATGATCCCTAGCTAGCAGGACCAGTGGTCAGGGATGATGGGAATTGTAGTCTCAAAACATCTGGAGGGCCAAGTTTGAAGAAGCCTGCACTAGAGCAATCTGCCTGCTCCTGTGCCTCAGTTACCAGGGCTCCGAGCCTGTTGTGGGGGAGGCTGATTGAGTCCCCTCAAAAATGTGCACGCCAGGTGCTGCAGTCTGCATACATACCGACTCCCCTGAGGCAACGTTTGAGTGTTCAGACCCAGAAACCTCCCACCCCCCAAAAAAATTCACACTTGACTCAAATTTTGGTTTGGTTTTTGGCAGAATTTAGGCCACAACTTTATTGATTACAGAAAGTGACTGGTTGCATAGGCTCTGGTTCGACTAGCTCCCTGCACCCTTGCAGGTAGCGCTGACCCAGGGTTCCAGCATAGGTCAGCCAAGGGTGAACACCTGGATAAGCGGAAAGCCGGGCACAGGCTAACTCCGCCACCCAAATGTCCCCCTGGACTCAGGCACGGGCACAAGCCCCTCTCAGAGGTTGACTGAACCATCGAGTCCCTGGATTCCTTTAACGGAATAGCCTTCACATAGGGATGGTGAGAGCGTTCTCCCATCCCTATCACCTGAAGCAGAGCCTGTCTGCAACCTTACAAGTTGTGATGATTTGCTACACGGCAGGCGAAACCCAAATGGTAACAGCCAATCAGCCAAGTGGGGGAAATTTCTGCCATGCTCCTTTCCCAATGACAGTTGACATACGACGGCATAGCAAGGTCAAGTGCAAAGCCCTAAAAGTAGGGAGAGGTGGGCAGGTGTTCCGAATGCACGCGCTGAAAGAGGAAGCTCTGGGTCACGTGCAAGGGCATAAATAGGTCCCTCAAACTGTTTGGACTGTGTCCCATTGGCCAGATTGCACCCAGCTATGCGGGAAGTACCAATCAGGTGTTGTGGCTGACCAATTGTACCCTCCCACAACACAGGGTGTCGGTTTTCCAGGTTTCACCGCGATCCGTGCCCTCTTTAAGGGAGGGCCCGATTTTCATCAGAAGAACATGGACTTTACAAAAATCAGGGCCCACTTGATGGCACAGGTGGAATGGGTATTGTTTTTAATTTGTTGTCTATCTATAGAGAGTTAAGTAAAGGTAAAGGGAGCCCTGACCATGAGGTCCAGTCATGGCCGACTTGGGTTGCGGTGCTCGTCTCGCTTTATTGGCCGAGGGAGCCAGCGTACAGCTTCCGGGTCATGTGGCCAGCATGACTAAGCCGCTTCTGGTGAACAAGAGCAGCGCACAGAAACGCTGTTTACCTTCCTGCCGGAGCAGTACCTATTTATCTACTTGCACTTTGATGTGCTTTCAAACTGCTAGGTTGGCAAGAGCAGGGACTGAGCAACGGGAGCTCGCCACGTCGCAGGGATTCGAACCGTCGACCTTCTGATCAGCAAGTCCTAGGCTCTGTGGTTTAACCCACAGCGCCACCTGCTTCCCTCTATAGAGAGTTACCCTTATCCAAAAAGCCAGAAGTGGAAATCCATATCTCGGCATTGCCTTATAGGCATCCATTTGCCTCAGTTCATTTCAGCTGACCCAGATTTCCAAAGCAAAGGGAATTCTTTCCCTAACTTGTTAGGATTTATTCTGGGAGCTTTGCGTCAAGCTATCATGCTTTAATTAGACGGTTTCTGCGTGAAGAGACTTTTGCCGTTTTGAATTCAGCTCCTTGGCACTGGGAAAGAACCCAGAATACGTGACTTCGCACTCATGATAAGTTGGGAGGCCAACCCTTTTCTTCCTCCTGACAGGAATTTATGTTGGTGCATTCCACATTTTACCTTGGAGTGTACTGGGGTGGAAAGGAGAGAAAAGGGCATGTTGTCTAGTGGGCACTTCTCATAAAACAGATGATATCACAAGCTTGTTGAGTCACTTTAAAATATTGAATTAGTTTCATAATAACCAGGCTGAATCACAAATACTGTTCTGAAATGAAGCCAGTGCTGACCTGCCAATGAAATGGTTTCAACTCCTTTAAAAAAAGTCCTTGATTACATTTATACCCCTGTGCCAGAAACCTCAGAGTAGGCCATAAGCTATTAATCAGCAATTGCAAAAAAATAATAATACACTGGATATTTAAATAGTTTCCTGCATTAATAGTAAATAAGAAATACCATTCACATTGTGCTCGGTACAATCCTGTGCATGTTTACTTGGACATAAGCCCCACTGTTTTCAATGGGGCATACTCCCCGGAAGCTTCCTGAGACCCTTTCGTTCAGGAATTTGGAACCTGTAGAATTGCAGATATTGCTGGACTACAAATCCCATAATCCCTGACCATTGGCTGTGCTGGCCAGGGCTGATGTGAGTTGGAGTCCCACAACCTCTGGAGGGCAACAACTTCCTGCCATTCCTGCTTTAACTGAGGATGCCAGAGACTGAAACTGGCTGTGTATGCACCACTTTATTTTATTTTTTTAAAGAACATCTACCCCAGGCTTCCTCAACCTCAGCCCTCCAGATGTTTTGAGACTTCAATTCCCATCATCCCTGACCACTGGTCCTGCTAGCTAGGGATCATGGGAGTTGTAGGCCAAAAACATCTGGAGGGCTGAGGTTGAGGAAGCCTGATCTACCCCAAGAGCCGGTGCTGAGAATTAGCCAAGAGGTGTTGAAAGAGGACAGACCATCACTGGTGCAACATCAATGTTTTCTGGCTCCTGGCTTGAGCTCCAGCTATATTAAGCTGATCCTGCTGGTGGCTCAGCCCACTTGCAGCTTTCTCAGCAGCTTCATCCTCCTGACTGATGATACTCCTTTTTCTCAGCCTTGTCAGTAGTTAAACCAACTTCAACTCAGCCCCCCAGGACTGGCTGCATTTGCCCTTCATGGGCTTTGACTCAAGACAAAAAGTTGAAGAAGTACCCAGCATAACTACCTAGAAGTTTCTTCAAATGATACTTATAAATACCTCGGGTTGAATGCGCTTCGGGTTCAGCGCATTCAAGTTGCGCTCTGTGGCAACCTGGAAGTAACCGAGCATGTTACTTCCGGGTTTCACCGCTTGCGCATGCGCAGACGCTCAAAATGATGTCACGCACATGCGCAGAAGCTGCGAAAAGCGGCATACGCGTGCCGTCGCTAGTTATGTTTGCTTCTAGATACGAACGGGGCTCCAGAACGGATCCCGTTCGTATCCACAGGTACCACTGTAACTCTTTATATTTAGTTAAGAAAGGGGAAATGTTCGCTACCCCTTTAACAAAAACCAGAATGGTGTTCAAAGAGCATAAGGGTATGTTACATAATTTGTCACGAGACACATTGAGAGCATGTCATCACTGTTGGGTGGGTGGGTATCTTAAAAGCCACAAAGCAAATGGTATGGAAACAACCCATTGAGTTCAAAAGATACGGTCTTGTTTGTAAATGTTTTCATGTTACACCTTTTACAATAGCAGCATTCAAAAGGGGGAGCGAAAGCAAAATGATAGACATCTCTTGTTCAGTTGCATTACTATTTTTTTTTTAAAAAAATCAAGTGAGAGCATGTTTTAGAGTTGTTGTTACCAAGTTAATTGAAGTACATGTCATTTCCACCTCGCTGTGCCTTTGGCCATATGGCCTTAAGCCATTATTCCTGGAAGCCACCAACCCAAGCAAATGTAAACAAAAAAATAAATGCACGACATGTCAACTCTGACCCCACCTCCATTCGCAAATACCTCGTATAGTGCCATAGACAGGCATGCTTTCATTTATGGCAGTAAGAGCATCAGATACATCAAAACTGGACGTACGCCATGTCTGTTGTGCTTCCTTTGCTGAAATGCCAGAGTGGAAGGATACAGGCTTACTTTGTGCAGTGCAGATGTTGCTCCTTATGAGGACATGGGTGCAATTGCAGGCAAACCAGTCGCTTCCAGGGGAAGGAAGACTCCCACTACGACTGCACTCTTCTGGCCATGGGAGTACAGCAGGCTAGGGTTGGAGCTGGGTTTTCCCCCTCCCACCCCTGCAGCCAGGGAGGCCTGGCTTAATAGACTACCATATAGTATAAACAAAACTTTGATATGCACTGGGAAACCAAAAGAATGGTGTGACTTGCTTTATTGCAATATTCGCTTTATCGCAGTAGTCTGGAATTGAAACCACAATACAGTCATACCTCGGGTTACAGACACTGCAGGTTGCGTTTTTTTGGATTATGGGCTGCTGAAACCCGGAAGTACTGGAATGGGTTACTTCCAGGTTTTGGCGATCGTGCATGCGCAGAAGCGCCAAATCAGAACCCACGTGTGTGCAGACGCGCCACTGTGGGTTGTTGACGCTGCAGGTTGTGGACGTGCATCCTGCACAGATTATGTTCGCAACCCGAGCGTCCACTGTATCTCCAAGGTATGCCTGTACACAAGCCAACAGAGCCTTCTGCATGCAAAACAGATGCTCTGCTACTGAGCTATTGGCTTTTCCTATCCATACCTGGATTCTCTGTAAGGAAGTTAAGGCTAAGACTGAGTGACAGGCTCAAGGTCACTGAGCGGCCCATGTGGCTGAATTGGAAAATTTGGGGTCCAATCAAATACGAGGTCCTAATTAGCAATACAGCCCCGAATCCAGCCCATTTTGCCTCCAGGCACTGCTGCCAGGAGGATGCATCCTTCAGGGTGGTACAGGGTTCGCCACTGGAGGAGGGAATGGAAAAGTTCTTCACCACAACTGCTGTGTGAGGTGTTTTGAATACTAGCAACTATGTAAAACATCTTCTCAGTTAACAATCAGCTTGCAATTCACCCCAGCCTCAGTTCCTGACATGCAGCTTTAGGCCCCACAGCTAATTCAGGCATTAACTCTGTGCAAAAATTATAACAATTTCAAATCATTGAATTTATACATCAGCACGGCATTGTACATCTCCAGCTGGTCCACCTTTTGGCTTCTTCAGCCACCTCTCCACAGCGATACCACATTTTTATCTACAAAAAGAGGAAACACTGTGTATGAAAACAGTGTCTGATCCTCATCCAAGACCAGAAATAGCCCCTAGAAAACTATGTTTAGAACAGGTTTGGGAGGAGGGTGCAGATAAGCAAGTGTCTGAAGAAAGAGCCCATTCTGCCTTGCCCAAGATGCCTCACATTCCTCAGTGTATAATTTTGGAGCGCTATTTAAGAAGAGGAAGCTGACAGGGGGAGTCATGCTTGCAAATATCCTTTGTTTATTTACAGGAAGGAGCATGGAACACAGTGTGCCATGAGGCCTAAATTTTGAATTTGTGTTGCTCTCTGTGCCTAAACTGTCCGGCCATCCGAAGCCTACTTACCTGGGAGCAAGCCCCATTGAATTCAAACAGAACTTTTGAATAGGCATGGTTGCAATTGTGCTACAACACAGGAATTGACACTGGGATTTTGGGGGAGCAAAAGGGAATAGCCTTTGCTATTCTACTGCCATTTTTAACATACATAGGCAAACACACACACACAGTTACGTCAAGAGAGAAAGCATAAAGGTCGTACAGTGAAACTCCACAGCCCCTTCTTACTTTTGCTTTTTTCCCTTCTTTCAGGCTGACCTTTGGCCTCTCGCGACGTTCTCTGCCATGGTCAAGACCTGCCAGCTTGCCGCCTGGTGGCCCCCAGAGGAAGGTGTGAAGATTAACAACCCGGAGGATGTATTTAATGAATAGCAACAAGGGATTAGTGACACAGTGTCACCTTTCATGGCCCTCCTTAACCAGGCAAGCTGACACTTGCTTTATTTTTGTTTGCACTGTTGAGTAAACTTGGGGGAACTTAAATGGATTTATAGTCTTCCTCCCTCCCTGATAAGTAGCAACTGCAGCCATCACCTTTCATTTGTCAGTTTTGACAAAAGTTTGTCAACTCCCTTCCTGTATCCCCACGACATAAAAGTTGCAACGATTCCCTCCCTGCCACACTTTCTAAGAAGAAGTGGGGGGTGGGGGGTCAGGGAAAAAGCAATGCTTTAAAATTCCTCACCGCCACTAGGATCAGGGCATGTCAAATATGGCCTGTGTGATCTTCTCATACTTCCATCTGTAGAAAAGTGTCTGATACACAAACAGTGAGTTTACTTTCCGCATGCCAAAACGTACATTGCAAAAACTGAACCCATCAACCATCAAGAGCTTCATATCCACAGTTTTGGCAGAACTGCTACTATTACTGCTATTACTTGTGGGGGGGGGGGAGCATCTAAAGTTAGCAGTGGGGAAAGAGACCCAAAACAGTCCAATGAAGACTAAGCATGCTCATCAGCTATAGGAAGTTGGGTGTCTGGGAGGATAGGAACCTGGGGAGGGGGAATAATAATAATAATAATAATAATAATAATTATTATTATTATTATTATTATTATTATTATTATTATTATTATTTATTTATATCCCGCCCTCCCCAGATGAAGCCGGGCTCAGAGCAGCTAACAACAGTGAAAGTAACACAGTTTACATAAAATCACAATCAATTAATTGAAATGCAATTTAAAATCAATTCATTCTAAAATCAATTCAGAATCAAATTAATGGCAATCATTGGGCTAGAGTTCTGTGGAATGGAATGTTCTGCAAGAGGGAAGAACATCACTGTCTGAAACCCTAAACAGGGGCTTCTGACGCCGCAGCATTTTATTACACATACCACTTGTTTCAATCAACCTTAAAACATTGAAAAGAAAAGATCGTCTGTGCATACCAGCCCAAGTTTTTCTAGCCTATGTGAATTTGCTACCCCAAAGCTTTTTGAATTATCAAATGAAGTGGGGTGGATGGGGTAAAAGAAGCCCTAACTACCTTGTATACCTAGAGAAATCCCCCAAGCAAGCCACCCACCCACCCAAACATCCATCCCTGTTCTCCATCTTTCAAGGATTATCCCCATATTCTGCTGCCTTGTTCCAATCACTCTTGAATAAGTCTGATTATCTGTATCCTTTTTAATCTGCTTCCAGGCCTGAATCTCCTTGGTTATGTGCATCAGCAGGTTATGCAAATACAGCCGTACCTTGGAAGTTGAATGGAATCCATTCCGGAAATCCGTCTGACTTCCAAAACGTTCAAAAACCAAAGTGCGCCTTCTGATTGGTTGCAGGAAGCCCCGCCGGATGTTCGGCCTCCAAAAACAGTTCACAAACCGGAACACTTGCTTCTGGGTTCGCGGCATTCGGGAGCCAAAATGTTCAAGAACTAAGCTGTTCGAAAACCAAGGTACAACTGTGCTTGGGGGAATAGTTAGTTTCTGGTTCCACTGAATGGTATGGTTTCACATTGGATAGGGGACTGCAAGGTGATATTCTGGGATTTGAGGGAGTGACCTGCCTGGGTGGACTAGATGATTCTCTGTATCCCTTCCAACTCCACAATTCTTTTACTCTATTATTAGTTCTGGGTGATGTGATGGAACTGCTGAACGAGTGTTTGTGAACAATAACTCTGTTGTCATCATCTGAGGATCTCTTCCATGTTCCACCACCAATCAAAGTTAGGCAGGTGCTTACTAAAGGGAAGATCATTTATGTCATGCCAATCCATCTTCGAATTGCCCTCTCCAGAGATGCTAACCTGGCACCAGTATTGGTGTCCTTTCCATTGTCATGCAAATTATTATTATTATTATTTATTGAATTTATATACCGCCTTATACCTGGAGGTCTCAGGACGATTCACATAAAAAGATCACAGTACAGTGGTACCTCAGGTTAAATACTTAATTTGTTGCGGAGCTCCGTACTTAACCTGAAACTGCTCTTAACCTGAAGCACCACTTTAGCTAATGGGGCCTCCTGCAAACAAAGGACAAGTGAAGAAGTTATAGGGCCTAGGAAAGATAAGCGCTAGAGTGCCCAGAGCCAAAGAGGCTGAAATAATATTACAGATAGGCAATGGATTGAGAAAGAGGAACCCAATGGAAAAGTCGGTACATAATGAGGCTTGAGGAAAAAGTCATATGAAAGAGAGAACCGTGTGAAAGGAGGCTAACTGGGAAGGAAGTGAGAAGGCAAGAGAGGAATCCATGGAAGCATTGGATTGATAGGTTTAGAGTTAATTCCTGATGGGAATTTGGCCAGATGTAGCTCCTATTGTCACTGCAACATCCATGCTCCTTCAATATACAGTGGTACCTCGGGTTAAGCACTTAATTCGTTCCGGAGGTCTGTTCTTAACCTGAAACTGTTCTTAACCTGAAGCACCACTTTAGGTAATGGGGTCTCCTGCTGCCGCCGCACTGCTGGAGCACGATTTCTGTTCTCACCCTGAAGCAAAGTTCTTAACCTGAAGCACTATTTCTGGGTTAGCGGAGTCTGTAACCTGAAGCATATGTAACTTGAAGCATATGTTACCCGAGGTACCACTGTATATAAAATAAAAATAAAAGCAATAACCCAATAATATCCCCCAAGGGCTTTTTACTTACATGTGCAATGTGTCATCTCAAATCTAAGTCACCTTGGCCTGTTGACCTAAAACTGTTTTATCTATTCTCTTGTTCCAGCGAATTTTGCAGCTTTGTTTTCATTACTGCTGCTGGTGTTTTAATAGAATTGTAGAGTTGGAAAGGACATGAAGAGTCATCTAGTCCAGGCATAGGCAAACTCAGCCCTCCAGATGTTTGGAGACTACAATTCCCATCATCCTTGGTCCTGTTAGCTAGAGATGATGGGAGTTGTAGTCCCATAACATCTGGAGGGCAGAGTTTGCCTATACCTGATCTAGTCCAACCCTCTGCATTTCAGGAAGCTAAAGAATCCCTGACAGTTTTGTTCTTGTTGTGCTGTATGTATTTACTATTTTTATTATTTTATTGCCAACCATCCTGAGTCCTTTTTCCTTGAACCGTGGCATAGAAATCCTCAAAATGCATATGTACAACATAGTTACTTACATACATTCACCTATCAAATGGAGAGTAGTTGATTTCTTCCCTAGTAATGTAGCCATTAAAAATAAAAATAGTGCATTTCTCCCCAGCATCACATATTTGCAAACACTGATGGCCTAATTCCCTTTATAGTTCTGTTGCTTATATTGTAATTGTGTCGCTGACATTGCTTTCTGGCCTAGGCAATAAACATCTGAATTTATTTTTGCAAGAGCGTCAGGCTTCCAGAGCACACATTTAGCATACCCATAGTCAGTGGGGATTAGCAAGATGCCCACCAAAACAGCAGCATCAAACCTAAATGTCAGGGCTGGAATTGGCAAACTCTAGGTGTGCGCTGAGCAAACGTCCAGGAGCCAATGAAGAGAGGTTTTAAAGGACTGGGTTCGGGAGGTTCGAATCTGGGCTGAGGTGTGATAAGGTCCAGGCTCAAGGGAACTTTTAATAAGAAAAGGGTGCTCTATTGCCAGGCTCCTTGGCATGCTGCGAATTGTTGATAAAAATTGGCAACGTTCATGCCGCCTTGTTTGTCTGGTTCATGCCAGACCTATTCGCCTACCCGTTTTCTTACACATCCCCCTCATAACACACCTTTTAAAAATAATTAAGAAAACAGGGCAAACAAGCAGTACTCTCCACCTCCATCGCCACCTCTGGACCAACTTGAATAGGTCTTAGATAGCTTGTTTACATTGCTGGATGCCAAGAACATAGGTGATGAGAAGGCGCTGCCAGTTCATTGCCAGCTATGCCTCAAAATCAGTTCTCTCTAGGGGGGAAGAGAAGTGTAGATATATTCTCTCCCTCCCTCTCTCTCTCCCTCCCTCTCTCATGTACACACACCAAATCGCTTCTATGAAACATGGGCACCTGAAAGAAAACCACCAGAGACACGAGAGTAAGGGGAACCAGATAATGAAGGAGATTCCTTCTTTCTTCTGTTACCATGCGCAGGAGCCATTGTGAGGGAAAGGCACCTATTAACCTTCAAGACCAATGCTTCTCCGTGTCTCTATGGCTCCTCAGGAAGATTCCTGAGGCTTAGCACCTTGGTTCCTGAACTGAACCCCAGTTCTCATTCCCCATTTTAGGAAAACAACATTCCACCCGTCATATGAAAACATCCTTAGACACTCCATAAACCATCTTCCTGGAGGGGTGGCAGAGAGCCGAGGGGGAGGGCTCCCAACGTATGGAAGCTAATATAGAAGTGCATTGTGCACACCTCTGTGGCTGGCTGGCTGCGGGAGTTGCATGAATTTGTGGGTACCGTCATATTGCTGTTTGGTTAAGTGCTCTGTTTAAATAGTCAGGCACCCTGCTGGTCCAAGGTGGGACCAAGACACCACACACATACTAATAAACCTGTGGTGTAAGAGCTACAGACAGATATTTAGGCTGGCAAAGGTCTCTACCTGCATCCCTGAGAAACACTGGGATTTTCTAATTCAAGTGTGGACCTCAACCTTACTTGCTTATTCTCCACCATGAAATTCAACCATGGTGATTGTGGTGAATTTAAACGGCATGCCTAGCGTGCCAAACATTTTTCTTCCCAGCACTTTTGTTGGAAATTCAGTATTATTCCCATTTTGCAAATGGAAAGGCAATACAGTGGTACCTCGGGTTACATACACTTCAGGTTACATACGCTTCAGGTTACAGACTCTGCTAACCCAGAAATAGTGCTTCAGGTTAAGAACTTTGCTTCAGGATGAGAACAGAAATTGTGCTCCGGCGGCGCGGCAGCAGCAGGAGGCCCCATTAGCTAAAGTGGTGCTTCAGGTTAAGAACAGTTTCAGGTTAAGATCGGACCTCTGGAATGAATTAAGTACTTAACCCAAGGTGCCACTGTAAATATTCCAATACAGGGCATGTAAGAAGTGCACAGCTGAACTTTTGGGGTTTACATATTCATGTTGTGAATGTGGGGGAAGAATTTGTAAGGGTGGGGAAAGCCTAATGTAGATATTACCGTACTTTTCTGCGTATAAGACCAGGTTTTTTCCTTGAAAAATAATGTTTAAAAGTGGATGTCATCTTATACATCGGTAGTGCATAGGGTGGGCATATTATTGGTTGCTGCCGCGGCTGTTAGCAATTATTGGGCATGTTATTGGTTGATGTGACAATGGCTACTGTTGACTGGCTGACGCTGTGGCAATTCGGCACGCGATTGGCAGCTTCTCCCAGTGATGGGACAGATGAGAGACAGATTTCGTGATGCATGCGGGTGAGTGATTTTTGGCAGTTCCCCTAAAATAAGCTCAACAACCCTGGGTAATCCCCCGCAAAAAAGCTCAATAACCCTGTGCCATTTCCCCCCATTTTCTTAAATTTGAGTCTCCAAAAATAGGGGGCATCATATATATGGGGGCGTCTAATATACGGAAAACTATGGTAATTTCATGTACATTAAAATATGTACATTAACCTTTACATACAGTATGTATTAGGATAATGCCATCATACGTATTTACAGTGCTTTTTTCTGGGGGGACGCAGGGAGACACATACCCCTAAACATTTTGTGAATCTAAGTTTGGCCTCATTGAGGGGCAATATGTGTAGGAAAATGAGAGTACCCCTAAACATTTTTTTAATGAAAAAAAGCACAGCATATTTATATAAGAATGTATGGGAGTATATTACATTGCATTCATGTATATTATTTCTTCCTACACATTTTTGTTCTTTTTTCCTTCTTTTTTTTCCTTCTGTATATTCTTTATTTCTTTATAATTGAAATTCTTCCAATAAAGCCCTATATGATTTGCACTTACATTAGGAGTTGAGTGAAAGCTTATTAAAACTTCGGTATTAAAGTGACCTAAATTAAACTGAATTCCCCAGGACTACCCTAATGATCCTTGAGGAGTTCTATCTTACTGAATTCTGGTGCCGCCTGACCTGACCCTTATCTGATCCAAATCAGAACTTAGTTACCCACTAAGTATTCATATCTCCTAAATGCAGTTCTCAGTTCAAAATGCATATGAGAGAAATGAGAGAAATAATATGCAAAAGTGACTTTCCAGTATGTTTTTTTTAAAAAAAGTAAAGTTGTCGTCATCAGTGATAAATGTGGAAGCAGAACACATTCCATTAATGTATAAACACATGTGAAAGTGGTGTGGTTAGAAGATAATCTGATTTGCCTATTATTAGGCTACCCAGTGAGTTTGTGGGTAGCAGGGGCACCAACTATAAGGAGTCGAAGGGGCAAGTTGGTGCGCCGATGGCTAATAAGTCTAATTCCCTTTTAAACCCATCTTAGCTGTATTAAGGAACACGTTATTTTGTTTGCTGTGGATCTCCTGGCAATTTGCTGGATGACCCCAGATGCTAATATCATATTAAAAATAGTAACTATTTCCAGTATCCACTTTCTGCATATATTGCACAGTTGTGTAAACCTTTGTTAGTCTTCCTCTCTAGTCATAATTTTTCTCTAAACTGAAAAGCCCCAGACTCTTTAGTCGTTCAGCATTTTCCTCAGCAGCAGACGTGAACCTTCTGTTTTAATCACTGATTTCGCTGTTACAATGATTGTGCTGTTTTAATGGGCTTATTTCATTGTGCATTTTAATTGTGGCTGTTTATTTTAACATTCTGATGAAGCTGCTTTATTGTCTATTTTAATTACAGTGGTACCTCAGGTTAAGGATTTTAATTGTTCCAGAGGTCTGTTCTTAACCTGAAACTGTTCTTCACCTGAAGCACTTTAGCTAATGGGGCCTCCTGCTGCCGCTGTGCTGCCGCTGCATGATTTCTGTTCTCATCCTGAAGCAAAGTTCTTAACCTGAAGCACTATTTCTGGGTTAGCAGAGTCTGTAACCTGAAGCGTATGTAACCTGAAGCGTATGTAACCCGAGGTACCACTGTACATGTGTTTTTTTCTCATTTGTTTTTATACCTGTAAACCATTTAGAAGTTGCTGTGGCAATTTAGTTGGTGCCTAACAGGGAACTGTTCATACCAATACTGGGGTCCCCCCCCAGATCAAAACATGGTTGCTACACTTGTTAATAAATTTGGTTTGCTCGTTTTTTTTGTAAATCAGAAAAATTGTGTTGTGTTGTTTATATCAGCATTGCAGAACCCAATTATTGGAAGTGGAAGAGCATCATCTCTGCCTGAATTTTTTAAAAATAATTATTGATGAAAAGGAAATTTTAATTGAGTCCACACATTGAATTGACTATCCTTTCAGAGATATTGTGAGGTGATGTGTTATTATTTATTATTTTCTTGAATATATACCCCACCTTTTTATCCACTGTGAAACCTAAGGTGGTGTGTTCTATGTATCTATCTATCTATCTATCTATCTATCTATCTATCTATCTATCATCTATCATCTATCATCTATCATCTATCATCTATCATCTATCATCTATCATCTATCATCTATCATCTATCATCTATCATCTATCATCTATCATCTATCATCTATCATCTATCTATCACACATACATTTAAAGGCAATGTACAGTAATTGCTCCCAGGTGGTCTCTCATCCAAGAACTGACTAGACCCAGAGCCAGACCTGCTCAGCTCCAGCAAGCTGATAGTCTCAAGTGCCATTGGATCATACTCTGCATGCTTAAAGCCCTACACAACTGGAACGCAATGCCATTTGATTTCAAGGAAGTAGCCGGTTACAGGCATATGATGAATTCACCTTCCTAGAAGGGTTTGGTGAATGAGTGCACTGCGACGTACATAGTGCTTTGGATGGGAGTCTTGAAAATCTACTTTCCAAAACCTGAAATTTATCTTTCCAGCCAGCTCTAATGCACACATATCTAATGCTTCTTTGAAAGCTCTAAACCTAATTTACATCTTTTAGCTTCAGGATAGAATGTGTCTCTCATTAAGCATGTAAAGCAAAACAGATGAGATGAACTTCCTTGCATTTGCATAAGTGTGTATAATAACAAAGGATAAAGCTAGAAAACCTGCCAGAGGATGTCTTTTGTTGATGCCTTTTTTGAAGAACAGAACTCCAACTCTAATCGTTTCCCCTGCCTCAAGGCATGGAGAATCCATGCTTTCTTGTAGCGGGCTCCTTGGTGATGAATATTTACCGTACTGTGATAGCACAACAAAACTCTTCCTCTTTGCAGCCACCCAACGTAACCACTTATTCCAGCTCCCACCACCAAGTGCACATGTCATTAGCCACAACCCATAGGTACCCCATAGCTTCTTGAGAAATACTCCGGTTTGATGCACTTCCATTGGGTTAGAAAATGGAAGTTGTGTTTAAGCTGAGGTGTGTACAGTTTAGGCAGCAGTTCCACAGGCACAAATGCTAGCTTCAGTAAATTGGAGCTTGCCATAGGGGAAAAAATAGGGATACAGGTGGTGCTGTGGGTTAAACCACAGAGCCTAGGACTTGCCAATCAGAAGGTTGGTGGTTCGAATCCCCGCAACGGGATGAGCTCCCATTGTCCGGTCCTGCTCCTGCCAACCTAGCAGTTCAAAAGCATGTCAAAGTGCAAGCAGATAAATAGGTACCACTCCAGTGGGAAGGCAAACGGCGTTTCCGTGCGCTGCTCTGGTTCGCCAGAAGTCGCTTAGACATGCTGGTCACATGACCCGAAAGCTGTGCGCCGGCTCCCTCGGCCAATAAAGCGAGATGAGTGCCGCAACCCCAGAGTCGGCCACAACTGGACCTAATGGTCAGGGGTCTCTTTACCTTTACCTTTACCTATAGTGAGAGAAATCAGGTAATGGGCATCGGGTGAAGACATCCACACAAACACCCTCAGTTGGTACTGCATTGGGTGGCCTGGGGTCAGTCCCCCTCTCTCAATCTGACCTATTTCACTGGGCTGTTGTGATGCTAAAATGGTGCCCTCTGGATATTGTTGGACAGCACCTCTCATGATCCCTGACCATTGGCTGAGTTGGGTTGATGGTAACTGTAGTCCCAAACAATCAGGGGGCACCAGGTTGAGGAACACTGGTTTATGAATATGGATGCATATTGGAACATTTCCCAAGTTTTCAGTTCCAAGGTGAATTCAACTGCTTAGAAGTGCATGATCAGTACCCCCCTAGCAAATGTTGCCAGTCTTATCAAAACTCTTCTGGCTTCCTTCATAATTCTCCAGATGTTAAGGAGGATTTTGTATCTTGTTCCTGGTAAGGAGGACACAGCAGACGTAGCATTGATGCAAACCATCTGTTTCTTTTGTCTTAACACTTTCTGTTCCATTTCTCCTTCATCTCTTCCCTCTTTTCCTTTCTCTCCCCTTAACCCCCTCCCTCTTTTTACCAAGGCCTCTGATAAATAAACAGTGAGGTTACGACAGGTATGAGGAAACAACAGAGATGTTTTTGGACTGCAGTTTCATCATCACTAACCATTCAACATGCTGGCTGGGGCTGATGAGAGTTGGAGCCCAACACCATTTGGAGGACCACAGGTTCCCCATTAGTGGTCGACTTCCATTTCCTAGCAAATGTGCTTTTTATCCTATTCCTCCCCCTCCAAATCTTTCGTGAATGAGTATCTAAGTTCTGTTGCTGTTTTGTTGTTGTTTGAATGTGTTAAGCAATCATCGCTTTAAAAGCCACATGAAACCTGTGCTCCTCAATCTCTGCAGTTTGCATGAACTTAACCTCCCTGCTTTAATACTCTAAAAGAGGATTATTCCGACATTTGGTGTTGGTATGGGGAAAATAGACGATCTTCAGTTCATTTTTTATATCCATAAAACATGAATGATCATGGCTTACTAAATTTGCCTTCCTTAAGAGGATCTATCTAATGTTAACTTGGGGTGGGGGGGCTTGGCTTTGGAAGCAGAAGAGTAAAATATACCAGGGGTGACATCCATCTGTGCCCACACTTCAGCAGGATGGACCTCTGTTTCCACAACAGGACTTCCCCTCCTTCTCCTCTCTCTGTAACCCCCAACTCGGATCAGCCCTGGATCTCCCTGAATAAGTCTGGCCCAACCCATAACCGTGGACATGCCTTGGACCTGGTGTTTACCTCTATGGATGTTGGTGATCTGACACTAAGTAAAAGCGAAACGAAAGAAGTACCATGGTCAGATCACTTCCTGGTGCAACTGGACTTCTCTGCGACCCATCCCCTCTGCAGGGAGGTGGGACTGATTTGGATGGTCCGCCCCCGCCACTTAATGGATCCAAATGGTTTCCAGAGAGTGGTAGGGGATGCTTTATCCCATGTTGATGGCCTTTCAGCCAATTCCCTGGTGGCCCACTGGAATGTGGAGTTAACCAGGGCTATTGACTGTTTGGCTCCGAAGCGCCCTCTCTGATTGCATGGAGCCCGGACAGCCCCATGGTTTTCCACGGATCTGAGGGCAATGAAACAATCGTTGAGACGGCTAGAGCGCCGTTGGCAGATAACTCATTCCGAATCTGACCGGACACAGGTTAGAGCTCAACGTCGAGCCTACCAAGTGGTGATAGCGACGGCGAAGAAGTCATTCTTCGCCGCCTCTATTGCATCTGCAGAAAACAGCAGCAGGAGACTTTTTCAGGTGGTCCACAATTTAGCGGAACCACCTGCGACATCGGGGCCCAGTACGGGCCACATGATCTCCTGCAATGATTTTGCAAAGTTTTTTGCAGATAAAATTGCTCAGATTCGGGAAGAAGTAGCCTCCACCGTGGGAGCAGGGCCAGGGCGGGAGAGTGCTAGAGTCCTGTCTAGTCAAGTTGCGTGGGGTCAATTCCAACCTGTTACCTCTGAGGATGTGGACAGGCTGCTTGGACGAGTGAAGCCAACCACCTGTCTCCTGGATCCTTGCCCATCCTGGCTTATAAAAGCTAGCCGGGAAGGACTGGGCGATGGGCTTCGTGGGGTGGTGAATGCTTCCCTCCGTGAGGGAGCCTTCCCAGACCCACTGAAAGAGGCGGTTATTAAACCGCTTCTTAAAAAAACATCTTTAGATGCGGCCACGATGGCCAATTATCGCCCAGTCTCAAATCTTCCATTCTTGGGCAAGGTGATTGAGCGAGTGGTTGCTGAACAACTCCAGGCATGCCTGGAAGAAGCAGACCATTTGGATCCCTTCCAGTTGGGATTCAGGCCTCATCATGGGACTGAAACTGCCTTGGTCGCACTGGTTGATGATCTCCGGCAGGCTAGGGACAAAGGTGAGAGCTGTTTCCTAGTTCTGCTGGATCTCTCAGCGGCGTTCGATACCATCGACCATAACATCCTTCTGGACCGTCTTGAGGGGCTGGGAGCTGGGGGCACTGTCATACAGTGGTTCCGCTCCTTCCTCCTGGGCCGTGTTCAGAAAGTGGTGGTGGGGGATGAGTGTTCAGACCCCTGGGCTCTCACTTTTGGGGTGCCTCAGGATTCTGTCCTCTCCCCCATGCTTTTCAACATTTACATGCAGCCACTGGGAGAGATCATCAGGAGGTTTGGGCTGGGTGTTCATCAGTATGCAGATGATGCCCAGCTCTACCTCTCTTTTAAATCAGAACCAGTGAAGGCGGTGAAGGTCCTGTGTGAGTGTCTGGAGGCGGTTGGAGGATGGATGGTGGCTAACAGATTGAGGTTGAATCCTGACAAGACAGAAGTACTGTTTTGGGGGGACAGGAGGCGGGCAGGTGTGGAGGATTCCCTGGTCCTGAATGGGGTAACCGTGCCCCTGAAGGACCAGGTGCACAGCCTGGGAGTCATTTTGGACTCACAGCTGTCCATGGAGGCACAGGTCAAATCTGTATCGAGGGCAGCTGTTTACCAGCTCCATCTGGTACGTAGGCTGAGACCCTATCTGCCTGCAGACTGTCTCGCCAGAGTGGTGCATGCTCTGGTTATCTCCCGCTTGGACTACTGCAATGCTTTCTACGTGGGGCTACCTTTGAAGGTGACCCGGAAACTACAACTAATCCAGAATGCAGCAGCTAGACTGGTGACTGGGAGCGGCCGCCGAGACCATATAACACCGGTCTTGAAAGACCTACATTGGCTCCCAGTACGTTTCTGAGCGCAATTCAAAGTGTTGGTGCTGACCTTTAAAGCCCTAAATGGCCTCGGTCCAGTATATCTGAAGGAGCGTCTCCACCCCCATCGTTCTACCTGGACACTGAGGTCCAGCTCCGAGGACCTTCTGACGGTTCCCTCACTGCGAGAAGCCAAGTTACAGGGAACCAGGCAGAGGGCCTTCTCGGTAGTGGCGCCCGCCCTGTGGAACGCCCTCCCATCAGATGTCAAAGCGATAAACATCTACCTGACATTCAGAAGACACCTGAAGGGAAGTTTTTAATATGTGACATTTTAGTGTATCTTTCATCTTTGTTGGAAGCCGCCGAGAGTGGCTGGGGAAACCCAGCCAGATGGGTGGGGTACAAATAATAAATTATTATTATTATTATTATTATTATTATTATTATTATTATTATTATTATTATTACTACTACTACTACTACTACTACTACTACTACTATCTTCCTCTGGGGCAGTTTGTGGGGTAGGGGAATGCAGGAAGCTGCTGGCAGGAGGCGGGAAGAAGGAGAACACCCATTGCATGAGTGGATGATTGCTTCTGCAACGCTGTGCAACTCTGGGTGTTACTCCTGGTGATGAAATTGCTTCTGAAATACGCTTTCCCAACATATATGCCATAGGTTTGCTCCTTCCTAGAAAACTTGTGCTGAGACTTCAAAACAGCTTTATTAATATTGCTACACAGTGTCCTATAGGTCTAAGAAACTTACTGGAATGATATTTGGTGACTTTGGGGCAGCATACTGAGGGAATTGTCATCTTCAATGAGAAAGGAACTTTGCCATGTGCTGTCTAGTATGGTTGCTTTGCACTCCAGCTCTCATTTATTCTCACAGCATTTCTGTGCAGAGGTGCATACCTGGCAAGCATGTCCAGAGTCCATTTCGGGGACCTAATCTGGTCCGCTAGTCGGTTTAATCCAGCCCTGTGGCAGTTTATTTCCTGGGATAAAATCCTAAAAAAACCTCCACAACTTCAATCCTAAAAAAAGGTCACTTCATGAAATCTGGCCCTCTTTGGGCGAAGTTTGGAGGAGGAGGAGTTTGGATTTGATATCCCACTTTATCACTACCCGAAGGAGTCTCAAAACGGCTAACATTCTCCTTTCCCTTCCTCCTCCACAACAAACACTCTGTGAGGTGAGTGAGACTGAGAGACTTCAAAGAAGTGTGACTGGCCCAAGGTCACCTAGCAGCTGCATGTGGAGGAGCAGAGACGCAACCCGGTTCCCCAGATTATGAGTCTACCACTCTTATCCATTACACCACACTGGCTCTCGGACACCACTGCACCTATAATCACAAAGACTCCTGGACACACTGAGGAAATCAATGCTTTAATCCAACCCTGGTTTATATGCTCATGCACAGAGAGGGAATCAAAGCTAGTAAGCAGATAGAAAGTAGAGTCACCTTATAACTTTGCTCATTCTGTTTGCCTGGCAACACTGCCTGAAATCCTCATCTTACCTATATTCCCTTTATTGCTGAAATTTTCTCAAGGGAAGGCACAATCATTTCTGCCATCATCACCCTCAAGGAAAGGAAAAATTATTTGCCACCACATATTCAAGAATACACTCCTGCTCCCTCTTTGGGGTAGGAGCAGCAGGTGAAAGTGGCTTAAAAGTCTTTTCAGCCTGGCCCAAAGCTTTTGCTGCCATTTTTGGCTTTCAAGCTCAGTTTCTCTCCCATACTGCCAATCAGATTTATCCACGTGCTGACGTCACTGAGGATAAATGAAGTGAATTCAGCTTGAGGTTGCCCTCATTATAAATTCACATTGCCCTCATTCTGAATCAGCACAAAAAACATTATGCAGCCAAATCTAGGCAATGTCATTGTTCCTAAGAAAAAGACCTAATTTGAAAGCAGGGAGATGAATGGGATAAAATCAGCATCCAGTCAAAGGCTTTGAACAAATAAAAAAGACGGGAAATTCACAGGAAACATTTCAGCCCCTGACCCCAAAATCCTTTTTTTTTTAAAAAAAGAAAAAAATATTCAGCAGCAAACATTTGTATCAGTTAGTTTCAATGGGAAAATTAAGCACAATGCCTGTATCTCTCTCCTTGTGAGAGCAGTGGGACTTAATGTTTGCTTACCTTTGGCTGGATCATGCCCATGTTCTTTGGCTCTGCTCCCATATATTCTATTATTACACCTTGCCTCTCATTCCTAGAAGCTCATAATCCACTCAAGGTCTAGCCAAAGAACTTCATCCCAGTCACTTTGTCAAAGTAACAAGACATTTCCCCACTATGGGATGCGCACAAGGCCACATCAGTTGACAGAAGAGCTGACAGAGAGCAAGCTCCAGTGGGTTCTCAGATTTATGTTTCTCGAAACACACCATCCCCTGTCAAATTGCACTCAATACAGTAAAATTATGGAGTCTTGCAAAGAAAAAGAAAAAAAGGGGGGGGGGAGCTCAGTCCCAAACTGATGCAGGGGATTACTGGCTGAAAGTATGCTCTTCAGGGAGCAATCTAAGAGTTATATTTACATTTGGCTTGGACTTATTTGCAGGGAGGAATTTAAAATGCAAATATTTTAAAAGCATAGTGTGTTGGGAGAGAAACGGAGTGTGGGTACTTCTGTTTTCCTTAACAAGAAATAAAGTGAACCGTTTTCTCGACTTTCTTTATTGGAATCTTAATGAGACCATAATTACGACAGCAAGAAACAGGGGGGAAATGTAGCACTTTAAAGGCTCATTGTTGCGATCCAGAGTGGGCTCCAGATTTCTTTCTTTCTCTCTGAAAATAAACTCGTCTCTGTTTTCCACCATTTGCAATTTGCAGGCTCCTTTCCCTGTAACATTCCTTTTAGCAGCCTGATGGACGTTAATAGGAGCATACCAGACTATGTGGTTTGAGAAGCAGGACCATGCAGTGTGGGCCACAGTCCTTGAGACTGTGTAGTTGTACTTTAACGTAAGTACAAATGTAAGCCACCTCGAAGCCAGCTCAACCTGTATTTGAGCACCACCTTTATTTAGCATGTTTATGTTCCAATGTGCTTGCAGTGGCATCAATGAGAATACCCTGTATTACCATCACAATAACCTTTGAGGCAGAGTAGGTTAAAGTAAGAACTTTCTCCAGGCCATGGAGCCGGATGGCTGAATGATTGAGGATTTGAACCCAGCCAATATTCCGTCCAATGTATGTCATAGCCACAGTGATACTCTGAAAGACGTTGTGGTAACACAAAAACAAAACAAAGAAAGAACAAGAACAAAAAGCATTTCCAGAGAGTGAAGCTATGAATTGGAGGTAAAGAGATGGCTGACCCCATACTTTGACCACAGCCATCCCAGACCATCAAAAGCGATCCACACTTGCTTTTTTCAAATGGATCCCCTTTTGAGATTGGATCACACACAAAAGAAATGAGTATGGTGTATGTGGTATCCTGTGATAAACTCCTACCTCATTCCAATAGCTGGACTCAAACCACATATACAGTGAAAGTGTATTTGAGAAGAGTGACGAAGACTAAATCCAAACCTGAGATGCCATACCCAGCAAGGGTTAAAATCTGATGGAGGATTCTCTTGTGAGACAATGGCTTTAGCTGGCCACTTAAGCACCTTGATTGCCATAACCAAAGGAGTTACTCTGTGCTGCAGGGTAATCAGCCCCAAGTGCTCACTGGAAGGACAGATGCTGAAGCTGAGACTCTAATACTATGGCCACCTCATGAGAAAAGAAGACTCCCTGGAAAAGACCCTGATGTTGGGAAAGATTGAGGGCACAAGGAGAAGGGGATGACAGAGGATGAGATGGCTGGACAGTGTTCTCGAAGCTACCAGCATGAGTTTGACCAAACTGCGGGAGGCAGTGGAAGACAGGAGTGCCTGGTGTGCTCTGGTCCATGGGGTCACAAAGAGTAAGACGCGACTAAACAACAAAGCATCTGGTTATTAAGAAAAATATTCTGCATGAAGCACCCCATAAAAGTATGTTTACCAGCTACCACCAGAACCACTGATGCCCGGCTCTCAAAAAAACAGAAGAAACAAAAGAAACAAACAAGAAACATGAATGGCAGTGCATCTGCAACAAAGCACACTCAAATATGACACAGATTTGATCACAGTCCAGCTCAATGCCAGATAAGCTGCCTAACTGTTTCCACACATGTAGTGCTGGTACACATGGGGTGGAATACATTAGCTGGAAACAACCTATAAACAAGACTATTATGTCTCTCCCAGTCTGATGGATGTAGATCTAAAGGCAAGGGGAAGTTGAGGTGAGTTGCTGTTATTTGGTAACCTGGTACACAAAGAGTAGCTGGAAGGAAAAAGAACAGACTTCAGGGAAATCACATGGCATGCTGACATTGCGCTCCACGGTGTACATTTGCTACATATTAAATTAGCTGTGACCATCTTGTCCTGGCTTCCTTGCTCTTACAGAACGTTCTTTACACCCCCTTTCCTTAAACATTTGCACTCTGGAAGGTACACAGCTGGCTTATTCTCCTGAACAGCATCCAAACTTTTTGCATGTAAATTTGCCAGTCAACAAAGATGCAACAAAGCCGCTCTTTTGTTTTCATTTTCAAAGTGTACAGATTAATTCTACTGCTTAAGGAGTCCTTTAGAGATATGAATATTTACCGTATTTGAATCTCTGCAAGATGCCTGAATTTCCAGATTGTGTTTGACCATACTCAGAAAGCTTTGTAGTGTAATGGAAAGATTCTTGGACTTGAACTGTGGAGACTTGGGTTCATAATCCCTGCTCACCTCCGGAGCGTGTTAATGCAGTTTCCCATAATATAATGCATTTTTGTATGCTATTTTCACTAATATATGCACATTTGCCTCAAATATGCACATTTTTGTATACAATGTTTTAGCTGGAGAGCTGCACTACATAATTTAAAGTGTGAATATCAAAGTGTAATGTACTTTACAGTCTTCGCCACATTCGTTCTCAAAATAACAGCATGGTAAGATTAAAATACACTTCCTTCCCATCACAGTGATGGTGGGGCACTCCCAAAGTCACACAAAACCACTATAGGAACTGAATCCTGACCCTCCTCGAAGCTTATTGCTTCAACAGACAGAAGGTCACACAAAGAATTATTTTAGGCTGCTGGCTACTGTCCCCATTCAACTTTAGCTTCTTGTTCTCTTCTCTTTCCTCCATTTATGTGATACATTTTCTGAGCAAAAAGGTTGCTGCCACCACACATTTTAACCATGCTAGACTCATGGTACTGCCGGTTGTGTAAGTGAGTGAGCTAGGATCCGGCCGTTATGGATCTGTGCTGACTCAGAAATCGGAGTCTGCTTTTAATTTCCTTTCTCTCATTTCCTTTCATCCTGTGAGAAATAACTATGAGGTAAATCAAGTGGCCTGTCTCCACAGGCTGTCCTTGGCTTGGCATACGGAGGACTAGCAAAGAAAGGATCCATCAATTCTGCGATTGCCGTCAATTCTGTGGGCTTTGTTAGTTTGAATAGTGTTTGGTTTCCCAAACATTAATTGGTTATGCCACTATTTACTGGTAGGCCTCAAAATCCTGGACACCATATTTCTGCTCATAAAACCAGAATATGTGGGTGTGGGTCTGTGACTGTTTTGCATGCATCAATGTGTTCTGGTTTCAAAAATCAGATTTTTCTGATCTGGATTAAATGTGTGGATGCTGAGAAAACAACAACACCTGGAACCACTGCTAGACACTCTGCAGAGGGAGGAGAAATGTCCATTGTGGCTATCCTCTAGCATTAAATATGTTGTTGAATAGGCATTAGCCCTCAAAAATTTTGTGCAATTAACACTTGGGTGTGCTAGACTTGTCAAAGAGCCAGGGCTTTTTTTCCAGCCAGAACTCACCGGTACTCAGTTCCAGCACCTCTCAGGTGGGCACCATTGCCATTCTCAGAGAAAGAGGGAGGTGTTCACGGTGAGTTTTGGAACCTATTTTTCTAGAAAAAATAGCACTGCAAAGGACCGTAATCAAAACTTGGAAATAAACACGTATCCCTAATCCATTGATACACTGGGTTTCTTTTTGCCTTTTGGAGGTTACAACGTTTTTCACAGTGCCCGGAGCCTTAGGAAGGAAGTGCCACTGATTTTCAAAAATATGGCTTGAAAAGCAGTTTGTACTGTGCATGGTTTTCACTCCAAGGGTCAAGCCAAAGATTATGCGGAAGATCCAGGTTTGCAATGCTGCTTAACAAATCAGCCACAGAGGACCTAATTTGAATTGCACCATGGCACAAGCAGCGTGGAGGTTCTAAGTGGGCTTTGCTCTTTTATAGTTTTGATAATAGATTGTATGTTATTGTACTATTATGCTGTTCGCTACTTTGAGGGATAAAAAGCTTTTGGGACGAAACAAGGAAGGGAGAGAGAGGGAGACATATGTAGCATAATACCCAGTATAGACACGTTAATGTTTTCTACTCCACGATTAGTAGCAGCACTGAAAAGGGTGATTTGGTTTGGGGACCACTTTCCCACACATGCAGCTGCTTTTAGGGGGAAAAAATCAGCTGGAAGATCTTGTCACAGATATCCTATGGGATGCCTCATAGTCCTCTCATTCTAGTAGTGGGCAGGCATCATGATATGCAGAGAGGAACTGTGGATAGCAGGAGAGTTTTCCCCTCACCAAGGCTTCTGGAGGTGCAGGTGAAAGTCAGCAGATCACTTGCCATATCTCCAAAGGGACAAACAGCAACACCTATTTAGTGCTGAGCCAAAGATGTGTGCTTCCTTGAAAATGGCAACTGGCACTTTTAAAGGAGGTGATTGACAACTTGAGATGAAGACAAGTGGACCATGCTGTCAGATATGTCCTTTAAGCTGCTACTTCAGATGAGGTCACCTTGAATATTATGTACATTAAAACCCTTCTTCCCAAATTTGGTTCCAAAACATACTTTCAAGAAACTTGACTTGCCTTTAATCAGGAGCGAGCTTTGTCCTCTTCTAAAAAGTAACCTCCCCACTAAAAACCAAGCTCCCCAACATTGCTACTAATGCCTACCGTTCTCTCCAAAGTATAATTTATACAAATTGTGTAGAACTACCAGCTTTGGTTATCTACTTCTCAATTTGGTTTGGTTTGGTTTGGTTATCAACTTCTCAATTTGGAAACATGAAGTAAAGAAGTAGGCAGGGACATGGGGATGAATAGCTCCTACTCAATCTATCTGGGAGGGGATTGTTTCACTTATTGTGAACACACTCAGCAGTGGTGACTTTTTCAAGCTGGCTGAAATAATTCTGAAACTTTTGAGAGGAGTTTTACATCCTTCTGGATCTGGCCATTGAGTTCCTCCATGTGCTCCAGCTTCCCTCGTGTTCAGTGTCCAACAACTCCCATGCCTGCACCTTTAAAGATGAGGCAGCTGGGAAGCTGGAACTTTAAAAACTCCACCGTGTCATGAAGGGAAATTCAGTTATTATCTCTAATATAACACAGGTGTTTAATAGGCTTTTCAGCAGTCTGCCCCCGACATGCAGCTCAGCAGAACAATAACTTTGTCAGCTTTTTTGTAACACTATCCTAAATTGTATAGCTGAGAATTTCTCTGTCAGATGACAACTGCCATTACCTCAAGAGTTTACCAGCTCCCAGAAGGTTTTCCAAGACCCCTTGGGCTGCTGCATTTTGCAGATTGTGTTACAGAACTAAAATATACATTAAAATGTGATCTTGGCAAAGGGATAGTTATCTTGTCAAAAGCAATGTAGAAGTCGAGTAAGGATAAGACTTTCAAGGAATTAATGTTCATTGTTCAACACCATTTAAAGCACACATATTCTTTGGACACACGTTTTCTTCTTTCCTTCTCAGATATTTGCACATTTGCAAGTACAAATGTGTGTGTCCCAGTACAGAGGTAGACACATGAACAGACATAACATTTGTATACTCCTTTGGAAGGCCAGGTGTAGTTCTTTGCTATTGTAAGCTATTAAATAAACCAGGTGCAGTAGTAGTCCCACATATGGCACATTACAGTTAGTCTAATTATGAGGTTGCAAATGCATGGACCACATTGGTGAAGCTATCCCTATCCATTTAGAGGTGACACACCAACTCTGAACCACTAACATCACTTGGACCTCCGGTGACAGTGATGGATTGAAGAGCAGCCCCAAGTTACACACCTGCTCATGTAAAGGAGTGCAACCCCACCCAGAACTAGTATACAACCCAATTCCTAGACCTGAGCACAACCAATTCATAATATCTCCCTCATGCCATGAATCAGCCACAGTGTATTAGCCATCATCCAGTCTGTGATAGAATCCAAGCACCGCTTTAGGATATGCACAGCCTATCCCGATTAATATATTACAAAGAAATACAGCTAGCTCTGATCGTCAGCATACTGGTGACATTGTGTCCCCACACCCCAATTGATTGTCCCCATCAGCTTAAAATTATATAGCATTGGGTACAACACCATGCCCTGTGGCAAACTTCTGATTAGAAATGCAAGTTAGCATTTAAACAACAACAACAACAACAACATGTAGTTGAGAACTTAAGAAGAGCCTGTTGCAAGATGCAGAATGTGGGAGATCATAGCCTGGGCATAGTTAATCCATACACATGGGTATGCTGCTCCCTTGTTATGGAAAAATTCCATCGTGAGAGACTATTCAACAGCCCAGCTCATCGGGGTGCAAGTCCCTCGCAGGTCCATGCAGTCAGTAAAAGAAGGAAGTTCCAGCCAAGTAATTTGTAGTATAACAGCTGTCAGTAGACCTTGCTCTTTATTGTTGTGCAACAGGTCCCACAGGAATAAGAACCCAGAGCATGGGGTGACATCCTCTTTTAAAACGTCCTTCTTTCCCCCAGAATACACTTCGAGCAGCATCATTGATACATCATCACTACATCACTAGCATGTCACAAATGGGTAGGGGGTATACAAGGGTTACACGAGTTCAACATTAAGTTACTTTATCAGACACCTTTCCCAACACCTCTTAAGTACCCATCACCGAAAGAACAATAAAACTCTTTACATACCTTTGCCCTCAGGACTTGTCTAGAGATGGGCATTCAGAACACCTGACTTGCTAAACTTCCTCTTTGAATGTCTGTTGTTGCCCCCTTGGTCACTCCCTGGGTGGGGTGTTGTGTATGTGCTCTCACGCTTGAGGAATGATGGTGGAATGCCCTGTTTCTGCTTCTTGGTTCATGGAGGGAGGTAGAGCCCAAATTCACCTTTCTTTAAGGGTTAAAATGGCATTGGAATGAGGAGAGTCGGTTAAAGTCTGGATTTTCTACGAATTTATAAAGCTAGGTATCTTCCCTGAGCTGTCAAGTCGAAAGGATACATTCAGGCATAATATTTGTAACATGGTAACAACTTCAAAGATGTGCCCCTCCTGTCATTTCCGTAACACACTTAAAATCAAGTAAATAAATAAAAATACTTAACTAAAAGTAGAAATAATCAGTATATTTTAAATTGAAACACCTGCTGAGGTCATTTGGTGATGTTGTGGCACATTCTAATGATGCAACTGGCAACCCAACTGAGTGATAGGCGTGGCTTCTGTGAACTGACCAATCACATTGCAGATAGCTCGGTCGTCCCACCCCAAAAATAGGTCCTGGCTACGCCCATGTCCATGCACATTTCCTTTCACGGGAGAATAGCATTGCATGGGTATGCAAAGTCTTGCACGGCACTGGGCTTTCTTTTTACTCCTTCAGTTTCCTACACTTGGGGATTCTGTGATATGGAACTGAATTGAAGTGATTACAACCCTTTAGACAAGGAAAGCAAGGCAAATTGTCCCAAGGACCTGATCTACCCAGCAGTTGGTCAGAAAGGGGTCCAACTCTGCATGTTTTCACACTCTACATCCATAGTTATTTCCAGTCGGGAATATGTCCATTGTGGCTGCTGTTGATACAGGAGGGAAACCAAAGGAGAGGGAATTTAAACCAAATGGTATATTTTCTAGCTCCTGGAGGCTGAACATTCAAACGGCAGGCCCAGGGAAATGCAAACAAATAAATAAATGCCATTTCCAGAAGCAGCTTTCACACATTCGGAGCTCAAAGGTTACAAATAGTCTTTGTGCAGTTTTCCCACCCAGTTGGCATTCAAAACAGCAGCACCCCCCCCATTTGAAAAAAGCACATGGATTTATGGAAATAAATGGGAATAGGTATATATTTAAGTGTTTTTCTCCCTCCCTCTGAATATTCAGTTTGAATTTTGTACTGAAGACTTGAAGGGAACTTTCCTTCTAAAAATGTTTATTCACATCGAATTTCACCACCCATCTCCAAGCCTGTTCCCCATGGGCATAGTGAGGGACGTATATGTGTTTCCCAACCCACCCACAACTGCGCCCCGAAAACTGCAGACAGCAAGAAAAAGTCATTTTGCTGTCTAGCCTTATTAAAGAATATAGCTGGTTCCTAATAGCAAGCCCTCATCCCCCACACGTTTCTTGCACCAACCCTCACATTCCTCGCCAGAGGAATTTAGTTCACCTCCTTAGAAGCTGCTTATTAAAAAGGCAGGCAGCCTGGTTCTGTGTTTTCAGTACAAGAACAGCAGCAAAGGCTTAACTAATCTATATTTTTATTGCCATAATTAAGCTATGCACTTGCTAATAAAAAAGGCAACACTTGAAATTAAGTCTCCCTTTCCAAATTCTGCATTCATATTTATGAAATGATTATGCACATAACAGGGCCATTCTTTAAAGACTTATTAGAAAGCAAGTTATAAAACCTAGTCTTAATAAATCCTTAATAGCTGTTGCTCGGGCAATCTGCTAGTCTCCACCTCCTCCCCATTGCCAAAGTGGTGTGTTTTAGGCTGGACGGAAAACACGAACACATACACCCAGACGCTCCCAGGACCATAGCTTGCGGCTCAAAGTGTATCTGGGTGAACGGAGGCTGATTGGTACCTTCAGTGTCCAGTACTGTCTCTCCAACACAAAGAGTGGAGATATACCTACGAAGGTATAAGGTCCATCACACCATATTGGCAGACTCACCCATACCCATTAGGGAGTAAGTACCACACATCTACTGTACCACAAAGTTTTTGTACTACCAACCTTACTGTATGCCTGTGAAACATAGAGCATTTATAAACACCATATCCAACTCCTCGGAAGATTCCATCAATGGTGTCTCCAAAAAAATGTACACATTGCTTGGGAAGACAGGCAAACTAATGCCAGTGTACTGGAAGAAGCAAAGATCACCAGTGTTGAAGCAATGATTCTTTAACATCAATTTTGTTGGACTGGTCATGTTGTGCAGATTTCTTCCAAAGCAACTACTCTATTCTGAACTTAAAAATGGAAAGCGTAATGCTGGTGGTCAGCAAAAGAGGTTTAAAGACTGTCTCAAGGCAAATCTAAAAAAAAAAAGTAGTATAAACACCAAGAATTGGAAAACACTTGCCTGCGAGCGCTCCAGTTGGAGAACAGCCTTTACCAAAGGTGTCATGGGCTTTGAAGACACTTGAACTCGCATTCTGAGCAAGGGAGAAACATGCTAAGAGGAAGGCACGCTTGGCAAATCTACACTGTGATCAACTCCCACCCGGAAACCTATGTCCCCACTGTGGAAGGACATGTGGATCCAAAATTGCCCTCCACAGTCACTTACGGACTCATTGTTAAAACCGTGTTTATGGAAGACAATCTTACTTGGCTACGAGTGATCGCCAAAGAAGAAGAAAGAAGAAGATCACACATCACAGGGGGACTTAGGTGAACATGTGTAGGATTTGATGTAAGTGTGATTTGCAGGGAGGTTGGAGGAAGCCACTCAGCGCCTTCCAATTTTTATAAATTATCGAAAGCACAAAGTGCTTTTTATGTGACACTTGTACAAATTTCAATACTTGAATGAAAGCAGACCCTCCAAGTGTCCCTATTTTCCAGGGACAGCCCCAGATTTACCGAAGCCATCCTGTTTTCTTATTTGAACCTGGAATGTCCCACTTTTCCTTAGGATGTCCCTATTATCACCAGAGAAATGTTGGAACATATGGTAGGATTGTCCCTATTTTCATCAGAGAAATATTAGAGGGCATGGAGTTATGTAACCAAGGAGATATGTAACTCTACAACCTTTAGAAGACATCTGAAGGCAAGTCCTGTATAGGGAAGGTTTTTTATGTTTAATGTTTTGTTATGTTTTTATATATGTTGGGAGCTGCCCAGAGTGTCTGGGGAAATCCAGTTGGATGGGCAGAGTACAAATAGTAAAATCATCATCATTATTATGGAATAGAACAGGGACGTCCAACTCCCAAGAGACTGTGATCTACTCCCAGAATAAAAAAAAACTGGCAGTGATCTACCCATTGAAGGTGGGGTGCAAGCCAAAGTTGTTCAGGTTTTTTTAGGAGGACAGGCAAAAATTGTTGAGCTTTTTTGGGGGGGCGTCACAGTTCTTCCGCTTTCTGGTGATCACTTACTAAAGAAGATACACTCCACCGCTCTCACCTCGCCTTCGATACAGCGCTTAGGCGGTGGGCCTTCTGTAGGGCCACTGCAGGGAAGAAGACGGGCGCCAGGAACAGTCTACTAAAGCCTGATCTCATGGGTAGACCAGCACACCCAGGGATCCACAAAGCATCCAGCTGGAGTGAAACTGATGCAACCTGCCGGCATGGGCTTCATACATGCCAGTGCCGCATAGGAAAATGAGCCCGCAATCTACCGCTATCACCCAGGAATCGACCTGTCGATCCCGGTCGACTGGTTGGACATCCCTGGAATAGAATGTCCCTATTTTCGTCAGAGAAATGCTGGATAATATGTGAAAAAGGAATGCTGGATGAATCCCTGGTAGGGAAGAACTTCCCTCCCTTTCACACACACACACAGAGAGAGAGAGAGAGAGAGAGAGAGAGAGAGAGAGAGAGAGAGAGAAAGCTATGTGAGTCCATAAGCCTTGAACTACTATGTATACAGTTTTATTCCTGGGTATTATACAATCAGGGTGTCCTGGAGACTTCCTCAGAGAGTCAGCCAATTCCTGTTCTTTCCTGGTCAATTCTGGATGTCTGGCAACCCTGACTGTGAGGCTTGTCTCTCTTCCTTTCCTTTCTGTGCACCCTGTGGAAGTAGAATGGCTTTGTAAGAAAGTCAAGCCAAGATTCAGAAGTGGTTTCAATGTGTGGGGCAAAGCATGATGGGGGCCAATTCATCACCAAGGCCTGCTCAAGCCTGCAAATACTGACACACTCAGCCAGTTTTGGCATTTGTACACCATGGGGCAGAGGCCCAAAATAAATCCTTCATCAGAAATTTATGCAACTTTTTATTTTATTTTATTATTATTATTTTTTTGCTGGAGCTGAAACCCAAATGCACAGTCCACCTTCCGTTGAAATCTGTGGCAAAATTCCTCCGGACGTGAAAGGAGCTGGATTGCACCCCAAGTTTCAGAAAGCAAAATTTAGGACTAAAAATTCGCAGTTATGTGCATGCTGCAGTTTTCCTGAGTTAAGAGGACCTGTACAAAGAAACCACATGCATACAATATAGGGGATAGAGAACAATTGGGGTGTTTCATGATTACTGTATGTCAGATTCAAGTGGATCAAATACATACTAAAAAAACCAAAAAGCAGTACTTGACAATGCTTAGGAATACAGAAACAATCTCTCTCAACGCACTTTCATGTAAAATGTTTAGCTTAAATATTTGCCTATTGTTAAATGACTTCCAGTTTTCTTTTTTAAAAAAAGTTTAATCATGCAGCTCTTTTGTTACATCTGCATGTGAGCAAAGGAGCCCTGGAATTTGAATTAGTGAATGTGAATTAGTATGGAATGAGCATGCTAAATACAGTGGTACCTTGGGTTACAGACGCTTCAGGTTACACTTTTTCAGGTTGTGCACCGTGCCAAACCTGGAAGTACCGGAATGGGTTACTTCCGGGTTTTGGTGCTTGCCGAGTGAGCCACTCACAGGGGTAGAGCGAGTCGCCCATGAGGGACATTTGGTGTGCCACCCACCCACAACTCCCAAGCCTCCCCCAAGCTGTCAAAATGAAGGGGGAAGGGGGGGATGCCGCCGGCAAAGTGGCGCAGCTTCCCCCTTACCCCAACAGCTCGGAGTAGGCTTGGGAGTCACGGGTGCACCAAATGTCACCCCCCCTCAGTGAGGGCACCCAGGGCGGTCCGCCCCCACTGCCCCCCTTCAGCCTCTCCCCACTTTGGGAGGTGGGGAAAGTCTGCAATCCTTCCCTGCTCTTTTTTAGGAGTGTGTGTGTGCATGCAGGGACCATTGATTCTGCTTCCTGCATCTGGGTTGCACTCTTGTAAAGGAGTTTAGCCAGCTCATGACAGTTCGGCAGTAGGAGCCTGTGAGGTGGTGCATGTGGGGCCATATGAGCCAATTCCTAGGGGCTGAGGGGGGTTTGCTCCCCCCAATAAAATATTTGAGGGGGCCACTCCCAGGTTTATGGGCATTGCCATTCAAATGGTGTGCATACACCACGCCGTGTGGACAATTATCGGGGGGGGGATTACCTGGGCCTCGCCAATAAAGTTGGTACCCCCATGTGGGGCACTGCTGCTGTCCTGAACATCTGACAGCATCTCAAATACAATATAAGGTATCTTTGGGCATATAAGGTAATAATAATAATAATATGTTGTTGTTGTTGTTGTTGTTGTTGTTGTTGTTGTTGTTGTTGTTGTTGTTGTTAACAAGTAGCCCATTTGACTGGGTTGCCTCAGCCACACTGGGCAGCTCCCAACAAAGTATTAAAAGCACAGTAACAACAGGGCTGCCTTCATATGTCTTCTAAAATCAAGTAGTTGTTTATAATAATAATAATATAATAATAATTTATTATTTGTACCCCGCCCATCTGGCTGGGTTTCCCCAGCCACTCTGGGCGGCTTCCATTGAAACCAAAAAACACTAAAATATCATACATTAAAAACTTCCCTGAACAGGGCTGCCTTAAGATGTCTTCTGAATGTCAGGTAATTGTTTATCATTTTGACATCTGATGGGAGGGCGTTCCACAGGGCGGGCGCCACTACCGAAAAGGCCCTCTGCCTGGTTCCCTGTAGCTTTGCTTCTCGCAATGAGGGAACCGCCAGAAGGCCCTCGGAGGTGGACCTCAGTGTCTGGGCTGAACTGGGGGTGGAGACGCTCCTTCAGGTATACTGGGCCGAAGCCGTTTAGGGCTTTAAAGGTCAACACCAGCACTTTGAATTGTGCTCCGAAACGTACTGGGAGCCAATGTAGGTCTTTCAAGACCGGTGTTATGTGGTCTCGGCGGCCGCCCCCAGTCACCAGTCTAGCTGCCGCATTCTGGATTAGTTGTAGTTTCCGAGTCACCTTCAAAGGTAGCCCCATGTAGAGCGCATTGCAGTAGTCCAATTTATTTGTCTGATATCTGATGGGAGGGTGTTCCGTCTCTCCATGGAAGGCCCTTGGAGTGGACCTCAGTGTAACAATGAAAGAAGTATTCATTTACTTGCATTTACATCTCCCAGAAGGACATAGTAAGATCCTTTTGGAGCAGGCCAGTGACCCACCCTGTTCTTACAGGGGCCAACCAGCTACTTGTGGGAAGCCTACAAGATGGACCTGAGCAGAAACACATTCTCCCCTCCTGTAGTTTCTAGCAACTGGATTTCAGAAGCAAACTACCTCTGACCATGGACTCAGAGCTCCTTTCTTCTGTCATGGAACCTAAGGTAGCATACCTGGGGTTGCCAGGCGTCTTACATCCAGACAGTGACCATGCGTATACCTGCTTAACTTCAGCTAGGTGGCAACCTCATGTACCTTCAGAGCAGTGTGTACTTTCCCCTATTAAAACATTAATTATCCCTCATTATCTTACTTCACAGCTTTAAACCATCTCTATAGAAGAATCTTCTTTACCAGATACCATGTTTGTGGTTTCTTTCCTTCTACTTTGTTTTTGTTTGTTTTCATTTTCCATATATGTTGGAATAGAATTTTTCTGGACTTGCTTGACTAAAAGGCAAGTACTTTGAGGTTTCTGGTTAAGTTAGCGCAAGAACATTTTATATTCGTAGAGTTCCATTTAAACTAATAGGATTACATACATGAGCAGGTTACAGCTAAATCCGCATTCTTAGAAACACCGTTTAACAGACTAAGCCCATTTAACAAAAAATTGCTGGAAAATTCTAGGGCAGCTAATAATATAAAACCTGGGAAAGTGAGAAGAAAGGGCAATAAAGTTAGAGTCAACATAACATATAGGATTCAAAATGCAAGAAAGAAAGAAAGAAAGAAAATCTTTTTAAAGAACTCCAACCGATCTGAATGTGCACAGACTTTATACAGTTAGAAAATGTGGCAGTGTTTGTTATGTATAATAACACTGCATGAAAAAATGACCCAATAAAAAGAGAACGATATGAGATTAGGACCTATTGAATCGTGTCTGGCTGGGGACGATGCATGGGAGTTAGGCACTGGAGTTTATTATTTCAGTAGCTGTAGTGAAAATTCCCTCTGGTGTGCTCTGCGAAACCAGCCACCCCTCTTGGTCTATGGAACCAGCCCCCATCATTGACATGGTAATGGGCTTTGTTGAATTCAAAGACGATTACATCAGAAATGTGTGGCCTCATGTGGGTTTTCCAAGGCTTATAAAGCACACAAATTATACAAAAATATTGGCCTGAAAAATTAGTAAGCCATGGGAGTTTGTGTTGTTTTAGCCATGCTTTACTGCAAGGAAGGAAAACTGTGGCAGCTCAAGACCTCTCGCCAGTCTTTCTAAGCTACTTTCTTCATTATTTTTCTTCTTTTTCGGTGGCCTTGCTTCAGATAAAATATCTGTGTTTTTAGAGGATTTTCCTACAGGGGGAACTTTTTCTTTTTCACCGTGTTAGCCTCAGAAGATCTAATTATCTTTTTCAGTTTTGCTCGTGGGATGCTATTGGCCTATGCACAATTTGCCCAGCTTTAGAGTAGTAAATCAACAGAGCAAAATGCATTGCTTAAAAGAAGAAGGGGGGGGCGTCCCTACTCGGTAGACACAATTATATTCTCATAAAGGTGTTTCTGTCTTACAGGGTTTCCATTAGCATATCACATGAGAAGCTTGTGATCTTTATGAGGTGAATGCGGGAGAAGGCGAGAGTACTCAGGTTTAACTACTAAGTTGTTCCTCTGCAACATGTTATTCAACTAGGCTGTGCTCCTGATCCAACCCTGTTCATAGAAGCTTTCTTTGTCAAAAGGTCTACCTTTCTCAGAAAGTTAAGAGGGTCTGTCAAGTTTTCTTGTTGTTGAGGAGGCCTGTGTACAGAGGGTGCAGTTTTTATTTGGGTACCAGCTGAGATTTAATCTCAATTGTGTGCAGGAAAAGATGACTTGCTCTGAGTAGCATTTGCTGGGAATCGCAGATGGGCAGGATGCTGCTACACACATGTCCATCTTGCAGGCTTCCCACAGGAATCTGGTCAGCCATTGTGAGAACAAGATACTGGACAGGCCATTCATCAGGTTTATCCATTCATCAGGTTCTTCCATTCATGTTTTCTGCCCTAGCCACAATCGCTGTCCTGCACCCACTGACATCTTGCCATCCAGAGAGTAGCTATTGCAACACGCCACACACATAGAGGATATTTCTGAGAAGACTGTGGCATGGGTAAAATCACAGTAAGAAGATAACTAGGGTGCCAAAACCCTAAGCCGGCAAAGGGGACAGCTGTAGCAGTGGGTGGAGTAGATCAAAATCCCACAACCTGGAGCAGATTCAGGAATACAGATCCAAAACCCAAATGAGGCAATTGGAAACCTTGTCTGGGTCTCAGTTCTTTTTTCCTCTTCTTGCCCAGACTTTTTGCCTTGAAGAGGTATTTTTCTTACTTCCTTCTATTCTAGTACCTGGAGAGTGCTTCAGCACGGTGGCTGGAGGCCAGGGAGTCTGTGAACGTGAATGTTATGGAAATATTACATCAGTGGCGACCAAACTAGTTGTGCTTGGCTTGGAATGACTCAGTTGATGAAGATTCGGGAGTCCGTGGTACTACCTGAATGACCAGGTGAAATTTCCTTCCAAGACCTCTGATTAATTGAATGTTAAATGCTGGTGATAATTTCCCCAAATAGTGAGAATGAAATTCCCAAGGTTACAGCCCAGGAGGCACTGATAAAACTGTATTGATATAGGTTTGTTGACATGGTTTATCAGGAAATGATAAAGTACAGCAAAGCAAGCTCACCTGTTTCCAAATGTTTGCTGTATGTGAACCTGCAAACTGTCCACAACTTGAAGGCACTTTTTTTTAGGGGGGGGGGGGTTAGCTGTCTTGAGATGGCTAACATTGATCTTGTCCCTGAATGTGTCCAACACTTCCAGTTTCTGACAAGGTATGACATAAATCCACCCTCTAGTGACAAGTCAATGAGCTACTAGACAGGAGAGTCTTTAAGACCATGTACTGGCCAAAATGAAACCAAGAAAAGGATTTATTAACTCAAAACATTGAGAACAAAGCATGAGTGAGTCAATCTGAGGGAAAACTGGTATTTTGATAACAGCACAGACTTTGGGTGTCTAGACTCCGATACCGACTCCTGCTACAGATGTTTTTTGTGAACCTTAGAGTCTGTTCGAATAGAACTAATTCCGGGGTTCAGATGACGTTATCACATCCTCTCACTGCCTCCCACATGTATTGAGGACTTTTAAGTAATGCTGGTGACTACCCACGCGCAAGGCCAATTGTAACAACTGCAAATCCAACACAGACAAGGCAACCGAGAAACATTGTTTTTAATTTGCTTCTTATCCCACCATAAGATAACACTCCTTTGTCTCTTTCTTACTATACTAGCATTGACCATTTCAGGCAGACTCACACAGTCAAATTATGTTTGATCTTATTAAGGCAGCTGTTTCTTTACTAAGACAACCCTACTGTTCTTTCTAATTTCAGGAATGATGCTAGGATGGCCTGCACACACTAAGTGTCCCTATTTTCCAAGGCCTGTGCTAGATTTACAGAAGCCATCCTGATCCTGGAATGTCCCACTTTTCCTCAGGATGTCCCTATTTCCATCGGAGAAATGTTGAAGGGTATGGAGTTATCCGAACCCCAAGACATCTGAAAGCAGCCCTGTACAGTCGTACCTCGGAAGTCAAATGGAATCCATTCCGGAAGTCTGTTGGCCTTCCAAAACATTCGGAAACCAAGGCATGGCTTCCGATTGGCTGCATTGGACATTCAGGTTCCAAAGAACATTCACAAACATTCAGGTTCCAAAGAACATTCACAAACTGGAACACTCAGGAGTTTTGGCTTTCAGGAGCCAAAACATTCGAGTCGCAAGGCGTTTGACTTCTGAGGTATGACTGTATAGGGAAGTTTTAAAATGTTTAATGTTTTATTATCTTTTTGTATATGTTGGAATCTGCCCAGAGTGGCTGGGGCAACCCAGTCAGATGGGCTGGGTATAAAGAGTAAAATGACGATAACGGAATAGGACGTCCCTATTTTCATTGCAGAAATGTTGAAGGGTTTGTGTTCCTGGTCTGACTGCCCCACAGTGTCAAACCAGAAGACACATCATCAGCTTTTTACGTTATTCACCACATAGGTTTCCTACCAGTGTCCAGCGTTTCAGTCACTAGATGAGGACAAACACTTTGAGACACAGGCCTGTTTTGTCTGCCAATTAGGTGGTTCTGAAGGCCGAAGGAGACATTGCCACTTCTGGCACTGTTCGGTTAGCCCACACATGCATGATTAATTGCCCCCATCATTCAAAGAAATAGGCCTTTTTTATCCTGGCCACTCACAATATTATTATTATGAGCTACTGATTTCCCAGAGCCAATTATTGTATGATTCAAATGTTGCATCTGCCCACATAAGTGTGGAGATGCATAAATAAGGGACTAGCAATCAAATAAAAGGACTTCATTTTTTTCTCTCTCTCTCTTTTCCCTCCAGTATGTCATATATGTACATAAGGCTCCTGGCAGAGAAAAGAACAGCTTTAAACAAGCAGTGGGCTGAAGCTTTGGAAAGAGCTTTGCAGGGAAAAGGTTGTGAGGTGGGGGGAGCCATCATAACAAAAACATATGTAAAAGTTTTTGTTCTAGGGTGGACTAGTGTGAGGCCCATGGGGTGGGGTGGGGTGGGGGAAGGTACGACCCACAGGCCCCAATGCCCTTTTCCAAGGCTTGGGGTTTCTTGAAGTGGAGGGAGGTGAAGTAGAAAAACAATTCTCTTGAGCAAGCTGCAATGGCTGAAGTGAAGCTTGTTGTTATTGGCAGAGATGCTGGTGTGGAGAATAGCAGCATCCCTACTGAACTTGGAAGCAGACGGAGTAAGGGGCAATCTTTGAAGTGAGATAAAGCATAATTTGTCTGTGTGGGTCCGTCTGGTGTCTCAAACAATCGTCGTTGGCATGAGTAACAGGGAGATGAAAGAGCGCTATCTCAGCACAGGACCTGGAGCAAATTAGGAATAGTGTAGCAAACGTTTTGAAGACTGAAACAATTAACCGACGCATCAGTATTATAGGATAACCTGCAGATACATAGATGTGCACAGATGCACCCATGCAGCGCCGGATTTACGTGTAAGCTAAACAAGCTATAGCTTAGGGCCCCACTCTCTTGGGGGCCCCCAAAAAAACTTAAAGGGGAAAAACTGGATGTACGTTTCTAAAATATAAGATAAAAAACAAATAAAATAAAACTTACATACAGCAACAGTGCTTTGTGTTGTGTAGGCTCCTATGATGTAAATAATGGGCCCCGCCTGCTAGTCTGCTCCCTAAAATATCACTGGTTTGCTCATTTCTGTATATAGGGTGCCTACATTCTGCATGTGCAAATGGCATTAGATACCTATTAGGTCCATAAATTACCATATAGCATATATTTAACACAAAAACAGCAACAATTTGTTGTTGACAAAGGACAGCTGGACATATAAAGGGCCCCATTACCTTCAGTAGCTTAGGGCCTCATCAAACCTAAATCCGGCCCTGCACCCATGTTGCATTTATCTGCAATTGCATAGATGTACACCCAATAGGCATCAGAGTTGACTTCATTCAGAACATGTGATCACGCAGCATGTGATGAATCCCAAAATTGTTATCAAAGGTTCAGATTAATTCTGGAGCAGGGGGCAGTGGTTCAGGGTGTGTGTTGAAGGAAAATAAATCAAATGAAAAGTCCATTACTATCTTTCCTCTTTAACTCCAGGATCATACAATACAGAATTTCACACCTTTAGGGAACTCCTTAAAAGTTAAAAACTTCTGTTGCAAAGAGTGTGTATTAACACGAGGGGAGTTCGCTGAATACAGGGATTGATTCAGATCCCATTTCAGCACTTCAAAAAGTGGGTCAGTCCATATTGGCTTGCTTCATGGGACATCTGATTTGGGTCAGGTCCAAATGAGAACCTTGCTTCCGTAAAACCAAAACTTTGTGCATCCTCATTACCTGTAATGGGGAAAGCAACAAAGGTCAACATTTCTGTTTGCATTTGGGCAGCATTGGATGAACTATGCAGCAAAGGAGCTTATTGTGACTGGATTAAGCTTCCTGAATTTCAGATAAAAATGGGTGCAATGGTTTCTATGCAAAAGGCCTTCAAATTTTGCCTCTTTGAAAGTGTGCAAACCATAACATTTTTTAGCAGAAGTGGATGAAATTGACAGGCAGGGTTGCCTCTTCTGAGGATATGAATTGCACCACATTTCACACAAATAAGTGAGGGTGGGTTTTTTGTGCTAGTCACCATTAAAGTTGAATTTTGTGGATCAAAAGAGATCCACTTCAATATTGTGGCTCTACGGGCATTTTAAAATAACAGTTGATTAGTACTCATCTAGTGCTTTGATTTTCTGCTCCAAAGCCCTGTGATGGGAGAGCCATGACAATAGTGAGGGCAAGACTGCTCAGTGGAGTAAATCTTGTGCTTCCACTGGAGCTCCCACTGACGGGCTCATCCAAACTTCCTTTTATGTTGCATTTTCCAGCCACAGGTCCATGCTTTAAAGCTCCTTGACTGAGCATTTCGTGTGTGTGGTTGTCGTTGGGGTTTTTTTTGGTCCAGTGCTTTCCCCAGGAAAACACGTGTTTTACCACTGAATCAAAGCAAACAGCAATCCATGGAGAACACCATTGCTGTTTGTTCTGGTTTTCCCAGGACAAACAAAAAACAAAAAATACCTCTTGGACATGAAGCTTTAAGCCTGGCCCTCACACCATGTGGCATGCTCTATGGGCAGCATAGCACTCAGATGCAACCCAATGGCCTGCTCTCTCCCATGCCTATACTAAATTCATGGGACATTTCCGAACACAATTCAAAGTGTTGGTGCTGACCTTTAAAGCCCTAAACGGCCTCAGTCCTGTATACCTGAAGGAGCGTCTCCACCCCCATCGTTCTACCCAGACACTGAGGTCCACTGCCGAGGGCCTTCTGGCAGTTTCCTCACTGCGAGAATTGAGGTTACAGAGAACCAGGCAGAGGGCCTTCTCAGTAGTGGCACCTGCCCTGTGGAACGCTCTCCCATCAAATGTCAAGGCAATAAGCAACTATCTTACTTTTAAAAGACATCTGAAGACAGCCCTGTTTAGGGAGGTTTTTAATGTCAAATGCTGTACTGTGCTTTTAATATTTGGTTGGGAGCAGCCCAGAGTTGCTGGGGAAACCCAGCCAGATGGGCAGGGCATAAATTATTATTATTATTATTATTATTATTATTATTATTATTATTATTATTATTAGGACCACATAGGCAAACTGATTCTGTTACATAATGAATTAAGTGGGCAGTTACATAATGAATTAAGGAGGAAAACAACAACAACCCGCCTTTCTCTGGGACTCAACGCCAATCTCTTTTTTATTTTGCTAAAATCTTTTTCAATGTACAGTGGTACCTTGGTTGTCAAACTTAATCCATTCTGGGAGTCCGTTCGACTCCCAGAATGGTTCGAAAACCAAGGCTCGGCTTCGGATGTTTGGCTTCCAAAAAACGTTTGCAAACTGGAACACTCACTTCTGGGTTTGCAGTGTTCGGGAGCCGATTTAACAGCCATTTAACAGCCAAGGTACCAGTGTACATGATCCCATATGTAGCTATTGAGGGGGGGGGATTACAATTCCCATGGAAAATCCAAGTGCTCACTATAGTGGGACTAAGAATCCTAGACTCTGTTGCTACAATAGGGCCCACAGAGTACATATGGTTCTAAGATACAGATCTGTGCCATTGAAAGGTGGTTTTAGTCCTCGTGTTAAAGAAAGGAGAATTTGGGCCTCGAGCCACCATAAGCAGGAACCCCTCTCCCGATTTCTTTCTTTTTTCTTATAAAAAAAACCCTCTCTTATTTATAAACCTTTCTTGGATTCTGTTTATGTTGCTCCTAATTCCTACCTATTTGTCAAATCTCACCTAAGGCTGAAAGAAAAACTCTACTGTAGAGGCAATTTGGGAATTGCCCCCACCCTCCCGGTTTTGACAGAGGGAATTCCAAACAAGCTGAGTGATGAAAACCAGCCCTTGAGCCACAATTATTCGTGTCTGCTCAGCGACGTCACCAAAAGGCATTGGGGTGTAAATATTACCTCTCAGCACATGCACTCCAGTTTTCGCTCCTGCAAAACGTGTCAGCCTCACGTAGGGGCCTTCGCTGAACAGTCACATTTGTTATGGTGCAAAAACACGATCTGCAAATATTTTTCCCTATCTTAATTATACAAAATGAGTGGAAATTTCTCTCCCCGCCCCTCCTGGTCCACACACACACACACACACACACACACACACCTTTTCAAGAAGCCATCCTATTATGTGTTCAGCTGCCTGCGATGCAGGAATATAAATATTATTTAGCTCATTTCATAAGGCAGAGTAACTGAGAAGTGGAAAAATGACTGAGGGGACAAGAGGTTTTCAAAAGGCCCCCAGGGGTCTGTAACATACCTGTTTATTTCAAAGGCCTACAATGGCTAAGAGCAAAAGACCTCATTCGAGAAAATCACAGGAATCGGGGGTTTTTGTCTAGACAACACTGCATAGAAAACATGTATCAGGTTTTCTGCACTATCCCCCTCTTGAGCATGCATTTGCAAAAGAAGACCAGATATCTTTGGAGGCTGTTATTGTGTATTGCTCAAACCTAGTTCTCACCAAAAATGTAATCTGGAAAATATTAGGCTGGAGTTTCTCAAATACAAAGGAAGGAGGTTGGGATGGTACAATGGGCTGCTGCAGGACTTCAGAGTGTGTTTGTGAGAGACATGCAATGTGTGTGTGTGTGTGTGTGTGTGAGAGAGAGAGAGAGAGAGAGAGAGAGAGAGAGAGAGAGAGAGAGAGAGAGAGATTCATTTTGGAGGAGTTTCCAGTTAAAATCCTGGGCCCACAGAATTTTTTCCCCAGACTACAACCAGGTGATCTGCTTTCCAGGCAAGTGGTTTTCCAATCCAATTCACATAATATATTGTGACACACTGGTGCAGACAGACACTTTATTTTTAATAGGGCTGCATGTTTTGTCCTCATTTTATTTTAATGGATGCTTCACCCAAATATATTCCCATAGGTTGTTTTATAAACCTGTTGTTTTAGGAAGTTTTACCTGAGTAAAACTTTACAAAATTAACCAAGATACACCATAAGAGACGTGTTTGTTCATTCAAAGCCAATATGGTTTAAAGGGATAACAACTGTTGCATTTAACATTTTAATCTGATGGACATCAAATAAGCAGATTTCTCTTTGAGATCAATGGAGTTGATTTCCAGGTTTACAGATTTCATATATACGTTCCTTCTGTGAAATGTTGGGCAACTATGGGAACCATGCTGCAGAATTGACAAAGACTTACACACACACACACACACACAGAGAGAGAGAGAGAGAGAGAGAGAGAGAGAGAGAGAGAGAGAGAGACGGCAGGATCAGCTAGGACCTGATGGGATGAGATAGATGCAATGGAATGAGGACTGGCAACTGATTGATTGACAGAAGGATCTTTGCCACACTGAACCAAAGTGGAAGGAAAATGGAAGCGAAGTCAAACATCATGGGAAAGACTTTTCTGAAGTGTTAAGGTGGAGCTCAGCACAGCATGGTTGATTGGAAGCAGTACACTTAGCCCTTAGCCTTGGGCTTTGTACAGTGGTACCTTGGGTTAAGTACTTAATTCGTTCCGGAGGTCCGTTCTTAACCTGAGACTGTTCTTAACCTGAAGCACCACTTTAGCTAATGGGGCCTCCTGCTGCCACCGCGCTGCCAGAGCACGATTTCTGTTCTCATCCTGAAGCAAAGTTCTTAACCCGAGGTACTATTTCTGGGTTAGTGGAGTCTGTAACCTGAAGCGTATGTAACCCGAGGTACCACTGCATACACATTTTGGTCTAGAATCAAGGGAGACTGAGTATCTGTTTTTTCTATGTAGTCCACACACAACTGCATACTCTTGCCCCTGAAAGGTGCTTCTTGAGAAACTGTTTGCACCCTCTGAAAATAAAAGCTCACTATAGGTAGATTCTGCATTAACCTGCAGTGTGTCCATTTGAAAACATATGAAGGCAGGCAATTCCAGCAATGACAAGTCACTAGTAATTTTGAAGTCAGAGTGCCAGTGTTCTTGTGTCACTCTGTAATATTTTCATAGCAAATCCAAAGCAAAAGGTTTTCAAATGTGTCCTTCTTCTTGAACACAGCCATCCTCCCTTCTGATCTATCATTTTATTTCTAACTAACATATGCCAGTAGAATATCTTCAAAACACCTGAGGTCTTTTCTGCAAAGAGATTAATTAGTCCCCAGCAATTAAGGCCCTGTAAATCATTCAGAAATTGCTTCGAAATTCTCAACCTACTCGTGGCCACACCCTGGAGTGTGGCACATGCCTAGCTCTATATCATTAGTCAGGTATGTAGAGAATGAAGAGCACAGAGTCAGCCAAGATTCTTGGTTTCTACTCCCTTCACTGCAAACATCTAAGTCCATGACCTTCTCAACTACTTTCAGCTTCTCAGCCCCTTCATTTAGTTGATCAGAAAATCTGGCCACATGTCCGTCCTGATTTGCTTATCACAAATGTGATGGCTATGACTTGCTAAGGAAGTTGAGTGCAGTTCTTCCATTCAACTCAAGTTGGTATGGAGAAGTTGTTCATGTTTGATGTTTTGCTGTGCTTAATGTTTTAATTTGTTGGAAGCTGCCGAGAGTAACTGGGGAAACCCAGTCAGATGGGTGGCATATAAATAACAGAGAAAGTTATTTGATTCTTTCTTTCTTTCTTTCTTTCTTTCTTTCTTTCTTTCTTTCTTTCTTTCGATGTTACATCCACCAGACCTGTATTCTGTATTCATAGGAGCCAACTCCTAGGGGCTGAGGGGGTCTTTGCCCCCTCAATAAAATATTTGAGAGGATTGTCTGCTCCCCAGTTAATGGGCATTGCCATTCAAATGGTGTGTGTGCGCACCGTGTCATGTGATCGGTTATGCAGAGGCCCCCCCCCCAATATTTTATTCAACTTTGCACCCCTGCCTGTTTCCACCATAGTCTCCAAGTCAGATTTTGTCAACAAAACGCTGAGCAAATTGTTCACAGCATCTTGTCGAGTGCTCTAAATTTTCCTCACATCGGCCAAGAGTATAAAAAAGTTTTTGCTGCCCACACTGCCACAGAGTAGTTATTCAAGGAAGCTCTAGTTTTCTTACACTCATCCTGAGTTTTCTGCCTATATCACTCTAGTCGCTATCTCATGTGTGTCACCATTACCAGCTTCTCAGAGAACCAGGCAGCTGGTTTGGCTCCATTGTGTGGAGTGATCATGTCCAAAGCGCATTACGCAAGAGAAGCATTGATTACAGGAAAAGCTGTAGTGTAACTGAACTGAAATGAAAACATTTTTGGTTCTCAAATTGCACTTTCAGATCACACCACAACATGAAATGGAGGGGGGAGTCAACCCCAAATCTGTACCTGAGAATTTAGTCGCTTCCGATAAGAGATCAATGAATTCCACTATCCAAAAAGCTAGGCTTGTCACCTCACCTGAAATCCCAAACTGATTTCCAGTGCTGATAAATGATTACGATCCTGATCCCACACGTACTTCCTTACCATTAATTCTATTAGGCTTACACCCAAGCAGGCATTATATAGGACTGCAACCTTAAGATCATTATAGAGCAAGGAGAAAGATTACAGTGAATTTAAATGTGCCAACACAACCTAGACTTCCTACAGTTCTAGGGACTGTGTGTTCTTGGGGAGGGACAATATTGTCTTGACTTGTTACCTATTTGCCTTTTTGAAATCTGTATTCCAGTAACCTGCTTGGATCTTGGGAATGTTGCAATGTAATTATACCTTGCACCAAAATGCTTCTGGGTACTGATGTACTTTTCAGGATTATGCTAAAATCAAATGCCACCTTTTACTGCTGGAATGCCCTCATAGAATTGGCAAATGACTTTTTAAAAAAGGAGTAGGAGTTTAGATACTGTGAAATGATTGGGTGGGACACAAAGGCAGATAGCACCCCGTGCCTCTTAATTCCCACTTCTGCAAAACTATTAGAAGTACAGTTACATACTCAGGTTACATACGCTTCAGATTGCAGGCTCTGCTAACCCAGAAATAGTACCTTGGGTTAAGAACTTTGCTTCAGGATGAGAACAGAAATCGTGCTCCGGCAGCGCAGCAGCAGCAGGAGGCCCCATTAGCTAAAGTGGTGCTTCAAGTTAAGAACAGTTTCAGGTTAAGAACGGTCCTCCGGAACGAATTAAGTACTTAACCCAAGGTACCACTGTAGAAGAATCTAGCTCTCTTTGCCATATAGTAAGGGATGGGAAACCTGTGGCCTTTGAGATGTTTGTCAGGCTACAACTCCCATCTTCCCTGTCCATTGCCCAAACTTGATGAGGCTGAGAGTTGAACTCTAACAACATTTGGAGAGCTGCAGGCTTGCCAGCTATCTCCCTAAAGCAGGGGTGGGGGGACTGGATCTGGCTGGTGGGTGAGACCCTAATCTCTCCCATCCCCCATGGGCCATGTCTACTGGGTATGCTTAACCTGGAAAAGAGGAGACTGAGAGGCGATATGATACCCATCTTCAAATATCTGAAGGGCTGCCACGTGGAAGAAGGAACATGCTTGTTTTCTCCTGCTCTGGAGGGTAGGACTCAAACCAATGGCTTCAAGTTACAAGAAAGGAGATTTCGACTATGTGGGGGGAATTCACAATAAGAGCTGTTCGACAGTGGAATGGTTTTCCCCCTGGGAGGTGGTGGAGTCTCCTTCTTAAGCAGAGGTTGGATGGTCATCTGCCAGATGACCCTTGGTCTACGTGTGGTGTAGTGGTTAAGAGCGGTAGACTCGTAATCTGGGGAACCGGGTTCGCGTCTCCACTCCTCCACGTGCAGCTGCTGAGTGACCTTGGGCTAGTCACACTTCTTTGAAGTCTCTCAGCCCCACTCACTTCACAGAGTGTTTGTTGTGGGGGAGGAAGGGAAAGGAGAATGTTAGCCGCTTTGAGACTCCTTCGGGTAGTGATAAAGCGGGATATCAAATCCAAACGCCTCTTCTACGATTCTGTGTCACACTAAATTTTAACTGTATGCTGATGTTGTTGTTTAGTCGTTTAGTCCTGTCTGACTCTTCGTGATCCCATGGACCAGAGCACGCCAGGCACTCCTGTCTTCCACTGTCTCCCCGTGTTTCTGTTTTGTTCTGAAGTACCAAAGGAAAAGCCAGAAGATTAAAGAGGCACAGCCAAACCTTGTCACAGCCTGTCAACTCCTTTCCCTTTCTGACTGGCAAATAATAGTGCAAGCCTATCAAATGTTAAATGGTATATAATGGGAAACTTCCGTTCTTGGGAACCATAACAAGATTTGCAAGGCCATTACATTCCAGTGGTGTGATTATTCTTTATAATATAGATAACTCTGTGTACCTTATGGGATTTTATTTCTACCTGCCTTTCCTTGACCTTTATCTGTAGTTTTAGTTATGATATAACACCCACAATTAAGGAAATGATTCATTGACCACTTATAGAGAAATAGCTCCACTAACTTCACTGGAACCGCACCAGTAAAAATGGCCTTTTTGTCGCCCCCTTAGAGTCATAGCATTTTGTATAATGACTAGTAAATTCATGTTTAATAGACAGTAATCATAGGAAACAGACTTTCTTGAGTCCAAAGATGACTAAAATCAAGACAGACACATATACAGGTCTATTTATGCATTCTGTAGGCAGATTTTTTTGGTCTTTGTTTTCATGTGGGTAATTTTTTATATAATATTTATAATTCCAGCAATGGCTTTTTGAACTGATTCCACTCACATGGCTGGTCCTGGGAAATATATGAATATAACACATTCTGAAACTAGGGTGGGTGTGTTGTGTGTTGTGTACATACTACCCCAGAGGTTACATGCACATGCTGATGGATTCAGTTTAGAAAGTCATTGCAAGAGTGCAATTATTTTGGATGTACATATACCACACCAAAGTCTGCTTTTTGTTTTTTGTCTGCATTGTTTTGGTAATGTACAAATGTATTTCAATGTTATCAGCAACTTAGCAGGTTAAAGGGCAGATAACATGGCAAGTATTCCAGCCCTGAAAGTAAGCAAACTCAATCCTATATACATATATACCCCACAAAAAGCTATTGCTATATTAGAGCTGAGCTGAAATTTCACAGAATATTTCTCTTCGCAAGAACATTTATTTCTTTTTTCTTATCCTGGGAATAAAAGGGTCACTATGCAGAAAATTATCTGACATATCTCCACCATTTTTTAATTTTTATTTTTGCAACAGCCATCATTTTCTCCCCACAAGACCTGGGAATAACACTTGTTTGGGCATATTTGAGAATGCAAAATGGTGGCAGTGCTGCCAACACAGTAGCTGATGTTGCCACTTGCAATGTGTGTGCCATTAAGGGAATGCAGAAGCTGTGGTACCATAGCTAATAGTAAGTCCCACCCCATAGCAACTGTTGCCTTCACCTCGGGAAATTCAGCGACAACACCCCGGCGTTTTCTCTCTCCACAAATAGAAGCAGAGTTCTATTTGCTGCTGCTACTATAGTGACAATGTTTCTTACATGCCTTCTCCTTCAAGCTCAGAATTAAAACATGCAAAAGAGCAGGCAATTTGGGGGGTGGGAGGTAGTATCACAGATTTAGCATTACTACTTATGACAAATACATTCAAAGAAACAAAGAGTGAGAATTGTTCTTGCGTGGTTTTGGCTTTCCAGACATGGACATTGATAGCAAATTGTATTTTGTTACAAAAGAGAGGGAGGTAGTTTAAAAATTATAGGTCTCTCTCCAGCCCCATTGTTCAGCCCAGACATTGAGATCCAGCTCTGAGGGCCTTCTGGTGCTTCCCTCAGTGCCAGAAGTGAAGTTACAGGGAACCAGATGGAAGGCCTTCTCAGCAGTGGCACCCACCCTGTGGAACACCCTCCCATCAGATGTCAGAGAAATAAATATTTGACTAGGGAAGTATTTAATGTTAGATGCTTTATTATGCTTTTATATTTGTTGGGAGCTGTCCAGAATGGCTGAGGCAACCCAGTCAGATGGGAGGGGTGGAAATAATAAAGTAGTAGTAGTAGTAGTAGTAGTAGTAGTAGTAGTAGTAGTCGTTGTTGTTGTTGTTGTTGCTGTTGTTGTCATCTCTCAAATGTTGCACTGATTACATAGTTTACAAGCCAGTTCTGATGGCTTGGATTTAGGTTTTCTATTAGAGCTCCATTCTTGAGACACTCCTACTGGAGGAAGGCGACAACATCTCCTCCTTCCTCCTGCAGCCCTTTGAACACCTGCTTTGGAGAGTTTGAGGACCCTCCAGGACAGTATGGGAGGTGGCATGGGGAGCAGCAGGATAAAGGAGAAATGTGGAAATCTCCTCCCCACTTTCTCCAGTGGGACCCTCCTCTAAATCTTGGGCCCTTCTGTGAATTTCCATTCCATTCCAAGGGGCCCTTCCATTCTCAGCAGGAACGTTCTGGATTCAACCTAGTGTGCTTTATCTCCCTCTGTACTAAACCTGAAATTAATCCACTCTTGCTGATGATGGGGATGGCCAGTAAACACCTAGGATGTTTTGCTTGGCATTGTCTGTGGTGCTCTGGTAGACTTTGTGATATGACAACAATATTTCAGTTGGCATAGCTGCTTGTCTGCCACATGGAAAATTTGACTCATTACGAAAAGGAGAGAGAGAGAGAGAGCCTTCACGAAGTTACTGATATTAGAACAGGCAGCTTTTTAACAGCAAGGCCGGGTCCCAATTAATTGAAATACATATTTAGCTGACTTGTGGACTATGTCTCCTGCCAATTAGCTCCATCTCAATGTTCTATTCCTTGCCTTGAGTCAATAAACAGTTCAAGATTTCCTGGACTCAGAAAATGGTCCTCAGTGCCAAGTACTGTGGGTATATATTAAAACCATACCTACAACAATGGCTCTCAACAAGGGAGCACAGCTAATCACTCCCTTGTTTCAGTGAGAGAAACTCGAAGGCTGAAGGTACACAACACTCCTAATAAAGGAAATCTATAGTTTGGAGCACATAAATTTCTTTACTCGATGTTAGGTATCCTTTGTTCTGTATCTCTCCTGACAACACCCCCTGCCCCCTGTTTCAACATTACATACCACAGATGCCTTTGCAATAAGGTTTGATTGTGGGGCTTAGTGTGGTAGATTGAGATGAGTGAGTCATTATCTGTCATTTATCTTGTACTTAAGAGTGGAAGAAAGAAAAGAAGAGGTCAGAACAAAGCAGGACATAGGGTATTATACTGCAATTTTGCCAATCGATTTCGTATTTGTCTCCTTCCCTCCACCCCTTAGAACTTCGGAGGGAGGGCTATATAGACTGGAAGCCCCTCAATACATCTGTGGTTAGAAGTATTGAGTCCTGGAAAATGAAGAATTTGAATCTCAGGGCCACACAGAATAATTCCATGTGGTGAAAGGGTTTACATTGCATAAATGACAATGGGATGTGCAAGCGGTTACTTGGCTGTGAGTACACAGGTTGGGGAGATGCTGTGTGCATTGAAATGTTCTCCGTTCGGTGGAGCAAAATACATCTCTCTCACAAGTTGATTGCAGAGCTGTTGACGAAGACATAACCTCCAGATTTCAACACGCAGCTTCTGGGAACTTTTTTTTCTCCTCCACAGGGTGAAACCAGGGTAAGAGAACATGTTTTAGGATGCATCTGAATATGGTGGTTCCATGATGAATTTTTCCCACTGCAGTTATATTGCTTAGCATTTACACAACTTTGACACCATCTTTGTGACCTTGCCTACATCTGCTGGGTATATGGAGCAGAAGCACAGAGACTTGATTCAGGATCATCCACCTAAATTTTTAGGGTTGCCATATTTCAAAAAGTGAAAAATCTGGAAACAAAAGTTGGGGGGTTTTGTTTTTGTTTTTTGAGCTTCTTTCTTCCCAAAAAACACCAAGAAAAGAAAAGTTTTCTAACTATTTTTTTAGGGAAATCGCCAAAAAAAAAAAAAATCAAGACTTTTCTCTCTTTCAACCCAGTGGTTGTATGCATGCATTTTGTTTGATCAACATTGGAACTTAGTCTCTCCCTCCTCCCCTATATGCTGAGAGCTCCTTCTCCTTCCACACTGAGTTGGGTCTCTTTCCTGACTGCTTACTCTGGCATCACAGAGATACTAAGTTCTTAGGTTTCATCCTCCTGCTGACAAAAGGACTCCTCAGGTTTCCAGCGATGAGTCGTCAATTAGCCTAAACCAGTGATGGCCAAACTTGGCCCTCCAGCTGTTTTGGGACTACAGTTCCCATCATCCCTGACCACTGGTCCTCTTAGCTAGGGATGATGGGAGTTGTAGTTCAAAAACAGCTGGAGGGCCAAGTTTGGCCATCACTGGCCTAAACTAATATATTATAAACTGCCCTGTGATACACAGATGAAGGGCAGTATAGAAATGTAATGAATAATAATAAAAATAATAGAAATAAACCCTCAAACGGAAGCATCCATCCTTTTCGGCTGCATTGAGACAAACCTCTTTGCCCAACACAAATGTCTCTGCCTAGTATTGTAAATACAATCCAGGGATAGGCAACCTAAGGCCCGCGGATGCAGCCCAATCGCCTTCTCAATCCAGCCCGCGGATGGTCCAGGAATCAGCATGTTTTTACATGAGTAGAATGTGTGCTTTTATTTAAAATGCATCTCTGGGTTATTTGTGGTTCATAGGAATTTGTTCATTTCCCCCCCAAAATATAGTCTGGCCCACCACAAGGTCCGAGGGACGGTGGACCAGCCCACTGCTGAAAAAGGTTGCTGACCCCTAGTCTAATCGTATCCTTTTACGCATATTAAATTTATATCTTTAACAAGATCCTGCTCCTTTGTCACTGAAAACTACAAAGGCACACACCTCTGAGGTATGCCTTTTCTTTCAACACTTAAGTGTATGTCGTGTTTAACTGATTGTATAGTTGTCTCCTTTTGCCCTTTGCTTTGAGTGTCAGTTTGACAGGCCATGTGGCGTAGAATTATTTCAAATAAATATTTAGTGGATAATATGCAGAACTGGCCAGCTGAATTATATTTAGCCTCAGTAGCGTTTGTCTAGTCATTTAAAGGAACGTATATAGTAAATAAATGGATTGGTTCTGCTTCTTTCTCAACCCCTGCCTCAGTGCCTGTGCCTATAAGACCAATGTCTGTAGGGAGGAAGCATTAGCCTATATGTGTAGGTCCTCCCTATACAGAGATTTCTGCTGCATGCAAAGAGTTCAGGAAAGGAGTGTGGCCAACACCGAGCTGAGGCTACTCAGTGAGGCCTTGAATTTTTGTTTCCATGTTCATCAACCATGGGAACTATAATGCACACACAGAGCAACACTCACCGTAGTCCAGTGTACACAAAATAAACAGAGCAGCTAAGACGAGGGATGCATTGGATCCCACTCTACAGTGGTACCTTGGTTCTTAAACACCTTGGTACTCAAACAACTTGGAACACAAACACTGAAAACCCGGAAGTAAGTGTTCCGGTTTGCGAACTTTTTTCAGAAGCCAAACATGCTCCATTTTGAGTGTTACGCTTCTGATTTGAGTGCCACACTGAGGTCTGTCTGTTTTTGCTATTTATTTTGTGGTTTTGTTTTTGCGGCTTTTTTGTTTTGTATTTGTGACTGTGTGGAACCCAGTTCAGCTAAGGATTGATTGATTGTGTGACTGCAGTACATTGTTTATTGCTTTCATTTTATGGATCAATGGTCTTGTTAGATAGTAAAATGCATGTTAAATTGCTGTTTTAGGGGTTGTTTTTGAAAGTCTAGGACAGATTAATCCATTTTGCTTTACAGTGGTACCTCGGGTTACATACGCTTCAGATTACATATGCTTCAGGTTACACACTCCGCTAACCCAGAAATATTACCTCGGGTTAAGAACTTTGCTTCAGGATGAGAACAGAAATCGTGCAGCAGTGGCAGCAGGAGGCCCCATTAGCTAAAGTGGTGCTTCAGGTTAAGAACAGTTTCAAGTTAAGAACAGACCTCCAGAACAAATTAAGTTCTTAACCTGAGGTACCATTGTACTTTCTATGGGAAAGTGTGCCTTGGTTTTGGAACGCTTTGATTTTGGAACGGACTTCCGGAACAGATTAAGTTTGAGAACCAAGGTACCACTGTACATCTTCTAAGCAATTAACTTCAGATATCTCATTTACATCTGAAGTGCTATTTGACATCCTGTAGAAAACGCAAAGCACAGAATTAGCATGGTAAAGCCCATTGAAAAGAATGGGCATACACATGCCTAACTCTGCACGGAATTGGGATCATAGCTTGGCTCCGACACAGTCAAAATAAATTGATCCATATGATTGGAATATTGCCCAGATTTGTTTCTTTCCTAGTGTTTTCTTTTATTTTAAACCCAGCACAATAATTTGAAATTAACATTATCAATAGGCTAATGCAGTCTGAAGGCTAGTTGGGCCTGACTTAGGAAGTGATGTTATGAAGAGAACTTTTAATTCTAGCAGTCCTCAAAGCAGGAAGCCTTTTCCTTGAGGAATAGTACACTTGAAAACTGCAGATTACAATTTAATATTAACCAGGTTTCTACATTAAATGTGATTTCCGAGAACAATTTGATTTCTCTCTTACCTCTAGTCCCTCCAAATGATCAAAACGGTGTACAGCAAGCAGCTCCTGGAATGGGACCATGCCTGCCTGCAATTTAGACGTCAGCCTTTGCAATTGCTGAGCACCATCAGATTTGGCTGTCACTCACTCGCTCCGCTGTCAGTCTTAATCTGCTTCTGAAGCCCGTGCTGCTCCCATATGGGCCTTGTTTTGTTTCCACGGCATGGTTACACATAATCAAAATGGGGGAAGGAAAGGGAAATGCCCTTCACAGTGTGAGTCATAAAAACGTTTAACCATGTGGCACAGGGGCAGGCTTCATACACACAACCGTTTGAGTCTGTGGAAACTGCTAGAGGCTGAGGCAGTCATCTGAAGGCTGCTGCCCACAAATCTGAGATGTTCAGATATGAAGCTCCGTTGGTGACCTTGAACAGGTTCCAATCCTCAAGCCCAACTTATCTCTTAGGGCGCACCAGGGATGGTAATGTTCAGACAAGGAGCACCCTGGTCCTAAACTGGGTGGTGTCCTAAACCTAGGCTAGAGATTTCAGGTATAATATTCAGCTTTCATCTTGGGGAAAGTTATGGAAAGAGGAAATAAATTTTACCGCATGCTGTTCGCCGAAAGGAAATTCTATGAAAATGATGTATCCTTGGTATCTAACATCGAGACAAATGGCTAAAATGTACAAAACAAGTTACAAATTGTGTTGGAAATGTAAAGAGAAGGAGGGTACTTTTAGCCATATGTGGTGGACATGTAGATTGGTAAAGGCTTTCTAGGAAATGATATGTTGTTGTTGTTGTTTAGTCGTTTAGTCGTGTCCGACTCTTCATGACTCCATGGACCAGAGCACGCCAGGCACTTCTGTCTTCCACTGCCTCCCGCAGTTTGGTCAACCTCATGCTGGTAGCTTCGAGAACACTGTCCAACCATCTCGTCTTCTGTCATCCCCTTCTCCTTGTGCCCTCCAACTTCCCCAACATCAGGGTCTTTTCCAGGGAGTCTTCTCATGAGGTGGCCAAAGTATTGGAGCCTCAGCTTCATGATCTGTTCACGATGAACTAAAGAAAATGTTTAAAAACACATTTGTTAAGAAGCCTTTTGACTAGGTATAATAGGTGAAGAATTACCAAGAGAAGATAAAAGACTTTTTATGTATGCAACGATGGCAGCAAGAACGCTACTAGTCCAGAGATGGAAGAAAAGAGAAGTACCAGCAGAAGAAGAATGGCAGATGAAACCGATGGAGTATGTGGAGATGGCAAAACTGACAGGGAAGATCCGAAACCAGGAAGATCAAGTATTTTCTAAAGACTGGAGTAAATTTGTAATTTATTTAAAAGACCATTGTACACAGTTAATTTTTTTGTAATGACACTTGTAATGTGGAATTATTTATGATAATTATGGTTATTTAACAGACGGATAATGGTAAAAGATGCAGCAAATTTAATCTTAAACATTGAACCCATGGAGGGAGGGAAGAAGGTCCGAAGGTTCAAAAGAACCTTGTGCTTTAATGTTTGAAATGGCTATGTCAAAATGTATAAAATTATGAAAAAGCCAATAAAATAATAAAAATAAACTGGGTGGTGTCCTAGTGAGCAATCATTCATCATGTGTGCTCTGGTCTTATGGTTCTGAATAACAACAACGACAACAACAATTGTACCCCATCTGATTGGCTTGCCCAAGACACTCTGGGTGGCTACCAACAAATATAAAAGCATAATAAAACATTACACATTAAAAGGCTTCCCTGTACAGGGATCTGTGTGTGCATTATTAGTCCCTGCAGTTGATAGGCAGAAAGAAACATCGGGGATGGCCAGATCTGATATATGTAATAGGTGGTTGACTTTATACTCCAACTTGGTCATAGGAGGGGGGGATGGAAAGGCTCATCAACTTTGCTTAACAAGTTTGCCTGGCAATGACGATGGGTAGATCACAGCCAGTATTTTAATAAGGTGAGTAGATTGCTGTCTCTTAGGAGTTGGATGTGCCTGATCTAGTCCAACCCCCTGCAATGCAGGAATATGCAAGCAGCCCATATGGAGATTAATAATAACAACAATTTTATTATTTGCACCCCACCCATCTGGCTGGGTTACCCCAGCCACTCTGGGCAGCTACTAGCATATACAAAAAACAATAAATCATTTAACATTAAAAACTTCCCTATACAGGGCTGCCTTCAGATGTCTTCTAAAGGTTGCATAGTTACTTCTCCTTGACATCTGCTAGGAGGGCAATTCCACAGGGTGGGCGCCACTACCGAGAAGGTTCCCTGTAGCTTCACTTCTTGCAGTGAGGAAACTGCCAGAAGGCCCTTGGTCCTGCATCTCATTGTCCGGGCTGAACAATGGGGTGGAGACGCTCCTTCAGGTATACAGGGCCGAGGCCATTTAGGGCTTTAAAGGTCAGAACCAACACTTTGAAGAGTGCTCAGAAACATACCGGGAGCAAATGTAGGTCTTTCGGGAATGGTGTTATATGGTCCCGGCAGCAGTTCCCAGTCAGCAGTCTGGCTGACTGAACCTGAAGCCTTGGCTGTCTTGGCTGCCTTGGCACCATGCTTCAACTAATCAGTCAATGGAGTAGTAGCTTCTGGATGAAAAATTACTGAATCATCATTGAGATATGATATGTATATTCCTAAAAGGAAACCTGGAGGCATGCAAGGTGTGTTTTTGTGTGTGTGTTTTTTCTCTCCTCTGTTTTCGGAAGTCAAGGTACCATACTCCACGAGCAGATTTACATGATCTCATCTTACTTTTGCTTTATGGTTTTGAGTTGCCTAGCCGGCAATTCAGTTGCAAACCAGAATTCCTAAGGGGCTATGTGACAATGTAATACTAATCCAGCTTTTTCCCGCTGATATGATGCAAATTGATGGGAAGGTTAGCCACAATAATGCCTTCTGTGGTGAGGAATCACCATACTGAACGCTGTGGCCTTCAGACAACCACTCCCTGGAAACATTTATAGCATGTTCAAATCCCTCCCAGCTTGCGTAACAGGCAGCAGCTCTGTTTTGATAGGCTGCCGGACCACATTTGGCTTGTTGAACAAAACCACCCAGGGTCTATGGGGTTTGGAACACTAAACGCTGGCAAGCACGCCGGCAAAGGAGAATCACCCCCCTCATCCCCTGCTTGCAAACATGTGTTCCCAGCCTGTCAAGTCATACAGCTTTTCCATGAAGCAACCCCTCTACGAAAAGTCAATGGCTTTTTGTCTTCATTAAACATTACCATTCTCCCCATGCACTATGAATCTCTCCAACCTAAAATAGTCCCTAGGGTGAAGACTACCCAGTGGTCCATGTGTTCGAATTTGATTCATCTCCGCTTTACAGCTTTTATGGAGCTCTTGTAAAACTTTTGGGACTGAATTAAAAGGAGAATCTGAGGAAGTAAATGTTCAAGAATTTTTATAACTACAACAACACCAAAACCTGCTTTTAATAAGCTAAGAACATTAAAAAAGAATCTTGCTCGCTCAGACCAAAGGGCCATCTTGTCCAGCACCCTAATTTCCAAATGTGGTCATTTCTTAGGACGCGGGTGGCACTGTGGTCTACACCACTGAGGCTCTTGGGCTTGCCAATTGGAAGGTTGGCAGTTCAGAACCCTACGATGGGGTGAGCTCCCATTGCTTTGCCCCAGCTTCTGCCAACCTAGTACAGTGGTGCCTCGCAAGACGAAATTAATTCGTTCCGCAAGTCTCTTCATCTTGCGAGTTTTTCGTCTTGTGATGCACGGTTTCCCATAGGAATGCATTGAAAATCAATTAATGCGTTCCTAGGGAAACCGCCTTCAGACCAGGTCCGGGGACAGTCTGTCCCCGGACCTCTTCTGAAGGCTGGGGGGGGCAAGGGCTTTTCTTCCCACCCCCAGCATTTTAAAAAACCCCGGGACAGCGGAGGACTTCTCCGCTGTCCGGGCGATCTTAAAATGCTGGCGGGCGGCATTTTAAAATCGCCCCAGGACAGCAGAGGACTTCTCCGCTGTCCGGGGCGATTTAAAAGCCCCTGGGAAGGCAGGCAGGGGGGACAAAGACTTTTGCCCCCCGCCAGCCTTCAGAAGAGGTCCTGGACCTCTTCTGAAGGCGGGCGGGGGGGCGAAAGTCTTTGCTCCCCCCCCGCCTTCAAAAGCCCTCCGGGACATGCAGGCAGGGGGGAGCAAAGACTTTCGCCCCCCGCCCGCCTTCAGAAGGTGTTCCCTCCCCGCCGCCCGGCTTTGGAACGATGCTCCGAAGCCGGGCGGCGGGGGCAGGTGTTCCCGCCGCCCGACTTCGGAGCATCGTTCCGAAGCCCGGCAGCGGCGGGAGGAGGCGTTCCCGCCCCACCGCCCGGCTTCGGAGGAGGTCCGAGGACAGTGGGGAAGACGCGCTGCGCTTCCCCGCTGTCCCGGATATTTCCCTATGGGCTGTCGTCTTGCGAAGCAAGCCCATAGGGAAATTCGTCTTGCGAAGCGCCTCCAAAACGGAAAACCCTTTCGTCTAGCGGGTTTTCCGTCTTGCGAGGTACCACTGTAGTTCAAAAGCACGCCAGTGCAAGTAGATAAATAGGCACCATTGCAGTGGGAAGGTAAACTGCGTCTCTGTGCACTCTGGCTTCCATCATGGTGTTTCGTTGTACCAGAAGCGGTTTAGTCATGCTGGCCACATGACCCGGAAAGCTGTCTGTGGACAAACGCCGGCTCCCTTGGTCTGAAAGTGAGATGAGCACTGCAACCCCAAAGTCGCCTTTGACTGGACTTAACCATCCAGGGGTCCTTTATTTTACCTTTTCATTCTTTGGAAACCTTAGGTCATGGAGTCCACACAGCTCTCCCTGTTAATTGCCCCTAGTGTCTGGCATTCGGAAACTGCCTCTCGGCATAAAGATGATTATCACCATTGCAGGTCTAGCCTAGGAATAGCAGAACAGATTGTTTGGCTGAGTGACCACATCACTCGTATGTGCACTAGTGCATGTGTGCATACTCTCACAAAACATTGTTGTTTTTGGCATCCATCTGTCTTGAGAGACTATGGAGTGCACCTCCAAGTGTGAAGGAAGTCAAACCTCTGTGTTAGAAGCACCGATGTGTTGTCCCCAAAGCACAAGTCTGGGCAGTGTGTTATGGAAGTTCTGGGCTGCCCAGATGACAAGACCCCCTCTAGGCCTTGCTGATGTGGTCCAAAGGAAAGCAGACCAATATGTCTGGCACCAGCTTGGCTGCAGGATTTGCCAGAGAGAGAGAGAGAATGCAACATCCCACCACCTTAGGGATTCCACTCCAGATTTGTGTAGGGTTTACTCTTTAGCCTTTTATTCTCCCGAAGATGTCCAACAAGGCAGCTACATCTGCCCCTCACTTCCCTCTACATCATGTGCATAACTACCATACTTTTCTGTGTGTAAGACTACAGTGGTACCTCAAGTTACATATGCTTCAGGTTACAGATGCTTCAGGTCACAGACTCTGCTAACCCAGAAATAGTACCTCGGGTTAAGAACTTTGCTTCAGGATGAGAACAGAAATCACGTAGTAGGATGCCCCATTAGCTAAAGTGGTGTCTCAGGTTAAGAACAGTTTCAGGTTAAGAATGGACCTCCAGAACGAATTAAGTACGTAACCAGAGGTACCACTGTATGTTATTTTCTTTAAAAAGCATGCTAAGAAATGGGGGTCGTCTTTTACATAGGGTGGACGTTTGATTGGTTGCTGCTGTGGCTGTTAGCGGCTATTGTGTGTGTTATTGGTTGCTGCGTCAATGGGTGATGTTGATTGGCTGATGCTGCGGCAATTGGGCAGGCGACTGGCAGCTTCTGCTGGCAAAGGGACAGACGAGAGGCAGATGTGGCGATGCGTGTGGGTGAGCGATTTTCAGCAATCCCCCCTAAAAAAGCTTAACAACTCTGTGCCATCTCCCCCCATTTTCTTAAATTTGAGTCCCCCAAAATAGGGGGCATCTTATACATGGGAGTGTCCTATACACAGAAAAGTATGGTGCCTTCTTGACCGTTGGAGCCACTTTTGGTCTTCTCCACTCATTCTGCCAGAGCTTGTCTTCACATGCAGGGAAGTCCTTAATTTACCAAGGTTTGCAACCCATTGGTTACCCTCACCTGGTTTAGCTGGCCAGTCAAAAGCTTTTCCTGTGTTGTGACTGCTGTTGCATGCAGACAGCTTCTAGGAGCCACAGATGAGAGCTGAGTGCAGGGTGGGGACCAAAGGTGGACAAACTACCCCAGAAGGAGCACAACATGTCCCCCAGCAGAGGTACTACCCCTCTCCTAACACCCCATATTCCACCACCCCATGCAAAAATGGAGACATAGGAAAACAAGGGTGAACATTTTTTGTTTTCCTTTTTCTTCAAAGTCACAACAGTTTCACAGAGACACACTAATCCAAATACCCTTATGCCAAACTGCAGCTGAGCTGAAATAGCTTCAACTATTAGCTCTCCAATAATGTCATTTTATGGGAAAGTACACTTCCTTCCAAATCTGAAACTCCTTTGCTTGTCCCCCAAATTCTAAAAATATATTTTGGACAAAAAGTCAACTCTGAAGGGGAAAAAAATCCATTTATGCACCACCTGGGGCTTGAATTTAAACATGATTTTTTAATACATATGTTTAAGTGTCTTGCTGTCTTCAGTTCCACATCCCTTTGCTTCTGCTGAGAAACATCCAGTGTCTAGGAAAAATGGGAGCTGATTTCTTTGTGCACAGTTTGTTGAAACAGCATACTGCTAGCTTCCAGTTGTAGGACTTTGGACAAACACCTATGTGTGCCCAATTACTCTAGTTGGGTGTTGGATAGCACGCTGTACAGAAACAGCATGTACCAACATAGTTAAAGTAGGGACTGACACCAATGTCAACGTCATGGCGTTGCTTTGATAGCAGCATGTTTGCCGAGGGAGACATGGGGTGCCAGGAAGGGATTGTACTGAACTGTTGTACCTTATAAAAAGGTGGTTCAGCAGATTGGTTCCATCTGGGCACATAGTCCTCACCTCTGATTCCAAGAACTGTGTTCAAGCAAGTGGTCATCTCTTGGGGGGAAACAAACTTGTGTCAACACAAGTTGTGGAGACATTTTCATGGCGATTCCTATTGACCTGAAATGCCTAGCACAAAAACAGAGGTGCTACTTGGAGCCTCATCTGTACACTGAAACTTGAGAGAGATTAGCTGAGTAAAGTTAAATAGTAAAGAATGACAAAACTAACTCCATCTAAGCTTGACCATAAGGCATATATTCTCTTCTTGCATTTCCTACTTTAACTAGCTTCAGGAAATAAATGAAATAAGTATGTTGCAGCAACATCGCAACATCTCCATGATCTCTTTCAATCTTTTGGTCTTTTGGGGGGTGGGAGTAGGCACTAACTCTCAGTGACATCCTTCCAAACAAAACAACTAGGGTCCCCATCCCACCCCACCCCGCTTTACTCCTTTCAAGCAGCACACAGCTTTACATCTTCTTTTAAATCTCAGTGTTACATCATAAATCAAACCATCCTCACTTGTATATCTTAAAATTCAATGCAGTGGTACCTCGGGTTACAGACGCTTCAGGTTACAGACACTTCAGGTTACAGACTCCACTAACCCAGAAATAGTACCTTGGGTTAAGAACTTTGCTTCAGGATGAGAATAGAAATCGTGCTCTGGTGGCACGGCAGCAGCGGGAGGCCCTCCGGAACGAATTAAGTTCTTAACCCGAGGTACCACTGTATTAGGAGAGGGTTGCCGAATCATAAATGCAAAAACTTCCATAAAATATAGCAGAGAGCCGCACTCTCCTCCATCCACCTCCAGCACAAGGTAGAATCTTCTCCCAATTTCAAACCTCAGTTCCATGCAGCTAATAGTTCACAGTTATAATCTCCATCTGCTCTGGTGTACACCTATTCTTAAAGCCAATTAAAACCCAATTATAAGAAGAACCAGGATGCGGGTGGCGCTGTGAGTTAAACCACAGAGCCTAGGACTTGCCGATCAGAAGGTCAGTGGTTCGAATCCCCGCGACAGGGTGAGCTCCCGTTGCTCGGTCCCTGGTCCTGCCAACCTAGCAGTTCGAAAGCATGTCAAAGTGCAAGTAAATAAATAGGTACCGCTCCAGCGGGAAGGTAAACAGCATTTCTGTGCGCTGCTCTGGTTCGCCAGAAGCGGCTTAGTCATGCTGGCCACATGACCCAAAGCTGTACACCGGCTCCCTCGGCCAATAAAGCGAGATGAGCATTGTAACCCCAGAGTTGGCCATGACAGGGGTCCCTTTACCTTTATAAGGAGAACCTTTGCACCCAATGGCAATTTTGGGGGTTTCACATCAGAAGAAGTGTGTAGCACCCAGTGCCTCTGCCTGTCCCCACGCTGATCCATGCGGAGGCAAGCCATTGAGGTGATGGTGGGTCGCCAGTACCTCCCGTACCCTGAGAGGTTTATTGGGGATGGTTTAACCCCTTCCATCCCCCCCTTTTCAGCCTGTGCCTCTCTCTTCCGGACAGGAACCGGAAGCCTGAAATAAATATGTATATGGCATGAGGGTGTTTTATGTTTCCACCAAGAAATTAAAAAAACAACACCAAAACACCTTCCATCGTTTGTGCCCATTTCCTTAAGAATCTCAGGGTAAGCCAGTGGTCTTCAGACTTGGGCTTCCAGATGCTGTTGGAATGCATCATCCATCATCCCAGGACACCTACATTTTGGCTACTCATTCAAGAGTATCTGCTCCCACTGCAGTGTCAATTTCAAACTTTGGATGTGAGGTAGGCATTCAGTCAAACATTATGATGATTTGAAGCATGCCATTGTTCCATCTACAGTGGTACCTCGGGTTACATACACTTCAGGTTACATACGCTTCAGGTTACAGACTCCGCTAACCCAGAAATATTACCTCGGGTTAAGAACTTTGCTTCAGGTTGAGAACAGAAATCGTGCTCCGGCGTTGCAGCAGCAGCAGGAGGCCCCATTAGCTAAAGTGGTGCTTCAGGTTAAGAACAGTTTCAGGTTAAGAACGGACCTCCAGAATGAATTAAGTACTTAACCCGAGGTACCACTGTACTAGGGAAATCAGGTGATGAATTCTGGCCAGATTGGAGCCACTAATAAAGACGGGGAATAAAGCATGCTTGGTGGAAGAGCTCTGCTTGATGGCAAAGGCCTTTCTAATTCCACCCTTCCATTCTCATGGTAGTCAGAAGCCTCTGAGAAACCCACAAGCAAGGCATGGGCGCAATAACCTCTCTCCCATATATATCTTATATAATCTCCCATGGAAATTATACAAGATGTTTTGCTGAAACAGCTTATCCATCCAGTAGAGTTGAGTTGCAATGCTACTTACCAAGTGAAGAGGGGTAATGGAGAGGTGACAGGAAGGTCACAAGAAGAAGCACTGGATTAGCTTTCAGAGTTTGGTCACCCCATGCTACCTTGCCCCTCTCCCTGCCAGGAGACTAGTGTTGTGTCGCTGCCCCATCAGGCAAGCTGCCTTTGCTGTTTGGGATATCCTTGTTTTCTGAAATGGTGGGTGCAAATCAGAACTGCATTGTTTGTGTTGGAACTCAAAGTTGCTTGGTTACTTTGAGCAGCCTGTACTTTGTTCTAAGGGATTTACAGCCAAGCCATCCAATTCTCTTGCAATCTATATTTTCAAGAACATTGTTGTTGATGCTGTTTTTGTTACTTAACACAAACTTTCCCTTGTGTTGTCTTTATCACGTAAACCCGTTTTGGAGAAGGTCAGTTTTTCCTCTTAAACAAACTTGTTTACAGCCAATAAATTAAATTTGCAAAGCAATGTTTCCCTCTCCATTCAAAAAATATTTTTGAGGTAGGAGCAAATGCTATTATTTCAATTCATATTTTACCTCAGGGCTGTTTTGATGCAATTATGTTTTCCAACTGGAAAAAAAATTGTCTCTGTAGCAAAATACACATATTTACTTAATAACTGAACAACTTTCATGTAGATGACAATCATGCATCTGTGGCCATTTTGTTAGCCTGCAGGTTTTCATTAGATAATTATGTGATAATGGTATTCCAGCAAGTGGACATAATGACAATTAACTCTGTGTGTGTGTGTGTGTGTGTGTGTGTGTGTGTGTGTGTGTGTGTTGTTGTTGTTGTTGTTTTTAAAAATGTGCCCCACAAAAGCATTTAAATTTGCCATCCTGGGGTTATGCAAGACTGTAAATTTGTGATAAAGCACCGACTCTAGCTCCAAGCTGAATAAGGAGATTCTACACATGAGAAGAAAAGTCCAAGCCTGCATATCTAAATGATAATAAAAAGGTGTGTGCACAGAATCATGTGGCTAACTAGGCACAGCCAGTGCAGTGAAATATATATTTTTCAGACTACACACACAGCTTAGCAAGCCATTTATCAACTCATGCAGGGCTGAAAGCAGGTTTCAGTGGGTCTTCGCCTGGGTCCTCTGAATTGTTGTATATCACTGTGATATATTTTTTGATGATATAGCAGTATATAAATATTTTTTATAAATAGATTAAATGTAATAAAATAAGTTTGTAGATATCTGCTATGTCGACTGGTCTTTCAACAGTGTCACTATAGTGCATTGTGGAAAATTCTAGGTGGTGCCTGCAAGCCACCAAGTATGGTTACCCCAGCCAGGGCAGACACCAGAACAGCAGTGAGTCTTGCTGGTTGCTTGTGTCCTGAAAGCTACCTGGAGGTTTCATGGGTTGTATCCAACTAAGTGGTCCCCTTCCACTTGGAAATGCATGGAGAAACAAAGCTATATTTTTTCTTTGTGCACACCTAAAGCTATTTTTTAATGTGGCTATATCTCATTTGGGGATTATGGAATCTAGACTTATTTGACTGTAAACAGCAGAGTGCTTTGTTATGCATGTAAAGAATACTTTTTTCGTCCATTTGATTAGTAGCCTTCAACATGATATCAAGTATACACATCAGATGTCATATTTATTAAATTAAGCTGCCAAATACTTCAAATTTCACTTTGAGATCTTAGCACACAAAGTTGTGTTTCTGAGCCCCTAGAATGGAAAAGCTGTGGGCATTCAGTTCTCCCGATACTCTTTGACAAGGTAAAGAAGTATATGCTGATGTTCATCCATCATTTTTGTGTGGTGAGTCCCACAAAGTGAGATATATTGTATCCAGGACATGATAAATCACTGATCATCCCACGAGGATGCATGCACAGAAACGGCACAGAATTATAGGTTCAATCCTGTGGGAATTTTAGTGCAATCAAACTTTTCTCCCCATGTATCCCCTGTGTTCTTCAGCTCTGCTCTGAACAGTTGGGGACTTCAAGAACGGACTGAGAGGCAATGGAATAAATTTTTTGTTTCCTCCTTCTTGCTCTCCTCTGAATGACTCTCCACTGCTGAACTAAACTAGGTAGGTTCAATGATGAGCCCTCATCAGTTTGACTGGAGTTTTCCTCCACTTGTGTTTGAGCCAGAGGCAGATTTGGGGTAGCGCAACTGGGTCAGTAGCACTGGGCATGGAACTGTGGGCGCCACAACTATGATGCAGAATGGAAAGCAAAAGGTGGGGATGCGCTGAATTTTGGTGGTGCACAGGGTGCCACTGAAATTTAAGACCCTAAGGTCCACCACTGGACCTTCAATCTATCTCCCGGCTTGTTTCCTCACCCTAAGCTCTGGAGTATACCCGGAAGCCAAACAGGCTTCATAAAGCAGGGCAGGGCACTCGAGAGCAATCGTGTCAATGGTCCGAGCCTTTCAGATGTCCCAGAGCTCAGCCAGGGTAAAAGCACCAGTCATATCAGTTGGAAAATCCTCCACAGCTGTCTGGGAACCCATTGGATCCATCAGCCTCTTAGGACATACTATCCTAATAGATCCCCTTCCTCTGCAGAGGGAGAAAGGTGCTGAACGCCTAAATTTCAGCAGGAAGTGATCTGACCATGACAAGTGACTAGTTTCAATATCCCCCACTTTCAGATCATCCTCTTCCTGCCCATCAGAGAAGAAAAGGTCCAGAGTGTGTCCTGCCACATGCTTTGAGCCAGTGACATGTTGGGACAGCCCCATGGTCGTCATGGCAGCCATGAAATCCTGAACCACCCCAGAGGCCAGTCACCTTGCCATGGATGTCGAAGTCCCTCAAAAGCCAGTGGTCTGGAATTCTTCAACACTGCCTCTGAAACCAGTTCTGTCAGCAGAATCCCTAATCTGTCTCGACTGCCCACATTTTGAATCTTCCAAATTATTTGTACGGCCCCGAGTTTCAGTATTATGAGGGAAGGAGAAAAAACATAACTGTATCTACTTGTTCTACACTTTCCATAATTTTATTCACCTCTGTCATGTATCTCCCCTTACTCGAACCAGCGTTGCAACTGATACAACCATTCGGAGGTTTAATTGTCACTAACTACTCAATCTTTCAGGAGGTTGTCCTGTTTGCAGAACATGGGAATGAAACGGAGCTGTGCTAAACCATAGCAATGAGGAAATACCGTGCCTTTGTTTGTTGTTATTGTTTTGCTCTCGTCACTGGTCACTAGAGCTCTGGTACTAAATGCAGAGCCTTCCCTTCCAAGCCATAAGGTTTCAGGCCATAATGGCTACCAAAAGTAGAATAATTCCCTAAGTTCTATTGTTTATGAGTGAATAAAATATCATTTATTAGCCAGCCAAGAGTAATAATGTTTAAATGTGTGGTACTAAAGATTCCTTAAAAATGTGGATCTGGGATAGGGTCGCTGTTCCAAAAAACATATGTGAACGATGGAAAAAAAGAAAAATGTTGAGAAAACCAAATACGCAAAGTGCTAGCTAGCGCCCACTGGTAATAAATGTAAGACTGTATACAGACCTGGCTTTTCACTTTAACTCCGAACACGGTTGGTGCTGTATAAATAATAAGAAATAATAATCATGAATGGGCACAAATGGTCATTATACTCTTTAACACCAGTACAGAAATTGCTCTGTGCATTGGGCACAAAGCGGTAATGCGATTTAGCAGTCACTACGTATGTTTCACACATTATTATCTCAGTGATTCAGACAACAAAATGTAAGGTACATTGTTGTTATAATCCCAGCAGTGGCGTAGTGTGGAGGGGGGCATAGGGGCGGTTGCCCCGGGTGCAAAATTGTTAGGGGCACAAAAATTTCAACACCCAATGTTACCCGGTACCTTGGGTTAAGAACTTAATTCGTTCTGGAGGTCTGTTGTTAACCTGAAACTGTTCTTAACTTGAAGCACCAGTTTAGCCAATAGGGCCTCCTGCTGCCACCACACTGCTGCTGCATAATTTCTGTTCTCATCCTGAAGCAAAGTTCTTAACCCGAGGCATTATTTCTGGGCTAGCAGAGGCTGTAACCTGAAGCGTCTGTAACCTGAGGCACCACTGTACCTCAATACGGAGGCATACTTCCGTTCCTGGGCTCCATTGAAAACAGCTTCTTCATCCGAACCAGGAAGCGACTGCTCCAGATAATGGACCAACTCTTCTTATCTCTGCTGCTGCTATCTCCTGTGTGATGCCGACACCCTTAGGCCATTGTATGCACATGCGTGCTCTGTCCACCCCAACCCCCCGCATGGGCCCGGGCACTGACAACCCACACTATGCCACTGAATCCCAGATTTGTAGTTGGCAGAATCATCTGCTGTTTCACTCTTGATGAGGTCATTAGAAGCATGGCAGTGTCCAAAATGGACTTGGAACTTGACTCAGATCTAACCAGGCGTTTTTAAAACAAATTCATGGAGGACCTTATCAAGGGCTATTAGTCACGATGACTGCATAGCATATACAACTCTAAATACTGTTCACTCAAAAGATGTATAGTCCATATGTCCTGCTTGAGAGCTTCCCAAAGACATATACAACAGCTATAGGGGGCTATAGTGGAGGGAGAGAGTTGGGACTGGAGGTCCTAATCATCCACTGCAGCTGCTTCCTCAGCTGACATCAGTAGCCATTCAATCAGGCTATAAGAAAGGGAGACTGGTGTGGGCTGCTGGACCCCTCTGTCAGTTGACCACTGATTGTTGCAAAATTCATGTTATAAGAACTGTTGCCTAGGTCTTCTTTTCTTCTCCTCCCTCCTCACCTGTTTTCCTTTTATGTCACATATTTCAGATTAGAAGGCTGAGCATGAGAACACTTCTAACACTGGTGTTTGTAGGAACCTTTTTGAGGGAGCTTTGACTGGAAAATGGGATGGAAACGTTTTAAATATGTAAACCGATAATCCCTGATATTGGTGATACTGGCTGTGGCTAATAGAGTCCTACAATGTTTGGAGTAAACCACATTGACTGACTCTTGCTTATATCAGCGGGATCAAGAGTTGCTGTAACATCTAGTAACATTGCAAGAAATTTCCACTAGTCTACAAAGTTTCAGGTTAACCCTTTAACTACTGTTGTTGCTGACCCCTTTCTTTCTTTTTTTCCTCCAGCGCTGAACGTTTGCTTTCAGTTGGGGGTTAGAGGGCATGTAACTTTTGCAGGCAGCACCCCTCACTTCCCTCCCATTGCTATCCCTCCTCCTCCTTGATCTCTCGGAGATTAAGAAAACAGTGAAAATAGTAAAACAAACAAGGAGGGAGGGGAACAACCTGACCTGCTAGGGTGGAGGTTCTTCCCCTTTCCATCACAGAAATGCTATAGAAAAACACCCTGAAAATGTTTAACATCAATTTGTGGGGATCTCTATAATTAGAGTTAATAAAAGGATGTGTCTTATTCGTCAGCCTTGCAAAAATACAGAAGCAGTCCCCCTCCCCTCTTTCCCTCTCTCTTTCCCTGTAACTTCAGACCGTTCTCTTGATGGACACCGGCAGTGAAATTCTAATTAGGATGTGATATATGCCCTATGTATATAATGTGTATGTGTTGGTATAGGGCTAGGTATGTGTATGTTCCCCCACATCTCCTCGGAGGATTGCTTTAACTAAACAACTTGAGGTATACTATATGGTGGAGCAAAGGTAGCATTATGAAAATATCAATGTGAATTGAGTTGGTGGTCTCCATCCAGGTCCCAGCAGACATATGTCCACATCAGCCAACCCGCCACCACAGCTGACACTAATTATCACCCGGGTAGGCAGAAAAGGAACACCCAAAAGAGCTACAGAGAGTCTCCACATTGAAGGTGGTTCCATTGGGTCTGGTTTGAGGTAAGATGGTTGTCACCACTGACTCAAACTGAGGTCCCATTGTCTTCTTTATGGGCTTAACTGTGGCTATATCAGATCTTCCCCACTCCCCCAAACCAGTATAACCCCAAACACACACACACAAATATCTAGCTTTTACTGTTTGCTAGCTATGCCTTTATAGTTCCTGTGATACAGACCACAAATGGAAACATAAAATGTAAAATATTGCGAGGAAAGATTAGAACTGGCTGAAACATGCCCAAGAAAACAAATATCTGTTTGTTCCTCATTGAAACCTATGGGAAATTTGGATGTACAAAGAAGATAACTCTGGAAGATTCTGTTCTGCTACCTATACTTATCAGTGCTTTGGGCCTGTGGCAAATGGGCCCATGACAGAAGCATGGTAGAAGGAAGATAAGTTTTTAAACCTTAAGTCCCACTGTTATAGGTATTGGCTCAGTTTTATCATTGACTTCATCATTGACTTTTTTCACCACTCAGATGGTACAGTGGGTTAGTGCATCTGGCTGTGAATCAAAAGGTTGCTGGTTTGAGCCCACACAGGGATGGATTTGGACAGGATTCCTGCATTGCAGGAGGTTGAACAAGATAATCCTGGGGATCCCTTCCAGCTCCCAGATTCTATGACTTGAAATGGATGTTGTTACTTTGTTATGGCAGGCTCATGCCAATGGTTCCTCCCCAGGGATGCTACCTTATTTGTTTGTTTACGTGATTCATATCCTGTACCTCCAATGGACATTTATGTTCCCAGGACAGCTAATGAAGGATCAAGTAACAGCAAAAGTAAATAAAATATGCCTCTCAATGCAGTTGCTGGAGAGTCCAGCCGAGGAGAGTGCTGTTTCATTCATGTATTGCTTGTATGCTTCTTATAGGTGCCTGATTTGTCACTGTAAGAACACGATGCTAGACTTGACTTAGAAGAACCTTTCTCATTAAATACCTGGGTCATCTTAAGGGGTTTCACATCGCAGAAGACCCAGAGCAGAAATGTTAAGTAGGACTGGCTCAAATGTATTTAATAAGCTGAGCACATGCAAATATGAAATTCAATTGGGATTCTATTTTAAATCAGTTTAACCCAGATTTGCATCAGATTTTAACTACCTACTTATTACGGTAATCTAGAGTATCTGTATATTTCTTTGCATTTTCTGGTGTTGTTTTCTTGTAAATACTTTTATATTGATGGTTTTATCATATATTTGGCTTTGCTTTACATCACTTAAAGATTGTGTGTGTGTGTGTGTGTGTGTGTGTGTGTGTGTGTGTGTGTGTTTGGAAATGTTATTCAATAAATCAATAATAATAATAATAAAGATTGCAACCCACCATTTCGAATTGCAAAGACCCGCCATCCAGGGGTTTTTAACTCTCCTTTTTAGCTACATTGAAATCCCAAATTTGAAATTCAGCTTCCAATATTTACTAGCAAACTAATTCCCAGCCTCCTTTGAGGTTGCACTTACTTAATAGCAGAATATGAGATAGGGGGAGCTAACAGTTTTGCAGACTGAAAAAGACTGTTTAGCATTCCTGGAAACTGATGGGCATGATTTGCCCTTATTTTCCATTTCCTGATCATCTCAAGAAAAATACAAGTGTAGCCCATGTTCCATGGACTTTGCTTCGGCGTTAGGTGTTTAGGCTGCCTTCTGTAAACATGCCTTCTTTTCCAACTGTGGAGCAGAGGCGAAAGTGTGTGTGTGTGTGTGTGTGTGTAAGAGAGAGAGAGACAAGACAGACAGAAGGTGTGGGGCAGCAAAAGAGCAGAAGAGAACCTGTATACTCAATGAATCACTGTCTTGGAATGGGTACATTATTGTCGGCTCAGCTATCCTAAGACCATATGGAGTTTTAACATTAACAATGGCTGCAAAATGTTCACCACAAAGCTATCCATCTCTAATGCAGTCAAGATGGTGGTTGTTCTAACTCTTATGTCATAGCCCACACAGAAATATTATATATAGTTCCATGTGTAACAACACTGATATTGCACCTTTCGTCCCAAATTGTTTTGCAAGCTTAAGACCATATGCATTTCAGCCCATACCAGAATGCAGCCAATGGTGGAGGTGTGTGTTTGTGTGTTTGTGGCACTAAGTCTAGCCAAATGGCACGTACTGTACTGTAAAACCGTGGGTGGGAAACAGTTTTCAGCCAAGGGACACCACAGCAAAATTCTGGTCTTACCAAAAGTATAATGGGATTTTAATGGGTGTCCAGAGTGGACAGGGGATTTTTTGGTGTGTGTCCCCCCCCCCCTTTAAATATGCTGCCTGAAAAGGTCTTTCTGCTCAATTTCTCTACCACAGGAGGACGGAGGTTTGAGGTTGATCTGCCAGGATTTTAACCTGTGGTTCCAGGGAGTCTACAGTAGGTATTTTGAATCTGATATATAGACCACAAACTCCTGCCCGCTGATATATGCATGAAATATACGCATGTAGCATTCATCAGACATCTGTATAAAAATACATACCATAATAGCGCTGTGCACAAAGCAGGTACAGAAAGCCTATTTATGAGTGAGCTATATGCTACCAATCATAATGCCAGTTAATCATACAGCAGGCAGATGGAATGAATTGCGTTTGGTGTGCTCTAAGTATATTGCAGTCCTTGAGCAGCAGCAGCAGCAGCAGCAGCAGTGTAATAGACATGAAATACAGCATCTCTTTGCACTTACAGGCACTTCCATTAGCCAATGCCAGGGGATAGACCAGTGGTCCATGTACTTCAGAATTTCCCAGCCTCTTCAACCCAATGGGACGCATGCACACATGCACATCTGTGTGGCATGAACTTAGAATTTCAGTCTTGCCTAAGTTCCCCCCTCTACTCATCTCTCTCTCTCTCTCTCTCTCTCTCTCTCTCTCTCTCTCTCTCTCTCTCTCTCTCTCATAATAGTAGCCACTTTCCCACATATACAGAGGTTCCATTTACAGGCCCCTGGGGCACCCAGGAACCCCCTGAAATCTTCAGGGAGGGGGCTAGGCCTCCTTCATTATTCTGTGGTGATGGTACACATGCTCACATCACGCACACAAGCTGTGTGGCATGCGCACGATACGTCAGCACATCATGCAACATGCACAAGTGAGACTAGCACTTTGTGTGGTGTGAGCACACTGCATTCGCACTGCAATCGCAAGGGCAGGCCATTGCATCTGCACATTCCCTGATCCCCATTTTTCAGCAGGTCCATTTTGTTTTAATTACCTACCTTCATGAGTCCTATTCTGAGTCGATGAGAACGGGGTACCCATGGATAAGTTTGCTCTGGATGGAAAAATCTTCCTAACCGGATCTGACCCACAGTTGCAGCACACTCCACAAACTCTAATACTGTAAAACTGTGTGCAACAGCTACTGACCACAAATGCTAGGTAAATATTAGAGAAGCTAGGGCGTGATAATGGTTTATCCTGGTCAATCGCTGCGTCCCTGATTAGTCTTTGCCTGAGACCTGTATACACTGGAAATAGGTAAAAAAAGAGAAAAGGACCCCTGAATGGTTAGGTCCAGTCAAAAGCGACTATGAGGTTGCAGCGCTCATCTCGCTTTCAGGCTGAGGGAGCTGGTGTTTGTCCACAGATAGCTTTCCGAGTCATGTGGCCAGCATGGCTAAACAGCTTCTGGCACACGGAACACTGTGCCGGAAAACAGAGCGCACAGAAACACCATTTACCTTCCCAACTCAGTGGTTCCTATTTATCTACTTGCACTGGTGTGCTTTTGAACTGCTAGGTTGGCCGGGGCTGGGAAAGAGCAACGGGAGCTCACGCCGTCATGGGGATTCAAACCGCTGATCTTCCGATTGGCAAACCCAAGTGGCTCAGTGGTTTAGACCACAGCACCACCCGCATCCCAATAATCTTTCATAATAATAAATAAATAATAAATAAACCCAATATTTTCAGTGGGATTATTTCCCACTGGAAATAATCCTCTCCCAATAGGAGCTGCTTTGTTCATTGATATCGTTTGATAGAGATCTGCTCCTGACAACAAAGGGTAGGGCCTTGACAGCTATCAATAGATTTATCCAGGAGTGTCGCATGGCATGACAATTCAGGTTTCCTTTAGGTCAGTGTTTTTTTTAAAAGGGGGGCACTCAAGGGTACGCAGTAACATCACCTCTTTTTTTGTTGTTGTTAAAAAGTGTGGAGCTTACTGCAACCACTTCATGGTGAATACTGGCACCTGTTTTTCTAGGAAAAAGCACTGTTTTAAGCAGTCATTTAAAAAGATTTAAATAAAGCACTGCTGTTTGTAATTTTGTTTTTAAAGGTACATTTCTCAAAGGCTTAAAGACTTGCCGGCTTCCCCCACCCTCAGCTCCCCAGCAACAGTTTGGCTTTTCTGCAGCTGTTGTGTATAGTTTTATACAGCTGAAAAATGATTAATCAAATTAGTTAATTTAAAATATTTTTGATAGACTAAAAAGATTCCCCTGGTTAATCAGGCACTATATATATATTTGAATTTATATTTAATATAAATATTTAATACAAATATTTATATTTATATGTAAGTTACTTATCAGCAGCAGCACAGGTACCGAAAGATACATTTTCTTTAACATGCCAGAGGAAGTGACTCTTTGAATATTGTGCTTGCTGCCTGAGACATGTGTAACCATAATTTTAAAAACCATACACACACATTACTTCAGACCTATTACTTTTACCGAAGAGCATATTTATATGAATTTAATCAATTCAAGGACCTAATTAAAGCTGTGAACCTATGGGCCCTGGAAGGACAATGGATCCAAACTACAGTGGTGCCTCGCAAGATGAAATTAATTCATTCTGCAAGTCTCTTCGTCTTGCGGTTTTTTCATCTTGCGATGCACGGTTTCCCATAGGAATGCATTGAAAATCAATTAATGCGTTCCTAGGGAAACCGCCTTCAGACCAGGTCCGTGGACAGTCTGTCCCCGGACCTCTTCTGAAGGCTGGGGGGGGACACAAGGGCTTTTCTTCCCACCCCCAGCATTTTAAAAAACCCTGGGACAGCGGAGGACTTCTCCGCTGTCCGGGCAATCTTAAAATGCTGGCGGGCGGCATTTTAAAATCGCCCCGGGACAGCGGAGGACTTCTCCGCTGTCCGGGGCGATTTAAAAGCCCCTGGGAAGGCAGGCAGGGGGGACAAAGACTTTCGCCCCCCACCCGCCTTCAGAAGGTGTTCCCGCCCCCCCCGCCCGGCTTCACAGCAGCGCTACGAAGCCCGCGGCTGGGGCAGGTGTTCCCCCCCCACCCGGCTTCGCAGCAGCGCTACGAAGCCCGGCGGCTGGGGCAGGTGTTCCCCCCCGCCCGGCTTCGCAGCAGCGTACGAAGCCCGGCGGCTGGGGCAGGTGTTCCCCCCCCCCGCCCGGCTTCGCAGCAGCGCTACGAAGCCCGGCGGCTGGGGCAGGTGTTCCCCCCCGGCCCGGCTTCGCAGCAGCACTACGTAGCCCGGCGGCTGGGGCAGGTGTTCCCCCCCCCGCCCGGCTTCGCAGCAGCGCTACGAAGCCCGCGGCTGGGGCAGGTGTCCCCCCCCCGCCCGGCTTCGCAGCAGCGCTACGAAGCCCGGCGGCTGGGGCAGGTGTCCCCCCCGCCCAGCTTCGCAGCAGCGCTACGAAGCCCGTGGCTGGGGCAGGTGTTCCCCCCCGCCCGGCTTCGCAGCAGCGCTACGAAGCTCAGCGGCTGGGGCAGGTGTTGCCCCCCCCGCCCGGCTTCGCAGCAGCGCTACGAAGCCCGGTGGCTGGGGCAGGTGTCCCCCCCCCGCCCGGCTTCGCAGCAGATCTCCCCACAGCCGCTTGCTTCAAAAGAGGTCCGGGGGCAGCGGGAAGCGCTTCCGCTGCCCCGGACCTCTTTTGAAGCAAGGGGCGGCGGGGAGAAGCGATCTCCCCTGCCGCCCCTTGCTTCAAAAGAGAAGACCCGCTGTCCCCGGGGCAAGCTTCGTTTTGCGAAGCAAGCCCATAGGGAAATTCGTCTTGCGAGGCAACTCGAAAACGAAAAAACCTTTCGTTTTGCGAGTTTTTCGTCTCGCGAGGCGTTCGTCTTGCGGGGTACCACTGTACAAGAAAGAAGATTCCACCTAAACATTAGGAAGAACTTCCTGACAGTAAGAGCTGTTCGACAGTGGAATTTGCTGCCAAGGAGTGTGGTGGAGTCTCCTTCTTTGGAGGTCTTTAAGCAGAGGCTTGACAACCATATGTCAGGAGTGCTCTGATGGTGTTTCCTGCTTGGCAGGGGGTTGGACTCAATGGCCCTTGTGGTCTATTCCAACTCTATGATTCTATGACATTTTCTGTCCCCCCCCATTGTGACATAGCCCAACACCTCTGTTTCCATGCTGCTGGTGTGGTTGTGGATTTCCAGCGAGATCCCCCTAGTTTTCCAGCTGCTATCAGAAGTGGCTCACCAGGTGGGATGTTGCTGCTACCCTAGCTTCCTGGCAGGTGGGTCACTGCTTCTGATTTGGACAGATAGGAACAGGGGTGAGCTAGTGGGAAGGTGAGTACAGTGAAAGTGCAACAGCGGAACAAATCTAGTTTTCCTGCTGGTGTGTTTGCACCTTGCTAACCTCCCTTCCACCTTGTCCCTTCCTTCCCTCTCTCCTGGTAAGCAATAGCAAGCCACCTCTGGCTGCTTCTAACTGGCTTCGGATAGTGTGTAAGATATGTTCCTCATCTGCCAGAAAGATAGGCAGTGATTCTTTTAAAAGTGATTTTGTTAGATTATCCTTTAAATGTTCTAGTACACTTAACTGTCCCCAGTGACATTTCCTTCTGTACTCGCAATTTAATCCTAACATTAACATAAATTCAGAGTCCTTGAAAATGAGCTACTCTTTATTTAAGAAGGAAGGAAAGCTGCAAAGGAATGTTGAGTCTAATTTGTCTGTGCTGCTGTTTTTCTGTGTGTGTTACATAGCCCTTTAACTAACACTGCTACTTGTTCAGCACCGTAAACTGGAATTCTCGCCACTTCCTAAGTCAGGGATTCCTCCAGGTTTTTCCTCCTTTCTTTTAATTTTTGAAACCTGGTGAACATTTGCCTTAGTATACCAGGCAGGAGCACAGGTTTTCAAACCCAATGTGTGATAAATTAGAGCTTTCAGTAGGAGTTTTTCCTGGCATGGATACTAGAACAACTCCACTGAATAGCTACTACTGCTGAATTTTAAAATTTCCCTGGCTCCTTGTTTAGCCAAAACTTAAAGCTACAGTCAGTTAGAGCTTGGCAAAACGCAGTATTCAGTAACCTTATCTTTTTATAATAATCATGTTTATTGCTATACTGCAGTGCATCATCAGGCCAAAGAGCCATGTCTGTTACAGCTAGACATAAATTGACAGTATGTCAGGTAGCAAGCATAGTAAATTTTGCCAGTGTAGTCTATGCATTTAGCTCATTTTTTTCTTGAGCTTGGGGAATACTAGTCTGGATGGAAGCAGTGATGCTGTCCATGAACACACACATATGTGATTCATGTGAGGGAGACTGGATACTTGTTATAGTACAGTTTTGTTTTGGTGTTTCTAAGGGATCGGTTATTCCCTTGTATGCTGGCTGAATTTTAAACAATTGTGTACAAAGAACAATTGCTGAAATGATGATGATTTTATTTGCACCCCGTCCATCTGACTGGGTTACCCTAGCCACTCTGTGTGACTCCCAACATAATATTAAAACATGATAAAACATCAAACATTAAAAACTTCCCTAAACAGGGCTGCTTTCAAGTGCCTTCTAAAAGTCATATAGTTGTTTATTTCTTTGACATCTGCTGGGAGGGCGTTCCACAGGGTGGGCACCACTACTGAGAAGGCCCTCTGCCTGGTTCCCTGTAACTTCACTTCTCGCAGTGAGGAAACCACCAGAAGGCCCTCAGAGCTGGACCTCAGTGTCCAGGCTGAACAATGGTGGTGGAGATGCTCCTTCAGGTATACTAGGCCAAGGCCATTTAGGACTTTAAAGGTCAGCACCAACAATTTTAATCATGCTTGGAAACCTACTAGGCGGAGGAAGTCAGCAAATTCTGTAATGTTTCTCTTATTGGTTTTTTTTCTGGTACTGTTTTATCTATTATAATGATGTATAATTGTTTTATTGTTGCTTGGCTAATTATATTGTATCACCTGTGCTGTAACCGCGATGTTCTGTTCTGCTGCTGTTGTTTATTGATTCTAAGCCACCTTGAGATTCATTTGAATGGAATCAATCAATGAGACAATACATCATCAGGGTCTCTTCCGAATCAGGAAAGTTCAGGCTCTGTTCCTGTTGTTATTCTACAACCCTGCTCTGCCTTTAGTTTGGCAAACTCAGTGAATCACAGAGAGAAGTCTATTACAGACCCAGGAGAACTATCACCTTCCAAGATTGGGGCAGACATGCAATGAACATGCTTAGAGTGTTGGACTAAGACCTAGGAGACTGCTCACTGGGTGAATTTGGCCAGTCACTGTCTCTCAGGCTAACCTACCGCACAGGGTTGTTGTAAGGATGAAATAGGTAAAAGGTAAAGTTAAAGGACCCCTGGACTGTTAAGTCCAGTCAAAGGCGACTATACGATTGCGGTGCTCATCTCACTTTTCAGGCCGAGGGAGTCAGTGTTTGTCCACAGACAGCTTTCCAGGTCATGTGGCCAGCATGACCAAACCGCTTCTAGTGCAGCGGAACACCATGACGGAAACCAGAGCGCACGGAAATGCTGTTTACCTTCCCGCCACAGTGGTACCTTTTATCTACTTGCACTGGTTTGCTTTCAAACTGCTAGGTTGGCAGGAGCTGGGACAGAGCAACAGGAGCTCACCCTGTCACAGGGATTCGAACCACCAACCTTCTGATCGGCAAGCCCAACTGGCTCAGTGGTTTAGACCACAGCACCACCCACATCCTAAGGATGAAATCGGCAGAGGGATAGCCATGTACTCCATCTAGCACTCCTTGGAGGAAAGAATAAAGACTTGATATGCACATGCAAGAGATTGAGATGATGTAGAAAAAGGAAAGATTCTAATCCAGTAATTTGCCAGCTATGTTGGCTTTCTATTTTCAGGAAACTTTGAATGTGCTGGCACACAAAAAAATAGATCATGCAACTGGAGTGCTACAATCCAGAGCTGAGCTGAACTCCGCTTCTCGTTTCACTGGGGGATATTGACTATTTTCAGGAAAGTGGGGGGAAGGGGTAATCATAGAGATGCAGATGATTGAAGTGGAATACAGTACTGGTTTTTTGTTTTGTTCTTTAAACACCAATGCATGAGGTGATAGAGCAGCCCGGCTGAACTCACCAGGATGAAAATGGGGCAAGGCAAGGTTGGGAAGGCCTGGGGTTAGTGAGAGTTGTTGCAGTCAACCCAGAACTCATTCAACACTTGCCTGACCCGAGGTGCAGCTCTACTCCATTCCTGAACTGGTGAGTGCAGCACCCCTGCTGTCTGAAAGGTGATGGTGCCACTGCCCCTCTTACCCCTCACACACACAAATCAAATCAAATTTGTTGATTTCATTTGTCAAATAATAATACCGTACTTTTCGGTGTATAACACCCCCCCCCCATGTGTAAGACATTTGGGGGGACTCCAATTTAAGAAAATAGAACAGAGTTGTGGAGCTTTAAGATTTAAAATGGACCAGATGTTTTTAATTTAAAATTAGTAAAAATTATTTACAGAGTTGTGGAGCTTTTTAGGGGCAGGATTGGAGTTGTGGAGCTTTTTGGGGGAAGGGATTGCCAGAGGTTTTTTTTGGGGGGGGGGAGGGAATGCAATAAATCACTAACCCAATGGTTACAATCATTCGCACCACTCGCGATTCTGCAATAAGCATCTGCCCGATCGCCAGCAGGGGCAGGAAAGCGCTAGCCGACTTGCCGCTGTGGCAACCAATCCACAACAGCCCTTGACGCAGCAACCAATCACACACCCATTTACCACAGCATCAGCCAATACAAAGCAGCCCTTGTCACAGCCACCAATCACACACCAAATCACCAATGACAATCTGCAGCTTGCGGCTGCAACCAATCACCCGTCACCCCTACCCACTATCCATGCATAAGACGCCCCCAGTTTTTAAACATTATTTTAGAGTAAAGAAACTTTGTTTTATACATGGAAAAGTACGGTAAGTCCATTCCAGAAAAAATTAATGACTAAGACTGAGTCTGCATATACGGCAAAATGAGATGGAAACAAGATGGTAGAATGTGGAAGCATTCCATTCCGGTACCATTTCAGGCTACAGATTAGAGCTATAGCACACCAGAATTTGGTTTTCTATTTGCAAAGGGTTTTTTAACACAGAGGTACATTCAAAAATGTGAACTTTCACTTGCAGCATGAGATGGTACGGACCATTCTACTACCCTATTCCAACCACATTGCCGAATTGTGGGTAGATCAGGCTTAAATCCCATAGGTCCCCCCCCCCCCGATTAATTTAAGTCTCACTGATTTGGAACCACTCTGCATTGTTTTGTAGTTCATGAAAGCTGATTGATAAGGACTTTTAATAATAATATTATATATGAGTATATTTTCCCTTATTTTTCATACACAGAAAAAAGTCTTGCTATGTTTTAGGAACAAATTGAGTATTTTACACATACACCAATAGCTCTCTGGGAAGCACTTAAATTTACTAGCTGTTCGTAAATTTACTGACAGTTGGCAACCCCGAATACAGCATGCAGAAACCTTCGTGGAAAATAGATCTATTGTAAATAATATATGCCATGTCTTAATCGGAACATGTTTTTGCCCAAAGTAGCTTTCCCAAATGTGTTAGCTAGTTTATTTTAGAGGGTTCACTTAATCTGGAAAAAATCATCTGCTCACCCAAAAAGATAAAGTCTGTTTAACAGCTGTGCTGTTTAAAGTCAACCAAACCACAAAGCATTTTATTTTCTAATCAAATCAATGGATGGGCTTCCTTGGAATTTCAGCAAAATACATTGTACTTTCCCTGTATTAGCTTTAATAGCTTATGAGGATTTCAGAACTATAAATTTCCTTTAAATACACACACAGACACACACACACACAAAAAAAAAAAAAAATAGTAGCAATTCACTCCTGGACATAGCTTAAATAAATTATTGGCTGGGGATGGGAAGGACAAAGAGACAAGAGATTTTTCTCCTCCTCTGTTTTCCAGAATTGTTTGGAGAAATAGATTGTGAGACTTCCTAACTTCACTCTAAATTTCTGTACTGCTTCTGAAGATGAGACTTTTTGGATGAGTAACTTGTTAAGAACAGTTTAACCGTGCACCATGCTAAATTCCATAGGCCATACCGAAAAATAAGCAAACCCCTAATGATCCAAGCCAGTTTTGTTCATGATACAGTTATATTTGTGGCAAATAAACGCCTATTGGCCTAAATGCTTCTTATAATGAACCAGTTGACCCAGATTGTCTAAAAGTATTTAAAAATAGCCATGAAATTGTCTTATATCACTTAAAGCCCAGTCTTTTCATGTATCTCTTCAGAAACAAGTCCCAGTAAATAAGACTTAGTTTTGAAATTATCACTACAAGGATAGCAAATAGACAGAACTGTCATTAGACCAGCACTCAAGCCCTTAAAGAATTCTTGTCCTTCCTTAAAATGGGAATATGCATCAGAATGAGGAAAAGGTGCTACATTACTTTTGTGTAGTGCTGAAATGGATCCCTGTGTGTCAAGCCACAATAGAGAGCACAGCATGCCTAGCGCTCAGCAAAGCACTGGGCTTCAATTTTATTTTATTGGAAGAGTGCCATCACCCTCCCAACAGTAAAGCATAAAAAGCAGCTTGTGGAGTGGCCAACAGGGGATTTCTTGTTCAAAGAAAACAACTCTTGGATGCATTCTCCAAACTGCGGCCCACAAAAATATTAGGAACCTAGGTAGCTGCCATTTTCCAAGTCAGGCCATTGGCCCATCAAGCTCAACATTGTCTATACTTCCTGGCAATGAATTTTCAGCACTGCAGAGAGGAGTCCCACTCTCAGCCCAGTCTACAGGTGCCAGGAATGGAGCCTGGAACTTCCTGTGTGCAAAACATGTGCTCTCTTCACTGAGCCATTACAGACCCTCCAAGTGTCCCTATTTTCCAGGGGCAACCCCATATTTCCAGAAGCCTTCCCGGTTTCTGATTTTATCCCGGAATGTCCCCCTTTTCCTTAGGACATCCCTATTTTCATCAGAGAAATGTTGGGGGGTATGGAGTTATGTGACTCCTGAGCCAAGGAGACTGTAACAACAACAACAACAACAACAACAACAACAACAACAACAACAACAAATAATTATTTATACCCCGCCCATCTGGCTGGGTTTCCCCAGCCACTCTGGGTGGCTTCCAACAAGAGATTAAAAATACATTAAAACATCAGTCATTAAAAACTTCCTTAAACAGGGCTGCCTTCAGATGTCTTCTAAACGTCCGATAGTTATTTCTTTGACATCTGGTGGGAGGGCATTCTACAGGGCAGGCGCAGTGAGGGAACCGCCAGAAGGCCCTCGGCGCTGGACCTCAGTATCCGGGTAGAACGTTCATATAAAGAATAAGAACAATTAAAGCCCAGAAACAGAAAACTACCTTAAAATGCCTGCTAAAATTAGTGAATCTTTTCTTAAATGCTAGCAAGTTACAAAAAACGACTGAACACACTGCATCCTTTTTTGGGGATGTGCAATTTATTCATTGCAGAAAATTAATATGCTGCTTAATCTGAAGAACCTCTAAGCGATTTGCAAAATAATTATTATTATTATTAAGTATTAAAATAATATACCAATCAAACTTTAAAAGCAAATACACACAATAAAGTTCATGAAATGTGGATAAAATTGACAATTCTAAAACAAATATACAGAACAAAATTATACGTCTCTGGACAGACTTGCAGAAACAAATATATATATATATATATATATATATATATATATATATATATATATATATATATATATATATATATTTGCTTTCGTAGGTTTTCACGGGTACAGGAATGCAGGTTTTGGTGTCTTCGGGTGTCTTCCCGTGTAAGAGTTGGGGTGTCTAGGCGACGTTTCGACGAGGTCTCACTCGTCATCTTCAGGCTGGTGCTTTCGGCTTCTTGTTACATCTTCAAGCACCAGCCTGAAGATGACGAGCAAAACCTGCATTCCTGTACCCGTGAAAATCTACGAAAGCATATATATATATATATGTATATATATATTTTAAAAAAGCAGATGTTGAAAACAATACAGCCAAGCACACTCTTGCTTAAGAATAAGACAATCTGAAATGCTACATGTGTGAATGAGAAGGTAATATTGAGTATACATTGCAAGGATAGAAGTTCCCAGTTTGAATTTCTTCCTTGCAACCAGCTCCCTGCTAGCCTTATGTATATCTCTGTCTCTAAAAAAAGCCCAGGCTTCTTATTGCAAGGTTGTTGCGAGGAATAGAGGGGTAATGTATGAGCTCCAGCTCCTCTTTTCCTTGAAAAAATAACACTGGCTGGAAGTATTGTTGTTGTTGTTATTATTGTTGTTGTTATTATGCGCACAACTTCCACCATTGTAATTCGGCTCTCTCTGCTTTTTCTCATTTAATTATCCCGGCGTAAAACTCAAGCGGCTTCTTCCCATAAACTTTGCAGGAGAAGGAAGGACTGGAATAAGCAGGACGTATTCCCCACTGGGCTAATCGAAGGGGCACGTATGGAAAGGGAGCTGCGGAAAACACTAGATTTCTTTTGTCTAGCCATAATGAAAATAAATGAAGGCTTCAATTTAAAGTAGTTACTAAAAATTTGTTCTTTCCTATGCACTAATTCCGAAACCCACTTGCAGCTAATTAGACCGATTCCAGCACGCTCTCGCTGCCTTGGCCTAGTATAAACAATGGCCATCTGAGTTTCATTACAATAAAGGGATAAAATAAACAGAGGGCCAGAAAACAGTAGTTTGGGCACGGCTCATTACGGCACAATGCAGTTAAAATTCTTCTAGCAGGCTGGGGGGACAGTTTAATAGGACTTGATCCATGCTCACAGGCTTCAGCAGCGGCTCCTATTATACCACACCAAGCAAAGTACTTTTTAAATGACAAACATTTTCTCCATCTCAGCTGTCCAAACAAGGGAGCTACTGCGCTGAATGTGTGGCTTGCAGCTGCATGTTGATCACTGAATTCATCATTTTTTGGACATATGATTGTGAGGTGTTCCGAATTTAAGCCTCCGTCAAGTTTCTTGCAGCATGTTGCTAGAAATCTCTTTCTCTTTTAAAACATGTATAAGAACCCTTGCATTTTAAGGTTGCAAACCTATACATATTTGCCTGGGAGTAAGTCCTATTGAATTCAGCGGGACTTACCTATGAATAGTCATGTGTTAGATTGCCTTGTGTCTTTTTTGCTCTTACAGGATTTTCAACCTTTCTTAAGATACAGAGTATTGATTATATTTTTTTTTTAAAAATGCCTTCTAAATTCTGGGGATCTGAAATATCCTCATAAAGCAGCTGAAATAAAACAGCCTATTTCTAGTGATAAAAATTGGATTCTAGTGTGCCTGGAAATTGGACCTCTAGGTACCACAGTTGGAAGACTGCTATTTGTCAAAAGTACAGTGGTACCTCGGGTTAAGAACTTAGTCTGTTCCGGAGGTCCGTTCTTAACCTGAAACTGTTCTTAACCTGAAGCACCACTTTAGCTAATGGGGCCTCCCGTTGCCGCCATGCTGCCGGAGCACAATTTCTGTTCTCATCCTGAAGCAAAGTTCTTAATCTGAAGCATCAGTAACCTGAAGCGTCTGTAACCCGAGGTGCCACTGTATGTGAAAGCTTGGGCATTAAAGTGAAACTTAAACCCAAAGTTGAGGGGAATGGGCTGAATCCTGCCTTAAAACTGAGAGCCAGTGGCGTAGCGTGGGGGGTGCAGGGGGGGGCCGGCCGCACTGGGCGCAACATCTGGGGGTTAGGGTTAGGGTGCGCAAATCCACGGGTTAGGGGGCGCAAATTACTTGCCTTGCCCCGGGTGCTGACAACCCACGCTACGCCACTGCTGAGAGCAGAAAGAGACAATCTTACAAAACAAAAGTGAAACACTATACCAGGGGTACCCAACATGGTGACCTCCGGGTGTTATTGGACTCCAATTCCCATCAGCCCCAGCCAATGTGCCAAAACATCAGGGGATGGTTTGCAACCTCTTCACTATACGGAGATTTGCTGCTGCAGCAGAAAAGTTATGGTATCATTCGGATTACAATAATACTGCATAATGCGACAATATGTTAACATGAATTCAGTAGGCTGCGACCTGCCACCATTTAGATCCTTCTGTGGGATTTGTATGTAACTGAGAAGCAGCTGGCATTAGCTGGCCCATGACTAGGAGTTGTGGGTTGTGTAAGCAGCAAATCAAAACTGAGGACGTAGAGGGATGTGGTGGCTCCCAGCAGCTAATCAAGTAGGTCAAGATTTGTAGCAGCTCAAGACAGAGCTGAATTGGGCACAGCTGTGTAACAGTTCCGTGGAAATGTGGAAACAATCATGAACACCTATGGTGATAATGCTTCCACTGCCTGGACCATTCCCTCCAATGTTTGATGGAGGGGAATAGGCATGTTTGCTTATGTGAAGTGAACAATGCATTCATAGTGCAGAAGCGGACAAGTTGAATGCCACCTCCATAGAGTCCATATTTTCAAAATATTCATTTCCCTTAAAGCTCAGATAGCGAAAGTGGTTAATATGCTTATAAAGTATATGACATTAGCCTGCTTACCCATTTTTCCTGGATATGTCGCATGGGTGATAAGGGCTTACGCAGCGAATGGGATGATTCTTCTACTCTCAAAGCAGCCCCATAAGACTCAGCCCACAATATTCAGTAAGTTATTGGTCCTCTAGAGAAGGCTTGGAGGGCAGGTAAGGGGGAGGGGAAGGGGAAGAGACTAGTTGTGCAAATTGTATCCCCCCCCCCCCAGCATGTAGATTCAATTCAAGTGTTATGAGTTTGCAGCGGGGGTGGGAGTGGTATAGGCTGTATGTCAAGACCCTTCTAATGCCTAGGCCCGCTTCTAATTCCTCAAATAGCCAACTAGATTCTTGGTGAGGTGATAGGCTAGCTAATGGGCCATTAAGGAGAAATAGATCTGTGTCACATGACAAATGGGTGGACCTCCTCCCACAAGTAGCTGGTACAGTGGTATCTTGGGTTACAGATGCTTCGGGTTACAGACGCTTCAGGTTACAGACTCCGCTAACCCAGAAATAGTACCTCGGGTTAAGACCTTTGCTTCAGGATGAGAACAGAAATCGTGCGGCGGCAGCGGGAGGCCCCATTAACTAAAGTGGTACCTCAGGTTAAGAACAGTTTCAGGTTAAGAACGGACCTCCAGAACGAATTAAGTTCTTAACCCGAGGTACCACTGTACTTAGAAAGACAAAGGTGAGAGGAGTGAGAGAGAGAGAGAGAGAGAGAGAGAGAGAGAGAGAGAGAGAAGTGATGTGATGTGAGCAAAGTAGCAAGCTGGGAAGAAAAAGATTCAGAGTGATGCTTGATTTCTATCCGAATCTGTGGCTATGGGGGAAGCAAGACCTTCTTGGGGGTGTTAATGCTGTGTGAACTCCTCCATCATAGGCTCAGGTTGTAGATATGTGTACATAAAACATATAGAATAAAGACGCCACAGTCTCAGCTGTACCTCACTCTGAAGGCAACACAAACTCTGGGAAGGCAGCTGTAACCCCTGAAATCTCACACTGCTCAGAAATTGGGGCAGCATGCAACAATATGTTACAGTGGTACCTCGGGTTACATACACTTCAGGCTACATACGCTTCAGGTTACAGACTCCACTAACCCAGAAATAGTGCTTCAGGTTAAGAACTTTCCTTCAGGATGAGAACAGAAATCGTGCTTTGGCGGCGCGGCGGCAGCGGGAGGCCCCATTAGCTAAAGTAGTGCTTCAGGTTAAAAACAGTTTCAGGTTAAGAACGGACCTCTGGAACGAATTAAGTACTTAACCCGAGGTACCACTGTATAGCCCAGGCTATGCTAGAGTTCTCTATACAGGCCCCTTTTCACATTTGAAACTATGGTACCTCCCTGCATTTGAAGCACTGCTTTTTAAACTTTTGAATCAAGTGTCAGAAGTCAAACACAAGCAAAAACTCTGTCACATTTACTGATTAAAAGAATGGGACCCAAAATCTGGAGAAGGAGAAATTTGGAGAAAGCGGAGAATGAGCCTACAATTTGCGAGTCTCTTGCCTTTCCGTTTGGTTGAACCTAGCCTAATTTGTGCATTACCTGTACTTGTCTTAAATTGTATCCTCCATATTTGTCAGATAAGTATGTCTGTTTTAAAAGCATAGTGCAGCAGGAAGCAAACGATGTGGACAATTTTCTTCTGTGCAGTCTAGGAACCTGAGCCAATAAACTCCCAACTATGGAATTTTGAAAACTTCACTTCAAAACGTACATCCTTTTGACTGACTAGGAAACATGTTGTTGTGTTTAGATACCACAAGTGTGTCTTTATTTTTCAGTGCATGGTATACATCTAGTTTTCCAAGTGCATTATTTTCAGAATGTTCAAGCCTAGTAGGTATTAAGCAGTGCTTTTTTCTAAAATAAAAATAAAAAATGTTTAGGGGTACTCTCATTTTCCTACTCATATTGAAATACTGTCTAATGAAGCCAAACTTAGATTCACAAAATGTTTAGGGGTATGCGTACCCCTGCTTAACCCCAGAAAAAAGCACTTACTAAGCATGGAAGCAAAACAGCACTGCTAGAATTAGTTCTGTGCCACACCCATTTGTCTTGGGAGTTCGGAGGGCAATGTATTTGGTCTGGAACCCATTCATCCTCTCAGGGGACCAGCATAGTGTGAGAACATATAATAGGTGTGAGAACAAGATTTTTAATAGGTAGTATTGGAGAGTAAGCTTTTCTTTCAAAAAATAAAATAAAAACCGAACGCGTTAGTCTGTTGGCTCTAATGATGGAATGGTTCCTTGCCTGGTAAGGGAGTCTTGGTTTTTTTCTGCACTCTTTAATTTTTATATGTGAAGAACTCGTTTTCACCAGCCTCACCAACTCCCACACTCAGTGTGCAGACATTTGTGAGGTACTCTCTTTAAAAGTATTGACTGGCACGCAGAACTGGATGGATATTGTGGCGCTAGGTAGAGCTGCCAGTTGGCAGCTCTCCCCTGTGTTTCAGATAGGTGAGAGCCAGATCATGTTAGGCTATGTGAATATGTGTCTGCTTAAAGGAGCTGTCGGATCTGGCCTCTGATCATTAAGATGAAAGCATTTATAGGAGCTGCATGAGCTTCCACGGGGTTAATATGGTAAATGGTTTGTTTTGCAGATTATTATTATTTATTTATCCTGCTTGGTTCGTCTACCGAGGAGATTTCTCCCTTTTGAAAGCTGGCATAGACTTCAAAGGAGATTATTATTTGACTAGCATCTTAATTTGACATAAGCACTATTACATGGAAATAAGTTCAAGTGATGGAAATAATGGGATTTACCTAGGTTTTTCAGAATCCAGAAAACTGATGTGTTTAAGATCAGTCTGTTGAAATCTTTAAAACCACAAGCCTAATGAGGCTTTATTTTCAGGACCTTGTCATTAAAGAGTTAAGTTGGGGGGGTGTTTTTCTTATGTGTTAAGACTTCTTTTAAAACAGAGAGAGAGAGAACTAATTTACCTTTTCAATGAAAAAAATAGAGAACCAAAGCATTTTTACCACTGTTTGCTTTTCCAGTTTCTTTAATTTGGGTAATTGCTTAGTCAACTTTCAAAAATATATATTCTGTCTTAAAAAAACAGCAAAAAATGACGGATCACCTTCCTTTTCATTTCAGATTTGGCATGCAGGTCCCAGATTGTGTATTCTTTCCACGGCGCCATACCAGCGTCCAATACTTAATTAATTTCCCTTTGCTCCTGCAGCCTTCCACTTAAAGAGACAGTGTCCCATTTTTGATGGCTTGCCTTTGGCTGGTTTTCAAAAGTGTCACTTCTTAAATCTTCTCTCTCTCTCTCTCTCTCTCTCTCTCTCTCTCTCTCTCTCTCTCTCTCTCTTCAATTCTTATTATATAAACTTCTCGAAGTGCTGCATGGCAGAGAGCTGGTGTTTTCCTACTGTACCACCTCCTCGTGCTCTTTGTGGTTCGGGAACCATATCAGCTTACGTGAAGGAAAGAGCAGGGAGGCGAAGAAGGAGATAGAAAGAACTGATTCCCTTGCTCCCCTGTGCAGTCATGGTTTCTCTCGCTGAAACTTTGCAGTGCACTGCACCCATAGATCAAAAGCAAAACCCCTGGCATTCTAGAAGGTTGGTCCAGCATCTACATTTTGAAATCTTGGTGTCCTTTAGGGTGTGTCCACATGGTAGCTTTCTGCACTCATAACCCAGGTATATTTAGACGATGTGCCTGTGATCAGAAAACAGTATTTGTATGTGCCGTAATGTCTGTACCATAAACAGTATACTGTAGGTCAGTGCTTTTTTTTTTCTAGAAAAATTGGTGCTGGTACTCACCACGAAGTTGTCACAGTAAGGGCCACGCTTTTTAACAACAACAAAAAGACGTGCTGGTACTGTGTACCCTCAAGTGCCCCCTGAAAAAAAGGACTGCTTTAGCTGTTGTTGTGTTTTACAAATAATTAGATGATGATGATGATGATGAGAATGAGAATGAGATGCATCTTCTCCCATTCACCCTTCCCCAATGTCCTCCACAGAATCCAGCTGTGCAAGTAGATAAATCTCCATTGGTTATGCAGGAGATCTTCCACTCCCTGTGCAAACCCCATTTCTTCAAAAGGACTACTATGGACTGAGCCCTTGAAACATATGGAGTGGGTGGGTGGGTGAGTCCCTAGACTGCAGCATAATTCATCCAAGAAATGTATCCAACCCTGTACAGTTGTGGGCTAGTTGAAGCTCTGGCCTTTTGAAGGCAGAAGCATCAGACGTGGCCATAAAGATGCCATAGCAGATGCGGACAGCCCAGTGTTAAAAGTAGATCAGGCCCTTGTAAATTGTATGCATGGTTCGTCTCTCCATCAGTTTCAGAGGGTAAACCTCATGAGAGACCAGGACATTTGAGTTTATACAAAACTAGGCCCACTTGTATTAACAGAAGTAGACTGAAGAGGGTGTTACATGCCCAGGACTGGAAAATATAACAAAAAAAACCCCACACGTAATAACAAGCAAGAAATGGGTTCCAAAGACCTGCCAAGTAGACGTCAAGGAAAAACGTAATCTCTGGCAAGGGTTACCATAGGTAAGCTCTTTCTACACTGGCAGAGTTTGTGGTAGGAGCAGCTGGCCAAGACGTTATTCTAGTCCAAACCTGCCCTTTAGCCCAGGAAGTGTTCTTATCAAAAAGATTGCAGAGAAGAAGCTGTTCTGGCCAGAATTGCACATTGGCCCAATACATCGGTCTCTTTTGAAGAAAGGAGAGTTTTTGTTTGACCATTCCTTTTAATGCATGTTTGACTTCCCTGTTTCCGCTTCTGCCATGAACAACAGCAGTTGTTTCTCTAAAGCGCCCAAGGGACCAGGCACTCCATTAGTCTCTGAACACTTATTTGCATGATGGGGTGAACTTGTTTTACTGTTTGTATTGCATTTGTTAGACACTTTTCTCCAAGGTGGGTTACAGATCCATAAAACGGAGAACGAGAAAGCCCTGCTCTGATGGCAACACTAAGCAGGTGCAGTGACCACATGGCAGCTCTAACCATCTGTAAGTCCAGATTATATTGCCATATTTTGAAGATCAAAAAAGAAGACACATTTGCCAACATCTACTTTTAACTATGGATCGCTATGACGACTCTCCTTTTACATACCCATGAGAAAGGGGACGTGTCCTGGAAAAAGAGGGCATATGGCAACCCAAGCACACCATGGTCCTGCTGTTCTTCAGAGCTCTGAAAAGAGGGGGGAGGGTTGCATAGCTCCCTGCAAAGCTGGGGCTTCTTCTGACCCTAGAGAGAGCTACCATAGGGGGCATCTTTCAGTAGTCAATGTGTAAAGGGCTTTCATGAAACTGCCCATAGTTTCTGATGTTAATACATCAATGAGTTGTTTGTCATTCTCACAGTAGATCTATGCCTACTGGATATGTTTAGCCTGGAAAAGAATAGACTGAGAGGAGATAGGATAGCCATCTTCAAATATTTGAAGGATTGTTTCTGAGTACGTTTCCAAGCACAATTCAAAGTGTTGGTGCTAACCTTTAAAGCCCTAGTCAAAATAAAAAAATTCCTTCCAGTAGCACCTTAAAGACCAACTAAGTTAGTTCTTGGTATGTGCTTTCGTGTGCATGCACACTTCTTCAGATACCCTGCATGCACACGAAAGCACATGCCAAGAACTAACTTAGTTGGTCTTTAAGGTGCTACTGGATGGAATTTTTTTTATTTTGACTATGGCAGACCAACACGGCTACCTATCTGTAACTTTAAAGCCCTAAACGGCCTTGGTCCTGTATATCTGAAGGAGTGTCTCCACCTCCATCGTTCTACCGGGACACTGAGGTCCAGTGCCAAGGGCCTTCTGGCGGTTCCCTCACTGCGAGAAGCCAAGTTACAGGGAACCAGGCAGAGGGCCTTCTCGGTAGTGGCGCCCTCCCTGTGGAATGCCCTCCCACTAGATGTCAAAGAGAACAACAACTACCAGACTTTTAGAAGACATCTGAAAGCAGCCCTGTTTAGGGAAGCTTTTAATGTTTGATGTATTACAGTATTTTAATATTTTTTTTGGAAGCCGCCCAGAGTGGCTGGGGAAGCTCAGCCAGATGGGCGGGGTATAAATAAATTGTTGTTGTTGTTGTTGTTGTTGTTGTTGTTGTTGTTGTTGTTGTTGTTGTTGTTGTTGTTGTTATCACATGGAAGATGGAGCAAGCTTGTTTTCTCCTGCTCTGGAGGGTAAGACACAAACCAGTGGCTTCAGATTACAAGAAAGGAGATTCCGACATAACATCAGGAAGAACTTTCTGACAGTAAGAGCAGTTCTATAGTGGAACAGTCTCCCTCGGAAGGTTATGGACTCTCCTTCCTTGGAGGTTTTTAAGCAGAGGTTGGGTGGCCATCTATCATGGCTGCTTTTGCTGAGATTCCTGCATTGCAGGGGGTTGGGCTAGATAACAATTGAAAGATAATTCTGTGAGTCTATGAAATTAATGGAAATGGCTAATTTAGGTGTGTTAATTTCAGTGGGTCTATTCTAAGTAAAATTTGGTCAAATGCAGCCCAATCACTCCAAAGAGATCCTACCAGTCTTTCTGCCTATATACCTCTGCTAGCTCTCCAGCTTCAAATTCCCACAAATACTACCACATGATTTTCATTTCTGTCTGTTTCCAAGTTAGTCTTCATGTGAATCCAAAACAATGGGGTTACACAATCCATACTGTTGCTTTAGAATAAAGGTACCCCCCCATTTCAAATGACCCTCCACTCAGTTTTGGAACCTCCCAGCTCTACTAAATGCAATGAGGCAAAAGAAAAAGAAGGGGGGGAGAGTCTCTAGTCAGAACGTATCTCCTCTAGAAATAAAGCATACAGTAGGAGAGGTAACAAATTTCTTGGTACCTCATTAGCAATTGTAAACAGACTCTATTTTCACCCTGGGGTCTCATTGGAATGATTTGTTAGGCAGGTCTCTCTCCTTCCCTCTTAATTGAAGGGAGTTGGAGGCAATGCAAGAACAACAGTGATTATTTGTGTCCTTCTGGGACTCCTGTCTTGCTGTCTAGTGCTAAAGTGCCCCTCTACCTGATGTTGTTTCTGGAACCTGAATCCAGCTCCAAGTAGCTTCTGTGTGTGGGTCTGATTGTTGAGGCAACCTAGCTAGTCTAATAGAAGATGACCAGCATTCTCCTGTGTCTCAAATACTGGGCAAATTCAGTTCTCCATATAATGGCCCGGCCATGTGTGTGGATTCCAGAGAGCTGTTACTTTGATGAACTGTTCCCTGCAGTGTAATTAATTGTAATGCTAAGTATACTACAGTGCAAGGCACCTGTCAGATTAGGGTCCGTGATATAGTAAAATTATCGAAGTGTTTCCCACTAAGGGTAGCATACCCAGTTTGCTCACCACACTGCTAAGTTCCTTGATCATTCCCTCCGGCTACATCCAGAGTGCCTACTAATTCATCATAAGATAGTGACCACATTTCTAGCAGTAGTAAAATTGAAAATATTGGTAGCTTAGTAGACGCAAGGAGCAGAATACTTTCTCATGTTGGAGCAGGATGTGGATTGAGCAAACCGGATTACTTAGCAGAGTGGAATTACATAACAGAGTAGACATCCCAACTACCATCAGCCTCAACTAAGATTTGTATTACTGACCTTGAGAATTAAAACACACACACACGCCAACCTCTCAGGGCTTCTATGTAAGCTTTATTATCAAGTTTTTGCAGTTTATGGAATCTTCTTTTTGAGAAGATCACCAAGCTTCACCACAACATTGGGCCTTCTTATTAAAAAAGCATCTATAGGCTATTGGTTGAGATTCAGATCTATAGTATTGACTCCAACTAAGGACTTATCCAGACTTCCTTTTGTGCCACATTTCTAGGTGAAAGTCTGGGCTTTCCTGTCTTTCCAGGGGGGTTGTTTTTTGTTTTTGTTTTGGTCCTGGCATTTTTCTGGGAAACCTCATGTTTTACTACTGAATTTGAGGAAACGGCAACCGAGTTTCCCTCAATTTCCAAAAATAAACCACCTGGACCTGGACCTACAAATATTTCCAATGAAGATATTTTTTTAATGATACTGATTATGAGCTTTGTGAATAGAAAACATCTTTGTAGCTCCTCTGGCCACTGCTTACAAAAGAGCTGCTTCAAGGCCTGACCAACACCTCAACCCCAATACTCTTGGGCCATGTTCTCCACAAACCTCTGGCTTGGTGAAAGGAGAGAGGTGTAGCTGAAATAGGGACCCAGGCCCTCCGGTTGCCCCCCTTTTTTTGCATTTTACAGATAAAGTAAAGGTAAAGGGACCCCTGACCATTAGGTCCAGTCATGACCGACTCTGGGGTTGCAGCGCTCATCTCACTTTATTGACCGAGGGAGCCAGCGTACAGCTTCCGGGTCATGTGGCCAGCATGACTAAGCAGCTTCTGGCGAACCAGAGCAGTACACAGAAACAGCGTTTACCTTCCCGCTGGAGCAGTACCTATTTATCTACAGTATCTATTTATCTAAGCACTTTGATGTGCTTTCGAACTGCTAGGTTGGCAGGAGCTGGGACCGAGCAACGGGAGCTCACCCCACCGCGGGGATTCGAACCTCTGACCTCCTGATCGGCAAGTCCTAGGCTCTGTGGTTTAACCCACAGCGCCACCCACAAAAACTCAAATCTCATATGAGAGTACTAATATTATTAATAATAAGCATTTAAAGGAAACACTACAATCAAGCTCACCTGTACAGTGCAGAATGTGCAGGTTGCCATATTCTGAAGAGCAAAAAAGAGGACGCATTTGCCGACTTCTACTTTTAACTGTGCATCGCTATGATGTCTCTCATTTTACATGCCCATGAAAAAGAGGACTTGTCCTGGAAAAAGAGGACACATGGCAACCCTAAACAGCTTCTAAGTTGACCAGCCTATGTCTCCAAATGCGGAGGCAACTTTAAACTCCAGTAACTTGAAATCATGAGTAGGAGTCAGGTAAATGACAGATGAAAATCGAGCTCATGGGACCATTCCTCTTCAGACTGTAACATGCCCTCCAACATTTCTCTAATGAAAATAGAGACATCCTATTCCATCATCATCATCACAATCAGTTTATTATTTGTACCCTACCCATCTGACTGGGTTGCCCCAGCCACATTTGGTGGCTTCCAACATATATAAAAACACAATAAAGCATTAAACATTTAAAAAACCTTCCCCATACAGTGATGACTTCAGATGCCTTCTAGAGGTTGTATAATTACTTTTCTCCTTGGCTCAGGGGTCACATAACTCTATACCCTTCAACATTTCTCCAATGAAAATAGGGGTGTGCTAAGGAAAAGTGGGGTATTCTAGGATCAAATCTTCTGTAAATCTGTGACTGTTTCTGGAAAATAGGGGCATTTGGAGGGTCTGTTATAAGTGAGGAATTGCAGGTTTGAACTGTTCCCACCCCTATTTTGCTGGAACTTCTCTGTACTTTTAAAGTTATCAGTGGTAAGCAGATAATATGTGATGCCCACATACAGTTTGAAACAGAGCATTTTCATGAACTATGTATTGTGTATTTTACCTTGACATATCACTCTGTCCTGTAACATGTCACAAAACCATCAGACAATGTTACACATTTGTACATTAGTAGCCTTATCACCTTTAGGAAAAGGACACTGAGCTTGACAGTTCTACCACATAGTTTATGCTACAGCAGGAGAAATATCAGGCCTGTGGATATGCTGCCCAGGGATATATAACATACACTGGATACACCACTGAATGTAAATTCATAGTGCTGAAATTCTGAAGCTGAAGACAGGCTCTGGCTGCTGGATGCACAATGATGAATGGATTCTTTAATTTGAAGAAATGAACTGTCAGAAACAATGGCTGTACAAAACAGTTTCCCTGGTCCCTACAGAGAAAGAAAGCCAAAATGAACTTTGGGGCTGTCCCCACCTTTTCATACTTGTGTAAGCTTTAGTCTGTTGAAGTTTGTAAGTTTCTTCAGTCTAGCGTTGTAAGAATTTCTGTGTAGTTTTTTTCTTTTTTAAAAAAAGCCTTAAATAGTGAGCGAAAGGTATGCAGCAGAAATTCACCTCTCCCCGATTTTCACTGATCTGAATTAGCCAGATCCAGATATGAAATTCTGATTGGTTTGTGTGTGTGTGTGCTCGCATGGGTGAAAGATACAGTTTCTCCATTGCCTGGTGAGACTGTGAGAACAGACAGGTGCCAGTTTCATCACAGTTCCACAAACTACAGCCCTGGATGTGAGATAGATGAGGACTGGGATTTTGATTTCTTTCTGTTTGTCATTTTTACAGTATTCCATTCCCACCCCCTACCCCCCATTTCCACATCCATTTGTGATTACATTCGTACCTCCGCTTACATATCCCTCTGGATACATAAACTTTGGGATGCGAACGCAGCAAACCCAGAAGTATTTTTCCAGATTTCACCATGTGCGCATGCGCAGAAGTGCTAAACCATGCCATGCACATGCGCAGACGCAGTTCTCCAGTTGCAAATTCCTCGGGATGTGGCCGGACCTCTGGAACAGATCCCATTCGCAACCGGGGGTACCATTGTATTATTATTATTATTACTCAGGTTGGAGGAAATTAACCTGGGGGATGAGACCCGCTCCGACATAGAAGCCAACTCCTAGGGGCCTTCAGCAGCACTCCCCCCCCCATAAAAATATTTGAGGGAACTCCCCCCCCAATGTTGATGGGCATTGCCTTTCAAATGGTGTGTGAGCACAATGTTTTGTGACTGATTATGCAGGGCCCAGCTTACCTGCCCCCTCCCCCAATATTTTATTCAAGTTGGCACCCCTGTGTTCCCACAAATACAGTGGTACCTCGGGTTAAGAACTTAATTCGTTCCGGAGGTCCGTTCTTAATCTGAAACTGTTCTTAACCTGAAATACCACTTTAGCTAATGGGGCCTCCCGCTGCCGCCACGCTGCCGCCACACGATTTCTGTTCTCATCCTGAAGCAAAGTTCTTAACCTGAGGTACTATTTCTGGGTTAGCGGAGTCTATAACCTGAAGCATCTGTAACCCAAAGTACCACTGTACTCAACTCAATGAAAACATGGGGAGCAGCAGCCTACTCACTATAACAGTGTTGGCCAAACTCGGCCCTCCAGATGTTTTGGGACTACAGTTCCCATCATCCCTGATCACTGGTTCTGTTAGCTAGGGATGATGGGAGTTGTAGTCTCAAAACATCTGGAGGGCCGAGTTTGGCCAGCGCTGCACTCTAACTAAGGGTAGCTGTGACAGCAGTAGGCAACACAGTACATATTAGTCCTTTCCCAATGCCCTCTCGGATATAACTGCTGAGCCTTTTGAAAGCATAGAGGTGAAGCAATGGGCAAAGAAGAAAGAGTAGTTAAATTCCTGCTTGTTGCCCAGTTTTTAAAGGCACAGAATCTTTACCATAAAACGTTGACTACCTTGGAGGAAGCATCTACCAAGGGAAAGATAATGTAGCTATTTACAGCCACATTTCCATGCAAATTCCCAAAACGTGATGGGGAACTTGCAAGTGTCAACAGAAACAAAATCCTCCCATCTACCATTTAAAACTTAAAATAAATGAACTGAGTTGTAGGTTCATTACGGGGAGGGCATTTTTAAGAGATGCTCTCCATTTATTATTGCAGAAACATGTGCATTTATACTTTGTAGGTTCCTGTTGAATTCTAAGGCCCGAGACTCTTAGAGATCAGAGCATAAACTGAGACTCTGGTTGCTGAATGAAGATGTTTATTTTACTTTCCTAATATCACTGATTTACAATCTTACATTATCATGTGCCTGAGATTTTAAATCTGGAATGTTAATATTCATTTTAAGGAAATGCCTTGTTTTGTCCCAGAGTAGCTGAATGATCTTGCGTAATAAAGCAAATGAGGTTTCAGACCCCTTCTCAAAAAGAAGAGGGTTGAAGCATTAATTAAGGGAAGCTGAGAGGTCAGTATCAGAGCGTAAAGTGACATGACCAAGGTCACAGAAAATCAACTTCAGGTTGAGAACCAGATATGTTGCATTCCAAATTCTTTGCTTAGCCCATTAGATTTAATACAAAATGTTTCCAATTAGGAGGAAAGGCACAAAGGATATTACAAACATTCGTGTTCAACAAATTCCAAAGGAAATAGAAGCTATGTTACCAACCGCATGTGGGTTTTGGTGGTATCTGTGGGGGCAGAAGTATTCTTGAACCAGACTTTTTGCAGCCTCTATTTCTTTCTTTCTTTTCTCCTTTTACCTAACAGGCCCTTCCGAATGCCTTTTAAAATGTGAAAAATGTGTGGCGTCTGCACACTACATAGTAAAATAAGTTGGAATATATACATTTAAAAATCCAAATTCCTGTGTTCAGTATTGGTGAGGCCACGATAGAACACATCTATGGCCCTGCATTAGGAATTATCTCGTCAGAATTTCGAATTTTGGGGCATTGCTATAGTGGCCTAATTCAAACACACACACAAAAAACAAAAGCATAAAGTTGGGTCCCACTTTCTCAGAAGGTCTTCTAGCTTTCATTCACCTCTTTTCACCCTGTTCCTCTTTGTCACTTCATTTTCAATGAAACTACAGAAGGGAAGGAAACACAAAACCTTGGCACCAGCCTGTGTTGAAACTTGCAATTATCTCCCTTTTCAAGGCTTCAAAGCCAAATCTCTTTTGGGCCACTGCCTTTTCCTGGCTTCTCATTTATTGCTATCAGTTTCAGAAGGTGTCCTCCTTTGAGTTGATATCCTCACTCTTGACCTCCCTCCACCTTTGTTTTCTCTAAATACATCCCAAAGGCATGTCTGAAAGAAAGAAAAAAAGAAAGAAAGAAAGAAAGAAAGAAAGAAAGACCGTTTCTTAAATAATCTTGGCTTACAAGGCGATCGGTGTTTGTTTTTCAGAGGTTATTTTTCTTTGGGAATGTACTCTGCAAAGCGTTGTGAATCAGGCCTGCCACAATGAGTGGGACACCAAGTCCAATGCAAGTTATGCAACCCAACAGCCATGAGTTTGGGCTTGCCAGATGCTTAACCAGGGGCAAAACTAGGCTTTATTTCACCTGGGTCAAAGACCCAATTTGGCATACATACCCAGTGCCGGATTTACATATAAGCTAAACAAGTTTTATAGCTTGGGGCCCCCCTCTCTTGGGGGGCCCCCAAAAATTTAAAGAATAAAAAAACTGGATGTACATTTCCAAAATATAAGATAATAAACAAATAAAATAAAACCTACATACAGCAACAGTGTTTTGTGTTGTGTAGGCTCCGATGATGTAATTAGGTCCATAAATTACCATATAGCATATATTCAACACAAAAAATGCGACAATCTGTTGTTGACAAAGGACAGCTGGACATATAAAGGGCCCCATTACCTTCAGTAGCTTAGGACCTCATCAAACCTAAATCTGGCCCTGCACACACCCCACACACGCATTTGTGTACACACACAGGCTGGGAGCCTCAATAGCACCCCTCTGGAGGCTTCACCCAGGGCAAAAAACTCCAGCTAGCCCTCCTATAGCTGTGGCTCTGTCTTAACAATAACTCACTCACCCCCATTTATTTTTATCATTACTTTATTAAAAAAAGCAACCAAAAACTTAGAGAAAGGTAATCTCTCTTCAGCTCCATTTGGAGTTGGCCTGGTATCTTGGCATGTCTGCCAAGAGTGTGGCCTACACTTGGCCACCCCCTTGAATGGGCAGGCTGGTAACTGTCAGGAGCTCGCCCTACTCTCGAGTAGGACCCTGGTAGAGACACATGCCCGACTGGCATGTTCTCTCCCTCCTGGTCATTCATTCGGGAGCTTCAAAAGCTTTCTTCTGCCCGAACATCACAGCAACAGATGCCAACAGACATCGGCACACTTAGGGATCCGCAGTTTCGCAGCTTGCATAACAGACCTCAGTAACTCAGCATTTTGGCTAATCTACTTTATTTACATATAAACACAAACGGAGCACTGCAACGTGGCTCCCTCTCTCTCTAGCACCAGACAGCAAAGAACAAAAACAAAGCAAAGGACAACTTCACGGAACACAGTAACACAAACATCCTGTCTCTGTCACTTCCCACTCTGTGGAGTCAAAACATGCACCGTCATGTGATAGACAACAATCCTTTGACTGCAATCATGGAGCAGGAATTCTAACAGTAACAGCCTCTGAGCCCCTACCTTTGATTAGCCAAGCGGGCACTGCCCACCCTTACCTGGGAGCCTGACACGGCTGGAAGTGGGCAGTGCCAGGTGTCCATCCCCTCTCCAAGCCACACTGGAAGCTGGCGGCCTCCCTGGACCCACCACCACCATGCCATGTGGCAACAGACACCCACCCAGAGTCCCAGGTGAGAGGATATTTCTGGGGTTTTTTCCAACAATTTTTTTCCTGGCTTGAACTGCTGCTACACGCATGCTCATGGTACCATATGCATGCTATTGTATTGTCACTTGTGAGCCGTAGTTTCTAGCACGAGTGTTGGCCACTTGGAAATTTAAATGTCCCTATCCAAGAACAATTTTCTCCTCAGCAACAGTCATAAAAAAGAGGAACAAACAAAAAGGAGGTTCCAACCAATTGAGGGGTTTTTACACTACCCCTGCTGTTTTCCTATTGCCATTGCTCTTCCTTCTATGCTGATCTTGAAAACATCACATAGTTTAGAAGCAAGGACGTTGGCATAGTCCCCACATGTGGATGTTAGGCATAGTGGATGATTCAGTTTGGTTGTCACTCACAAAACCTCTGGAACACTGGCAAAAAAGAGAGGCTCAAATGGGGATGAGCTCATTTTTATGAAACTGGTTGCAACGGATGTCCTCTGCTCAAGAAAGTCAGAATGTCCTTGCCAGATCCCTCCGGCAAACAACTTGTTAACCACTTCAGTAGGTGTTGCTGCTTAAGCAATGGTTCAGGATTGCAAAATTTCAAAACTCCACAAATCAATGCCTGAAATTTGAGAAATCTGAGCTTCCTTCCTTCCTTCCTTCCTTCCTTCCTTCCTTCCTTCCTTCCTTCCTTCCTTCCTTCCTTTTCAATGCTGATGTTTGAGCTCCTAAAATATATCAGAGCTCTGTGGGTTTTTCTGGTGGAGGAGGGCAGAAACTTTTCCAGCATCCTTGTTATTAATCATGTGCCATTTCGGGATGGACAAATTTTGGTTGCTCTCAATTTCTTATTTTTTCAATCTCCACTGCCATGCCAGATTGCAAATACTTTTTTTTTAAAAAAAAGTGCTTAGGGAAATGCATCACCATTTTACTGAATTTTCCCCCTAATATATATAATTTTCACATAACATTTTTTTTTTTTTTTTTTTTTTGCATTCTGACATGACCCTTCTATTCAATTGAACAGAGCAACCTATTGGGTGGCTATAGCTCTGGGTCAGCATGTAGTTCTTGTCCAGGTTCCCATTGATTCCAGTGGGCCTTCTGCAGGAGATGTCCCTGGCCTGCAAACATAACAAGGTGGGCATTAACCTCCGAAGCCGCATTTGGATTTGCGGCCTGGCCCGAGGGCTACAAACTCCTCTCCCTGATGACCTTCCTGTCAATACATTGAGGTTTTCATCTGGCTCCCGGCTCCCTTTTCCACTTGCAGAGTTAAATGTCACCAGCAGAACGAGGAGGGAATGCCACCATTTCTAAAAACAAAATAAATAACACCCTATTGGCGTCTCAGAGGTTTTTCCTCAGGCCTTTTAAAAATCTGAAATGGTTTTTTTGGAAAGTCTCTACTTGGATAACTCATGTCTTCATCAACAGAACAAATCTGTCTTCAAGAAAGAAGGCACAGTGAGCAAGTAAAAATACTGTGGTCCAGCAAATGACGTCGAGGCCTGCAGAGTAATTAAAGCACCGCGAGTCCTCTGTGTATGGGAATGGAGAAGGGGTGGGCAGGAAGCTTCTGAAGTCGGATGGGATTTAAGGTCTCTCCATCCAGTTTTTCTCCCTTTGGAGGAGTGGAGGAACACACATTTCCTCTCTTAAGGTACACAGATGGAGCTTATGCAAAACCAAAGATCCCTTCCCCACTTTTAAAGTGAGGACTATCACCCAAACGGCATACCCTCCAACATTTCACGGATGAAAATAGGGACGTCCTATTCCATCCTCAAGGGATGCGGATGGTGCTGTGGTCTAAACCACAGAGCCTAGGGCTTGCCGATTCGAATCCCCATGATGGGGTGAGATCCTGTTGTTCGGTCCCTGCTCCTGCCAACCTAGCAGTTCGAAAGCACGTCAAGTGCAAGTAGATAAATAGGTACTGCTCCGGCGGGAAGGTAAACGGCATTTCCGTGCGCTGCTCTGGTTCGCCAGAAGCGGCTTAGTCATGCTGGCCACATGACCCGGAAAAACTGTCTGTGGACAAACGCCGGCTCCCTTAGCCTATAGTGCAAGATGAACATGCAACCCCAGAGTCGTCTGCAACTGGACCTAATGGTCAGGGGACCCGTTACCTTTTATTCCATCCTCATCATTATTTTATTATTTATACCTTGTCCATCTGACTGGGTTGCCCCAGCCACTCCGGGCAGCTTCCAAGATATTTAGAAATGTAATAAAATATTAAACATTAGAAAACTTCCCTATACAGGGCTGCCTTCAGATGTCTTCTAAAGGTAGTATAGTTACTTATCTCCTTGGCTCAGGGGCCATACCTTCCAACATTTCTCTGATGAAAAAAAGAGACATCCTAAGGAAAAGCGGGACATTCCAGGATAAAATCAGAAACTGGGATGGCTTCTGTAAACCTGGGACTGTCCCTGGAAAATAGGGACACTTGGAGGGTCTGTTCCAGACTGTGAGAATTATTAGCAATGGAGAGCATCCTGTAGAGAAGATAAAAAGCCTGCGATCCTATGAACATTTTCGTGGAAATAATTCCCACTGGAGACAAGGACACTGCAAAGATAACGTTTTAAAATTAAATAGAAGGTGCCACTGCCCTTGAAGGCTAAAAACACACACACATTTTTTAAAACAAGGACTTAACCGTTGACATAGGAAACTCCCGACTCTACCTGCGTACAACTAAATCCTGTGCCACCTAATGATTAAACTAGATAATGACACTGTCCACTTGGTCACTACAGAAAGTACAGTAGAGTCACAAATTATAAATAAAAGATGCTGGATTATACTGAGTTAGACCATTGGTGTATCTAGATCACTATACCACTGGCCTTCAACTGGGGCTTGGAACCCACTAGTGGGTTGCAGCCTGATCCAAGGTGGATCACAACAGGAGCACTACCACCATGTTTGCTTGTTTTTTTAAGGGTCCCCAAATGCATGTTTGGGTTAAAAGTCGGTTCTGGTTTGAAAAGACTGAGAATACGTGGTCTATACTGTCTGGCAACAACTCTTCAGGGCTTCAGACAGGGCCCTATCAGGAGATGCCAGGGGCGAAGCCTTTCTGCCTTTCCTCCAATGATACAAAGTTGGTATACACGCATCTTTCCCTCCTTTTTAAGCCTCACAACAACACCTGTGAGGTTGGTTAGGCTAAGAGACAGCAATTGGCCAAGGTCAGGATTAGAACCGCAGGTCTAAAAAGACATCACACTGGATCAAAGCTATACATCAAATATACAGATGAGTAGTAACTTTCTATCATATTTATCTGCAGGCATATGTGGCAAACATTTCAAAGTGCAGAACATCAAATGGCCACCTCCTCACATACCTGGAAAGCAGACTTGAAATAGGGTCTCCGCTGTGGCAAAATTCTCCTCTATGCTCATTTTTATACTAAAGGTCATGTTCCGCTGCTCTATCCAGGGTATATGTATGTATGCATGTATGTCTGTGTGGACATTCTCTTGTACATTAAAGAGGAAGCAAATGCTAAATGGTAAATCTCCTTAAAACCTCAGGTATGCCACAGTAAGGGAACCCAAATGAAGAGCTGCAAGTTCCCCAGTGTAAACAAGTGAAACATTTTTAAACACGCACATGTCTCTTTAAGAAGCTGGCGTTTGATTGAGTGGGTTTATTTTCACAGTGTTTCTTAGCTGGGTCAGAGGAAAAAAAATACTCCCTATTGATGCCAAAGAAGTATTAGAGACAAAGCCGGGGAAATGATTTTTCCATTATTTCTCCCGAAAAACTGTCTCTCTCTATCTGCCAATCTTGGGTCAACAAACATGGGCCTGATTGACAAGTTAAAATGTTTAGCTTAACCTGCAACTCATATAAACCAAATTTACATTTTCTTGTACAGGAGGGAGATGTAAAACAAACAAACAACATCTTCCGCCTCAGCCTGCTGTCCAGCTCCCTCTTTGCACATGATCTGGGTGGCAATAAGGCACTCAGCTTAGATGTCTCAGGTGGAGGGCTCTCTCTCCAGTTAGCAAGTCTTCTCCGGCCTCCTTTAAAAGTGATACAGGCAGAGCCAGTCAAGTGCTTTCAGGGTTTGCATAGGCAGCCACTTCCCCCATGGCTGATTGAAGTTCTGCAGAGACAAATTCGTACAGGGTGCATAAGATGGGGATCTTATAGATGCATGTTCCTTCACTGGAAGCAGATTTGAAAGAGCATCTAGTAAATCCATTGTCTCCTTTCAGGGCAAGTCTTTGCTATCTCTCTCTTTTCATTTGTAAATAAACAAAAGATTTAACCAATAAATGACCCTCTGCATGCATGGACATAGCCAAGAGAGGGCCATCAAGTAAATAAATAAAAATACTTAACTGACTGACTAATCACGTTGCAGATTGCTCAGTTCTGCCCCACCCACTCCCGACATAAATCCCCTGTCTACATGGCATAGACAATCTCCCCTCCCCTTTCTGCACCCAAGCAGCTCTACTCAGCACCCATTTCTCCCTTCTGGCACCACATTCACCCCTCCAGCCAAAGTCATGTTATAGTGCACCATCTGCATTCAAAACGGCCGCTGGCATCCAAACTTTAACAAAGACCACTTCCCCCACCTCGGAAACCCTCGTCCCAAGGTTGGTGATGATACCTTAAGAGCAGCCGAACCTGCAGAAAACAAACAGGCAAGCTATTTTCCAAATTATACAGTCGATTCAACACAATTTATATACCATTTTATTGTACAGTGGTACCTTGGGTTAAGAACTTAATTCGTTCTAGATGTCTGTTCTTAACCTGAAGCACCACTTTAGCTAATGGGGCCTCCCACTGCCGCGCGATTTCTGTTCTCATCCTGAAGCAAAGTTCTTAACCCGGGGTAATATTTCTGGGTTAGCGGAGTCTGTAACCTGAAGCGTATGTAACCTGAAGCATATGTAACCCAAGGTACCACTGGAAAGAAAACGCCGATAAAAAAAACCTGTTAAAAACAATTTTATGTACTATTATGTTTTTGTTCTGTACACTACCTTCTGAAGGGGACGCGGGTGGCGCTGTGGTCCAAACCACTGAGCCTAGGGCTTGCCGATCGGTAGGTCGGCGGTTCGAATCCCGCAACAGGGTGAGCTCCCATTGCTCTGTCCCAGCTCCTGCCAACCTAGCAGTTCGAAAGCACGTCAAAGTGCAAGCAGATAAATACCTCCAGTGGGAAGGTAAATGGGGTTTCTGTGCGCTGCTCTGGTTCGCCAGAAGCGGCTTAGTGATGCTGGCCACATGACCCAGAAAAACTGTCTGTGGACAAATGTCAGCTCCCTCAGCCTGTAAAGCGAGATGAGCGCCGCAACCCCAGAGTCGTTTGCGACTCGACTTAACTGACAGGGGTCCTTTACCTTTACCTTTTTCTGAAGGCATTGTGCCTTGAAAAGCAGCTTGAAAACCTGTCAATTAATAAATTTAACAGCTGATCAATGGCAGTGGGGAACCTTCTATCTGGATCAGCCCTGTAGCCAACCTACCCTGATAGGTGGGGCAGCCACATTTCTAGGTGGGGCAATTGGGGGGACAGGCACATAGTGGCAGCCAGTGCCCTTCCTCTGCTTGCCCACTGGTGGGGAGGATGTGAGGGTCAGGGGAAAGGCAAGGCCTTTCCTCTCACTCCTTCTCAATAAAGAGAATCTGTTACCCTGCGTAATGGACTATGCAAAGGCTAAGTTCGCAGAAACTTTTGTATGAGCGCCGGGATTTAAATAACATGAATATTTTTTGTTGCTAATAAACAAATGAAGTTGAGGATGCACTGAACAAGGGGATCCCAAACAGTGTAAAACAGGTAAAATAGTTTGTACTATAACTAAACGTAATGTGGAGCTTGTTTTCTAAAAAAAAAAAAATCAGTTGTAATCTTGAATCATAACACCAATACAAAAAAAGAAAAAGGTTTAGGAGAAAAGGAATACTACATTGCAATACAACCCTAGCAAAGCACATAGGGAGAGTGGTGCTGAGAACAATACACATAATTTTCTTGTTGAAGACAACGAAACTGAGTCTTTAACTTTGTAAAATATTGACTGCATAATCTGCTTCCTTTCATAAAGTTACAAAAATGCTTGATAAACATGCTAGAAAGCTTTCTGGATGGTGGTTCACAAGATGTTGACGGTACATATTAGGAAAGTCAGAAAATTAGGGCTCAGGTGGCTGAGGACAATCTAGAACCAACCTATCAGGAAAGAGCTACAAAACTCCAAGTAGTTGTGACATGGCAATAGGGTAAACAGCTGCAATTCCAGATCACTTACTAGTTAGTGTACATCTCAGCTTGGATTTTTTAATCTTTATTTTTACGTGAGTTTCTAGCCTGGATATTTGAGGGAAATATATTGGTGGATTAGCCTACAGTGTCTGACAATGGATGAAGATGCAAAGGCCCGGATAGCAAGCTGGGGTGATTCCATGGGCACAGGAAATACAACACAATTCTTTAGTTGGCTGAGCTTTCATCTTGTTCTCAAAGCAGAAATATGTCAAAGGGAAGCAAAAAAATGTACATTTGTAGGAGCTTAACGAGCATTTGAGCAAATCGGAATCCTTTGCTGAACTTAGACTGCGTATCGTATCATTTTAGTCCCCTCGCTTCCTTTCTAGCCACAAAATTTCTTCCCATAGCAAACGTTACCACAACATTCTTCTTTTACAAGGGGTCGAGGGTGATTTCCAATACATTTTAAATCCTTTTTAAAAACAAAAAAACTTCCCAGAGATGCTTTAAAACAACAAAAACTATGCAGTGCTGCAGAGTGAGGCTCACAACACTTTGGCTGCATATGGTCTCCATCCTTTGATTTCAGCGATGTCCAGAGTCACCATGGCTGAACTCATACCACACACAGTTGATCTCACATGTGGAAGAACAGTCTTGCTGGGTTCTTCATCCCCAGGACAAAAGCAAACAAACGGGGAGGCCAAATAAACCAAACAGCATCAGAAACATAAATGTGTGGGAAGTGCCAAAATGTAAGGTTCTCTTGCATTGTTGACATCCATGAGGCAGGATGCAAGGCATTCTGAAACCAGCTGGACCATCTTCCTTCCTTTAGATAACAATCTGCTCTGTTGCGTCTTGTCACCTGCACCTGCTCCCCCACCAGAACTAAGAGGAGCACCTTGTAAGTTATCAGTCCGCACTAGCTAACCCAGATGCTCCAGTTTTCCCTGTTTTCGAGGGACAGTCCTATTATCTTCTATAATAGTCTTCCAGCAACCTGCGACAGAACAAGCAAAAAGCCTGTCCGCTTCTCTAAAAACCACTTCATGAGTATAGGAAGCGTAGTCCATTCAGAAAGAAGAGAAGGTGAGGATGTTAACAGACTTAGGTTGGAGGAACCTAACCCAGAACTTCCAGGTGTCCTTATTTTCCAGGGACAGTCCAAGATTTACAGAAGCCATCCCAGTTTCTGATTTGATCCCGGAATGTTCCGCTTTTCCTTAGGCCCTCCCTATTTTCATTGGATAAATGTTTTAAGGTATGGAATAGGACATCCCTGTTTTCATTGGAGAAAGATTGGAGGGTATGCATTACTACTCCAAACTGATGTTTTTTCTAGATTGTATAGTTACAGTCTTTGAACTAATCAAGTTCAAAATTTGCTCTGATATATAATTGTGCAAGTTCAAGGATATAACTCAATGACCAGTGATGTTAACTGATTTTTTAAAAGTGACTCTAGCGTACTCCCCCCCACCCCACCCATGAATCAACGATAATACTTTCCCTACCCCTCCACCCTAGTTTGATATTTTGGAAATGCACCAAAACGCTGGCCACAATCAGGTTACCTACTGGTGGTCAGCAAACATACCACCCACAGTGTCAAGGAGAATGCTTCAGTTCTGTTGCCTACGTCAAACTGAGTCCATCTCTCCCCACAATACCCCCTTTGCTTGACTGATCCCACCCAACTCTCCCTCTCTCTCTCTTTTTAATAGGGGTTAATAAATTTTCCAGCCAAGACACATTGCCCTGCTATTAGAGGCAGCCTGGACAGAGAGACTTCTAATGAGAGCTCAGCTCCATAGGGAATTAGGTTTTCTTCTCCCTTGCTCCTTTCGTCTCTCTTCTGAGCGTGTGGGTTGGGGAAGGCAGTTAACTGTGGTTTGCTCAGTCCAGCCAATACAAGCAAAAGGAATACCACATGGATTGCTGGAAGAGCCCATGGGTCATTTTCATGGAGTGCTATGAATCAGAAGGATCACCAGAGGACCCAAGCATGGCTCAGACATGTCCGAAAGCACAAGCATGTCTCTGTGGAGGCATTGTATGCATCAGCACAGATGCAGTGAATAGATGTGTAACTTCTTGTGCCATTGAAAACATAGGACAGGTAATTCTTACAGAGTTCCAAAGAACTTATTCAAACTTTAAGCTCGGTTGTGGCTTCGTTACAGCTAGTCCGCTCACCCCCTTTTCGGGCATGGCAGCTTTGCGGGATAGTGGAGGCTCCTCCAAGGCCCTGGCGAGGGGGTGGCATCCTCAGAGCCCCATCTAGATAAGGGGCATGGGCACAAGCCCCCGCCACCTATCAGAGGCTGGATCCTAGCCCGCATCCCAGATTGGCAAATGGGGGTGCAGGCTAAGGCATGGGCTGAGCCATGGGGCAGAGCCAAAGGAGTGTGAAGGCTTCCCTTGGGTCCTCCCCCATGGCCATTTAAGCAGCCCTCACCTGGGGCCCTGCCTGCCTTTCCCCCCCGTCGGGTTTGGGTATCCCGTTAAAGGGATCTGGGGGGAGTGGTCATGTCCGCATGCCCAGGCAGGGCCAGGGCCAAAGGTACTCTCCCAGACAGCGGTCTCCGCAGAGGTTACCCTATTTGATGTAAGTCTTAGGAGCCCCCCACCTGGATTGACCTATGTGTCACTTCTGGTGTGCGGGCCGGAAGTATTTTGATTGCCCCCCTGCCCAAGCCAAACCTCTTTCCTCTGTATTCAATAAAGCTGTGGGCTGTTTCGATCCAATGCAGTCTATGTGGTCTGTGGGTTGAGGATGGCCTGGACCCGCAACTTATATTTGAAAGCTCACACCGGAGATAATCTCATTTTTTAAAAGGGGTGGGCTTTCCTTGGTAATGTTTATTTTGATGGCTGCTACTGACTGTTTTCGGGTTGTTGTTTTAATTAAAAAACCGTATTATTATCATTCAAGTGAGAATGAATGTTTTAAAAATCCTGTAGGTAATTCTAGGTATTATCACAAACCATGCATTTTACAGTATTAAGTATTGAGATATCAGTTTGCATCTGGGAATGTTCTTTGGACAATGCCTTCATTTCCTTTGGATGCATTATAACCAATTATATTTGCACACAGGCTACCATTTACAGTTCTTTTAAAGGAAAGCCAGTGTGGTGTAGTGGTTGGAGCAGGGTGTTTCAACACATGGCCCAAAGGCTGCATGCAGCCCTTGATACCATTTTTGACGGCCCTCAGCTGCTGCACATTGTGTGAAAGTTGTACATTGTGCCTTATGGAAGTGTCCTTTGAAGTTGGCAGTGAAAGGTTGGGCGTAGGGATTGGCGAACAAATTAAACTTGGTTCCTATATAGAAATGAATCTACCTGTTTCACGCTTTCTGAAACAATACACAAACCGAAACACAGCCATTGTTCAAAATTCGCATGTCTCTGAATTTTACACTGCAGTTCTCCAGACAAATCATGACATGTGAAAATGCATTATATTACGTGACATGACTTTGTAAAAATGTGTATTGTGGGCAAAATTGCACCCAGAGCTGTTCATATTCTCACTAAAATGCTGAAGGAACTGATGCTGAAAGGTAGGGAACTCAACATAAAATTTGAAAAAATGAAAAGTGAGAGAAACCAAAATTTGAAAATTTCACCCATCCCCTGCTTGAATGTTTTCTGTCCTTTCAAAGCTGTGCAGTATTTCTGTCCTTTTGCTACAAATTCGTAGCCATGCCCGTACTGCCTTCATCTACTGAGTTCCAGCTCTGAGGGCCTTCTGGCAGTTCCCTCACTGAGAGAAGGAAGTTACAGGGAACCAGGCAGAGGGCCTTCTCAGTGGTGGCATCCTCCCTGTAGAAGGCCCTCCCTTCAGATGTCAAGGAGATAAAGAACTACACAACTTTTAGAAGACACCTGAAGTATACGGACGTTTTTAATGTTTAATGTTTTATTATGTTTTCATATGGTCTGAAAATAATAATAATAATAATAATAATAATAATAATAATAATAATAATAATAATAATAATTTATACCCCACCCATCTGGCTGGGTTTCCCAACCATTATATTATTATTATTATTATTATTATTATTATTATTATTATTATTATGCAGAGGAAGCCCAGCCAAGTTGCCCACTGCTACTTACATATGCTACTCTATTCTAATACCACTTTCGCTAGTGTATTGTAATTACATTTCAAGAAGGCATCAGGAGTAGCCATTCCACTCCCTCCCTGTTAGTGTGTCTCTCTTCAGCCAGATCTGACCAACAAACAAACTAGAGACTGAGAAACTGATAAAAGTCATAGAAACCCCTTTGGCAACTGAATGATGGACAGAAATACAATTGGAAAGCCTGTTTCCTTTCTGGCACAGAACCGGCTGAGTAGCATGAAAATGAATATGTGGCTTGCAGCTTTCATGGGAGGCCCCCAACTGTGGGCTGCCAGTGGCAACCTCAGGTTTAGTGTGAAAAATGGAACAGGAAATAGCCTTGTTTTACTAACATTCAACACCACCTACTGATGACCCTATTCAGTTAAGACTAACCTCTACCCTGTACTAAATTATAATTATTATTATTATTTACAGTTTCATGTTTGAGCTCTGCCAACTTCCACATATGCTAGACATTCATCTTAACAGGGGGCTAAAAAAACATCACACACACTTATTATTACTGTTACCACAGCTACAGCGATAGTAAAGGCAACTGCAACATCCTGCAATGGTCGAATAGAGGCAAGCGAATACATTATGCACCCTTGAAATAAATTAAACAGCACAATAAAGTAGCGGTATTGAGTTTCTCCTGCTGGAAGAGACAGAATGCATGTTATTTGTATGGTGTTTCAGCATCAGATACAATGGCTAGTAGCTAAAGAAAAGGACAATTCAATAGCAAACAGAAGTCATTTCCCCTTGGGCTCTTTCCAACTCATTGCAACTCAAACAGATCAGAAATGTGGGTAAGGAGCAGGTTTTCACTCAGCTTGGCTTTAAATATTGCAAGGCCAAATTATACGTGAGTTGAATTGCAGGCAGGCTGAAGTCCTACTAGTGTTAAAGGGAACATCCCTCTGAAGGCAAACAGCAGATGGAGGGGGTGATTTTCATTGGAGGGAAAGGGCTAATCCCGCCCACAATATGTAATGGTTCTGATCCCGTTCCCTCCTCTATGGTAACTACTTAATTTCTTTTTATATACAGTGGTACCTCAGGTTAAGTACTTAATTCGTTCCGGAGGTCTGTTGTTAACCTGAAACTGTTCTTATCCTGAAGCACCACTTTAGCTAATGGGGCCTCCTGCTGCTGCGCCGCCGCCGGAGCACGATTTCTGTTCTCATCCTGAAGCAAAGTTCTTAACCCGGGGTACTATTTCTGGGTTAGTGGAGTCTGTAACCTGAAGCATCTGTAACCTGAAGCGTATGTAACCCGAGGTATCACTGTATATATAAAAAAGCACATCAGTTGTTCACATGCAATCAACAGCATGCATATCCTGGCCTTTAGTCAGTGCTGTTATGACACAGTGATGTTCACAGCATCAATGCTCATACGCTTTTCCATTGTTTTGTGAGACCTGTTGTTTCATTACAACCCCCAGCAATCCTATGCTGTCTGGGGCTGATGGGGGGTGGAGTCCCAACAACCACTGCTGGGACACAGGTTCCCCAACCCCGTCTTAGGCCACACAACAAGACAGAAAAGCCATTGAACAGGAAGTCATTAACTGAACTAGTCTCAATTGATGCTGATATTGTATTGTATACCAATGGCTCTTTGTGCACATCATGCTTAAATATATTCCATAGTGCACTGAGGCAGGTCCCAGTGCTGAAGTAAATGGGGAATCCTTTCACACACATCAGCTCAAGATACACATCAGACGTTTTTCAGAGCTTTCGATTAGATGCTTTTGGGATGAATCTGTTGATTCAGTCTGTGCATTTGCAATGCATTTTTCCAAAGAATAAAGAGTGTTTTTTTAAAAAATAAAATAAAATAAAATACCCCCACTCTAGCTTCAGCTGCTATACCAGCTGCTGCAACATACCCTACATGGGAGTACTTTTGAAGAATGCTCAGAAGCTAAGATGGGTTCAGAATGCAATTGCCTGGGTGCTGGCCAGGGTGAACCATAATACCAGTTTCAAAGCATCTTCTCTGGCTCCAGACAGTTTGTAGGTCCAAGACAGGGCTGGTTTTAGCCTTCCAAGTCATATACAGGCTCCGGGTCCAGAATACATGGAGGATACATCTCTGCTATATGAAAAACAGCAACACATTAAGATCTTCCTTAGGAGCTTTTGCCATCTGTCGCCACCATCCGATGTACCTAGCATTGGTAGGGTATTCTCAGCTGTGGCATCCAATTTATTGTACAGTGGTACCTCGGGTTAAGAACTTAATTCGTTCTGGGGCTTCCGGTCCAGCGCGAGACCGACTCAGGCGGGGATTTCTTCTTAGCGGAGAATCCCGAGCTTCTCGGAGGAAAATAGGGGCACCGCAGGGCGCAGCGGACCCCTGAAAAGTATCTGGAGGGCGTGCAGATACACTGGTTCCCGTGGGGCCGAATCGCGGACCTCCTGGCCGTCAGGTAACTCCGAATTCGGAGCGAGGAGAACGGCGGGGGGAGAAGCGGGCTGAGGGAAGCCATAACTCCCTCCGAGAAAGTGAAGCCCCGAGCCTGAAGGGAAAACGCTGGATTCTCGAAAAAAAGAAACTCGAATGCAAAAAAGGAGGATATAAACTTACTGGACGTTTAAGACAATTCGACTCAAAAGAAAGTTGAAAGGGAGTGCAACTTTTTATCTGGAATCATGGCGGACGCAGAGATCTAAGCAAAGCGGAGAAAACGTAAGTGTCGCTAGCGGCTAAACTTCTCTCCCCTTGGAAACTTTTCCGGAAAGCTTGTAACTAAGTAACAGTGATATAGGAAAGTAGAGGGGAGCAAAAAGTCAATTTAAAGCTGCAGAGGCGTCTGATTCCCTAGCCCTCAATATAGCGAGGGAGCAAGAAGGATCTTTAGTTTCATTTTCAAAGCTCTCTGCAACGAAGGACTACATTGTATCAGAGACTCCATTGTCCATTGTCTCAGAATCACGCTCACGCTCACGCTCACTCCAGTGGCCGTGTGCAGGAGTGAGAAGCAGAAGAAAAGGACCATCTTTGGGCAAGGTGACAGACGGATACCTTTATTTAAACCAAACCTAAGGACCCCCAAGCACTTGGTACCTAAGGAAACGCCAATTCCAAAGCGGGGAAGAGTTTTCTTTTTTTCTCTTTTTCCTCTTCGCCGCTCTCTTCTGCCCCCCCCCTCCCGACTTGGCACTTCACGAACTTTCTGCTGCCGGTGACAGCCCCCGGTGGTGGGGAATGCAACTACAACTTGTCTTTTCTTTTCTCTCTGGGAAATTATAACTTGTGTGCTGTTTTTTTCTTTTTTTTTTGTTTTTTTTTTCCTTTTTTCTTTTTGGAACTTTGGAATACCCCACTGAATATTGAAGGGATTTAGCCCAATTGAGGGCAAGAAGATCAGGACATTTAGGTGTGCTGACTTGACAGGGATTGTGTTTTGGATTAATCTAACTGGTGGTAAGAAGAACCAAGTCTAAAGACTGGGTGGACTTCCTTTCTTCCCTGTTTTCTCTCTGAGTTTTTTGTTTTAACTTTTGGAGCAACAGTTATCGGCCCGGACCATTGATATTTATAATTGGTGGATTAGCCTAATTGGTGGCAAGAAGAAAAGACCTTGTCTACTTTGATTATCGAGACCTTGTTTACTTTGATTATCGAGACCACTTAAAAAACTGAACTACATTAGGTTTAAAAAACCTAAAAAATTGAACTACATTAGGTTAAAAACAGGCTCCAAAAAATTCGATAGGTGGGTTCAAGGAGCAGCTGCGACTGTGTTAGGGACAGAGACATGAGAAATCTGGTCCTGGAAAAAAACAGGGAAAAGAGACTTTCTATTGACGGATGCTATACAATTATATTCAAAGACATACCAATCAGATTGTTAAAGAGGAGAGACCCCTATAAACCATTGGCTCAAATGCTCAAAAGGAACAGTATAGAATTCAAATGGGAATTCCCGGAAGGGATTTCATTCATGTATAAGAACAAGAGACACCGATTGACCAGCCCAGGGGAAATAGGCAAGTTCCAGAGAAAATACAAAGAACTAATTGCGGAGGAAGAAGAAGAAATTAAAGGTGCAACAGGAGGGGTAGAAGATAAGACGAATAACGGAGGACAGGAGGAGGAGGGGAGGGAGGACGGGGAGAGTGGGGAAGAAGAGGAAGAAAGATTGTAATTGTATTGGTAAACTCACTGACTGACTTGACGAACCGGAAACATTATGGCTTTAAAAATTTGGAATTGGAATGTTAACGGACTTAACGATAAGAAGAAACGAAATAAGGTAGAACAACTGCTGAAAAAGAAGAACTTAGACATAATTTGTATGCAGGAGACACATGTCACAAAGAGACACAGAAGAATTTTGATCAATAAAAGACTTGGAAATGAATTCATATCCTCAGGTAAAGAGAAAAAGAGGGGAGTGATCCTGTATGTAAAGAGTAAGATCGAGGCCCAACAAATTTTTAAGGATGAAGATGGAAGAATCATGGCAATTCAAATTACTTGGCAAGGCGAAAAAATAATAGTAGTCGGGATCTATGCGCCTAATGGAAACAAGACTGATTTCTTTAAGAATTTGGAAGAAAAGCTGCTGGAGTATGCGGACCAGAAGATAATTTTGATGGGGGATATGAACGGAGTGGTGTCATCAGGAATGGACAGATTGAGAAACAATGATTCCAGAGAAGGAAAACTACCAAAAACCTTCTTTGAAATGGTTAAAAACTGTAATCTAATAGACATCTGGAGGCTAAGACATCCGTTAGATAAACAGTACACCTTCTATTCGGAACCAAATCAGTCTTTCTCGAGAATAGATCAAATCTGGATTTCAAACGAACTAACGCCAAGAATTCTGCAAGTGGAAATTCAACCGAGAGTTATCTCAGACCATAGCCCCATCACGTTGGAATTTAAAGGTTTTGAAGAAAGGTCATTCAGATGGCGACTGAATGATTACCTGCTGGACGATCAAAGGGTGGTCCAGGAGGCACAGAAAAAACTGAAAGACTACTTTGTAGATAACTGTAACAAAGGAACGAAAATATGTACAGTCTGGGACGCAAAAAAAGCAGTAATGAGGGGCTTCTTTATACAACAGAATTCGATCAAAAAGAAAAATAGAGAGAAAGAAAAGAAAGAAATCTTAAACCAAATTATGGCAAATGAACAAAAACTAATCAGGAACCCAAACAACGAAAGGATTAAACAAAGCATCAAAGCCCTTCAAACTCAATTTGCAATGATGATAAACAAGGAGGTGGAATGGAACATTAAGAAACTGAAACAAAAGAACTTCGAATTTGCAAATAAATCAGGAAAATGGCTTGCGTGGCAGACTAAGAAAAGGAAAGAGCAAAACACAATAAACAAAATCGTTATGGGAGGAGAAGAGATAACTAACCCCAAAGACATCAGGAAAGGTTTTTTGGACTTCTACAGACAATTATATAAAAGAAAAGAGAAGAACAACAGGAGAAAAATAGAGAGATATCTAAATGAGAAGGAGGTGCAAAAGATCCCGACGGAAGCACAGGAAAGGCTGAACACCCCAATTGACACAGTAGAACTGATGACGGCGATTAAAAAATTGAAAAATGGCAAGGCCCCAGGACCGGATGGTTTTACAGCTAGATACTACAAAGAATTGGGCTCAACCCTATCGCAGCCACTGAGAGAGGTTATGAACACCATACTAAAGGAGAGAGAACTCCCAGAGACGTGGAAGGAAGCATTTATAACTCTTATTCCGAAAGATGAGGCAGACCTAACCCAAGTAAAAAATTACAGACCAATTTCACTACTAAACACGGATTATAAAGTGTTCGCAGGAATAATGGCAGAAAGATTAAAAAAGGTTCTACAAGAAATTATTCACGAAGATCAGGCGGGCTTCCTTCCAGGCAGGCAGATGCGAGACAATGTGAGAAACGTTATAAATATTTTAGAGTATTTGGCTGCCAAGAATGAGAAGCAAGCAATGCTGATGTTCGTGGACGCCGAAAAAGCGTTCGATAACGTGTCATGGGACTTCATGCTAAAAAATATCGAACAGAGGGAAATGGGGAATGACTTTCTCAATGGGATAAAAGCAATTTATACGGAGCAAAAAGCGAGGCTAATAGTAAATAATGTAATCACGGAGGAGATAAAGATCTCCAAGGGAACTAGACAGGGATGCCCATTATCTCCATTATTATTCATCATGGTCTTAGAGGTGTTATTGGATTCAATTAGAAAGAAAGAAAGTATAAAGGGGGTGACAGTGGGCCAAAACCAATATAAAGTTAAAGCCTTTGCCGACGACCTAGTCTTGATGGCGGAGGAACCGTTGGAAACTGCAACAGAGATACTGGAGGAAATTGAAAAATTTGGAGAGGTGGCCGGCTTTATAATTAATAGGAAGAAAACCAAAATCTTGGCTAAAAATATGGAAAAAATAGAGATGGACCGTCTGCAACAAAAAACGGGAATAGAAATCGCCAAAAAAGTGAAATACTTGGGATTATGGCTTACGCCAAAGAATATTGATCTGTACCAAAATAACTATGTTTCGGTGTGGAAGGGAATTAAGAAAGATCTGGAAACATGGAATAGGCTTAAATTGTCTTTCTGGGGAAGAATCTCAATGATCAAGATGTCAGTATTACCGAAGATGTTGTTTCTTTTCCAGATGCTACCAATTTTGAAAGGAGTAACGATTTTTAAAGAATGGCAGAGAATGATCTCTAGATATATCTGGCAGGGCAAAAAGCCGAGAATCAAGCACAAACTACTGACAGATGTAAAAGAAAGGGGAGGCTTCGCCCTGCCGGACCTAAAGCTATATTACGAAGCAGCTTGCCTCTGCTGGCTAAAAGAATGGATTAAATTAAAGAATACAAAGCTCCTAGATTTGGAAGGATTCGATGCCAGGTCCGGATGGCATGCGCATCTCTGGAAAGAAAGGAAGAAAGGATACAGCTCATTTGAAAACCACATCTTTCGCAAATCGTTACTGGAAGTTTGGGACAGATACAAAAATATATTGGAAACAGGGGTCCCACATTGGCGATCCCCGTTAGAGGCTATGGGAGTTAAAAAAATTAATATGAGAAGCGATTGGGCCACCTATGCAGATCTGGTGAGGAAGGAAGGGGATAAGTGGAAGATTAAACCATATGAACAAGTAAAAGAATTTGTCTACGATTGGTTACACTACCGCCAAGTAAACGAAATGTTTAAAAAGGAAGAGAAAGAAAAAGGGTATAAAGAAAAAGACTCAAAATTTCAAACAGAAATTGTAAACAACGACTGTAAAATAATCTCTAAAATGTACAAAATTTTGCTGGAATGGCATACAATGGATGAGGAGGTGAAGGGAGTTATGATTCAGTGGGCTAAAGATCTAGGTTATAATATAGATTTGGATGATTGGCAAAAAATTTGGAATGAAAATTTGAAGTTTACCGCATGTGTCACATTAAGAGAGAATACAATGAAGATGGTCTATAGGTGGTATATGACACCAACAAAATTATCAAAAATGTATAAGACTTGCAACAAGTGCTGGAGATGCAGGGAGAAAGAAGGCACATTTATGCATATGTGGTGGGATTGTAGAAAAGTAAGGGGGTTTTGGGAGATGATATATAAGGAATTAAAGAAAATGCTAAAATATAGCTTTGGTAAAAAACCAGAAACCTTCCTGCTGGGGATAACAAGAAGGGATATAAGTAAGGGAGACTGCAAATTGTTCCAATATGCGATTACCGCAGCAAGGACACTGATAGCTCAAAGGTGGAAACAGGAAGAGGTCCCGAACCTGGAAGAATGGAGGTCAAAACTAATTGAGTACGCAGAACTGGATAAATTAACGGGGAAAATTAGGTATCAGAAAGATCATAGATTCTTAGAGGACTGGGGAAAATTTACGGAGTATTTGGAAAACATATGTGAGGAAGGTACAACGCTAGTATGTTTTAAAACAGCTTTGTGAATAATAGGGAATATTACCAGAAGGTAAAGAAGACTAAAAACATAAAATATAATGGAAATATTGTTATAAAGGAATGTGTGGATAAGGTTTAAACTACGAATGATTGCCAGAAAAGTTGTGGGAGGTCCAAACAAGACAAATAATGTGATATGTAAACGGAGATGTTGAGTGTGTTTCTTTTTGTGGAAAACTTAATAAAAATTTAAATGTAAAAAAAAAAGAACTTAATTCGTTCTGGAGGTCTGTTCTTAACCTGAAACTGTTCTTAACCTGAGGTACCACTTTAGCTAATGGGGCCTCCCGCTGCTGCCGCACCACCAGAGCATGATTTCTGTTCTCATTCTGAAGCAAAGTTCTTAGCCCGAGGTACTATTTCTGGGTTAGCGGTGTCTGTAACCTGAAGTGTCTGTAACCTGAAGCATCTGTAACCCGAGGTACCACGGTACTCCCTCCCTAGGAAGATTCATCTTGCTGTATCATTATTTACCAGATGAAGGATATTTTCTTCCAGAGACCTTTTGATGCTTATTGAGCTTCTGTAATCCTGAATTATCATTGATTCTGGTGTTTTAAATCTGTTGTGTAATGGGTGTCTGCCACCACCCCCATCCCCACTTGCTGTGCCTGTTGCTTATATTGTGTACTGTAATTTTAAATCATTTGGCACTCAGCTTGGAGATTCACAAATCAAAAGACAGGGAATAAGTAGTAAATCAGCATAACAAATATACACAAATAATAGTACCTGTAAGTACAGTCATACCTCGGGTTACAGCCACTTCAGGTTGCGTTTTTTCGGGTTGCGGACCGCCAAAACCCAGAAGTACCGGAATGGGTTACTTCTGGGTTTCGGCGGTCATGCATGGCAGAAGCACTAAATCACGCTTTGCGCATACGCAGAAGTAAAAAATTGCAACCCACGCGTGCCCAAATGTGGGTTGTGAATGTTGTGGGTTGCGAACGTGCCTCCCACATGGATCACGTTAGCAACCTGAGTGTCCACTGTAAATTGATCAGGTGCCTTTGAAAATCCCACCTGATGGTTCAGATGTAACTGATGGTCTTTGATCTCAAACATTAGTTGGTTTTTTGCATGTTCTTTGCCAGCTACCATGCTGAAATATAGTTCAAACCTGAAGATCACTTTCTGCTCAAATATTTTTCTGCCATGCTGTGTGGTGGTTTAAGGTGAAAACAAAAAAACAAAACAAAACAAAACAAAAGTCTGGCCACTTCCTCAACTTCCCAGGAGAATTCCAAATTGGATTAATACTCTTATCTGATCTTCAAGCCTTTTCCGTCTTCGTAAGGGAGCCTACAGGGACATTTAGCTAGCTGCTGAGCTGCCAATCTTCTCATTTGTAGAAATACTATTACTATTTTGTTACTTTCCAACATAGGTTAAACTAGATTAAGGGAAATTAGCACCTTTCACTTAAGAACTCTGATTTCACCAGGGCAATTGTTATTACTCTTTCAGGAATAATTCCTTGCCAAGATCAAGAGGTGTATAGTAGCTCTCTGGAAGTGATGGATTAAAGTGTTGAAAGGATCTATTTCTGCTTTCCCCTTCCTAAGGAATCTCTCTGATGGCCTATTGTACTGTAACCAAATAAAGCCCCTGGTCAGGTAAACATTATGAATGTGCTTCAGTTTACAGACATGAGCTATTCCATTGAAACAGAATAGAGCCGAGCTAAAAAACAAGTAGTGGCACTGCTATCCATTGCATCTGGATAGTTCAACTTCCCCAAATGCTGTTAAGGAAGTGCCCTCCAATTCCACCAGTTTCCTAGATGGAGTTCTCATAAGTCTTCAGATAAAATAAGCAACTGGGCAACCAAGTAAATAAGTTTTGCTGAAACAACATCTTTAGGTTTTTCCAGGTTTTCACAGCTTCCAGTCCACCCTCAAGGACAGCTCCACATAGGGTGTACTGCAGTAATCCAACCCAGACATTACCTGTGCATCGATGACAATAGTCAAGCTACCTTGGTCCAAATGATGATAGCTGGCTTACCAGTTTAGTTTCCTGCAGGAATCATGATCTGACCATTGACTGTTCTGACTATGATCAGAAACATCATTTCAACAAGTTTTGGAGTCTGCTGGGTAGGCAGGCCATTGGCTGCATCACTAGCCTGCTTGCTTGTGTTTTAGTAAGCCTGGGGTGGTTAACAGGCCTGACAGCCCCACTTTCAGCAGGAAGCTCCATCTCCATCTTAACCTGCCCCATACCTGATGTGTCTTGGCTGAAATGGCCTCACAGGACTTGACTGGACCTAAAACTGGATATTCCCCTCCACTGTAGTAAGCCATGTTCTCTTCAGCTACTGGTGATTCCCCAATCCATTGTTTGCAAAGGTTGTTTGCAAACGTAAGGGTTTTTGTTTTGCTTATGAAGAGAAGAGACTAGCAGGGAGGGCTAGTAAGGTAAAGGTAAAGGACTCCTGGGCAGTTAAGTCCAGTCGAAATCGACTATAGGGTGCAGCGCCTATCTCCACTTTCAGGCCAAGGGAGCTGGTGTTTGTCTGCAGACAGCTTTCCGGGTCATGTGGCCAGCTTGACTAAACTGCTTCTGGCGCAACAGGACACCGTGATGTCCTGAAGCCAGAGCGCACAGAAACGCCGTTTACCTTCCTGCCTCAGCGGTACCTAGTTATCTGCTCACATTGGTATGCTTTCAGACTGCTAGGTTGGCATGAGCTGGGACAAAACAACAGGAGCTCACCCCACCGCACAGAATCGAACTCCTGACCTTATGATTGGCAAGCCCAAGAGGCCCAGTGGTTTAGACCAGAGCACCACATGTGTTCCATCTGGGAGGGCTTGTAGATATGGTGGAAAGTGAGCCTCATCCTGAAATAGATAGAGATAGATAGATGATAGATAGATAGATAGATAGATAGATAGATAGATAGATAGATAGATGATAGATGATAGATAGATAGATAGATAGATGATAGATAGATAGATAGATAGATAGATGATAGATAGATAGATAGATAGATAGATAGATAGATAGATAGATAGATAGATAGATAGATGATAGATAGATGATAGATAGATAGATGATAGATAGATGATAGATAGATAGATGATAGATAGATAGATGATAGATAGATAGATGATAGATAGATAGATGATAGATAGATAGATAGATGATAGATAGATAGATAGATAGATGATGATGATAGATAGATAGATAGATAGATGATAGATGATAGATAGATGATAGATGATAGATGATAGCTAGATAGATGATAGATAGATAGATAGATAGATAGATAGATAGATAGATAGTAGATAGTAGATAGATGATAGATAGAGAGAGATAACTAGATAGATAGAATAGCTCAGTTAAATAAAACATAGATTTCATAGTCGTAATGGGTAAAATCTCCCTCCTTCAATCTCAGTTTCCTACCTGAGAAATGGGAATAATACTCACTTTCTTCACTAAGTGATTACACAGCTGTATAATTTAGGGAAATGTTTTTTATCTACCTTGAGACTCGGAGTGCACCATAACTAAAAATAAATAATTGGTGCTGCTGATCCTTTTGCTGTTGGCTTCAGCCTTAATTTTTTCCATCTTTCAAGTTTCATCTTACACTTTTACAACCATAATACATTAGCTGCAATAAAACGAAGCCTTCCGCCACTGGCAATGTCTGATGTGGGTTGAGCATGCAGACCTGGCTTCCCAGAACATTGCACCCAGAAGACTTGATGTTTAGGATATAGTCACCCAAGTGGAAGGATGGAAATGATGTGTCTGATTTGTCTATACTGTTAGTCACTCTGCGGCAGGGCCCCTATCACTCTGTTAGCAGCTTTCTCCGATGCAGTAAGTCTTCGCCACCGCAGACTGTCGCTGAACCTACATTTCAGCAGAACGCTTTGGGGATGAATCACTGCAGCGCGGGTTGGTGGACACGCCTGGTTGGCAACCCATTATAACTTTTATGATGTCTTCTCTGAGATTTATGCTAGGTTTCCCCCTACATACCTGCCTCCTCCAGAAGCATAAAATCTTTCAGCAATGGCAGCTTGTTTGTTTTGTTTCTCTTTCTCTCTCCACACTTTGCTGAGGAAAAGCCACCCCTTTCCTCTTCTTGTCTGCAATTGCTTTCTTCTCGATGGCACCCAGCCTCAAATATTCATTTAAAGTCAAACCTACCCTTTTACATGGGCTGACACCTTGGTGTTAAAATGTGGCGTGTTCATAAAAGGTGGAATAAGAGAGACAGGCGGGGAAGTCCTCGCACGAAAATAAAACCAACGTTGTTTGCCATGAAATGCCACTTACGTTAGACAGGGTGCATCTATTTTTCCAGCAGCCTTTCTAAGCTGGGGGTGCCAATGAAAAGGACCCCCTCGAGCCTAAGGGGAGCTATGGGATACCCACATGTGATGGATCAACTCCTGCCTTTTAAATAGGTAAAGGTAAAGGGACCCCTGACCATTAGGTCCAGTCTTGACCGACTCTGGGGTTGTGGCACTCATCTCGCTTTATTGGCCGAGGGAGCCGGCGTACAGCTTCCGGGTCAAGTGGCCAGCATGACTAAGCCGCTTCTGGCGAACCAGAGCAGTGCACGGAAACGCCGTTTACCTTCCCGCCGGAGTGGTACCTATTGATCTACTTGCACTTTGACGTGCTTTCGAACTGCTAGGTTGGCAGGAGCAGGGACCGAGCAACGGGAGCTCACCACGTCATGGGATTCTAACCGCCGACCTTCTGATCGGCAAGTCCTAGGCTCTGTGGTTTAACCCACATCGCCACCCGTGTCCCTACCAAATACAATGGCACAATTTATCCAAAACGACCAGTTGTCCTCTCAAAACTTATTAACAACCGTGAGAACCTTATATAATAATAATAATAATAAATTTTATTTATATCCCGCCCTCCCCAGCCGAAGCCGGGCTCAGGGCGGCTAACAACACTATGCCAGTAAAAGAAGGAAGACTACCCTCTTTGAAGTCACCTCACTAATTAAATTGTTGTCCATGGCTCAGTCAGTAGAGCATGAGACTCTTAATCTCAGGGTCAAGGGTTCAAGCTCCACATTGGGAAAAATATTCTTGAATTGCAGGGGGCTGGACTGGGTGACCCTTGTGGTCCCTTCCAACTCTACAATTATATGAAGATAATGCTATGAGTTTTTAAAGCTGATTTTTAAAAGCACTGGCCCTGACACATCTGGGCACAGAAACAGTCTTGGCCAGATTATTGGACTGCCAGTTCCTGAACAGGTGATAAGGAGACTGTTTTGCAAGTGAATCTAGCAAAGCAAAGCTGGCACAGAAAACTGTATGCATCGCTCCATAGAGGCAGTTCTAAAAATGTGTTTGGGACTTTCCCGCTTCCAGTCTGGGTGTGGCGTGGAAGAGAAGTTACATCTTTCCAACAGCTAAGGAAAAGCAGCATCAGAACATCATACAATTCCAATTATTCCATTTTTTTATGCCTACTTTTTTTTAACAGGTGAACTAAAGGTGGATCACAATGCACAGTCTCATAATAGCATAGAGAGCCAGTGTGGTGTAGTGGTTAAGAGCGGTGGACTCGTAATCTGGTGAACCGGGTTCGCGTCTCCGCTCCTCCACATGCAGCTGCTGGGTGACCTTGGGCTAGTCACACTCCTCTGAAGTCTCTCAGCCCCACTCACCTCACAGAGTGTTTGTTGTGGGGGAGGAAGGGAAAGGAGAATGTTAGCCGCTTTGAGACGCCTTCAGGTAGTGAAAAAGCGGGGTATCAAATCCAAACTCTTCTTCAAATCACAAGCATTGTATCATAAAGAACAGCCATAAAGGAAACATGTTTAAAACAAGAGTGGCTGAGGAAACCCAGCCAGATCGGTGGGGTATAAATTATTATAAATTATTATTATTATTATTTATTTTTATTATTATAACAAACCTTAGCTGGAGAATTGCATTGCAAAATTCGGACACCTGCGAATTCATTTTTTTTTTTTATAATAATTTTTATTGCATTTTTCCAGTTTCAGATAATACAGAAAGAAGAAAAAACAGAAAAGATAAAAAGAAAAAGAAGAAAATCAAACCATTCCAACAACTTATTTCAATCTTCTATCGGACTTCCCCACATCTCCCGCATAATGCATTCTTATCAATAAATTTAATCAGCAAGTTGTAACCTTGTTTCGAGTGTTTCTTTGTACTTTCAATTAGAATTTGAGTTTAAATCCCTTATTTTCCAATTACTCTAAAAACATAACATATTATCACTTTTAGCTATTTAAACATTGGTTCTTTCAAAGATATTATCCAATTTCATATAAAATCCACTTTCATTACTGGGGCTAACCTTCCAAATCATGCGGCATATTATAGTTCATATAACTTATAATGTTTTTGTAAATAGTCTTTAAATTTTTCCCAGTCCTCCTCCATTGTTTCTTCTCCCAAGTCTCGGATCCTGGCAGTCATCTCGGCTAATTCCATGTAGTTCATCAGTTGCGTCTGCCAATCTTCCAGTGTGGGCAAATCTTGAGTCTTCCAATGCTTAGCGATAAGAATTCTTGCTGCTGTGGTAGCATACATGAAAAAGGTTCTGTCCTTCTTTAACACCCTCTGGCCGACAATGCCCAAAAGGAAGGCCTCCGGTTTCTTAGGGAAGGTGTACCTAAACACCTTTTTTAACTCATTATAGATCATTTCCCAGAAGGCCTTCACTCTTGGACAGGTCCACCAAAGGTGAAAGAATGTCCCCTCAGCCTCCTTACATTTCCAACATTTATTATCAGACAAATGATATATCTTAGCAAGCTTGACTGGGGTCATGTACCACCTGTATACCATTTTCATAATGTTTTCTTTCAGAGCATTACATGCAGTAAACTTCATACCGGTGGTCCATAACCTTTCCCAGTCCTCCGACATGATATTGTAACCAATGTCCTGAGCCCATTTTATCATGGCTGATTTGACTATCTCATCCTGAGTATTCCATTTAAGCAGCAAGTTATACATTCTCGATAATAACTTGGTCTTTGGTTCTAACAACTCTGTCTCAAGTTTCGATTTTTCCACCTGGAATCCTGTTTTTTTGTCTAGCTTAAACACCTCGTTAATTTGGGCATAATGAAACCAATCTTGCACCTTACCCTTTAATTTTTCAAAGCTCTGCAACCTCCAATTACCTCCAATGTTTTCTAATATTTCCCAATATTTCGGCCAGCCGGCCTCCATATTAGGTTTTTTCCGAGCCTTGGCCTCTATTGGTGAGACCCACCTTGGAGTTTTACTTTCCAGTAAGTCTTTGTATTTTTTCCAGACCATAAATATTGCTTTTCTGACAATATGGTTTTTGAACATTCCGTATGTTTTAGCCTTGTCATACCACAGGTACGCATGCCAACCTAACGAATTGTTAAAGCCTTCCAGATCTAGGACATCAGTGTTTTCTAGCAGAATCCAATCTTTCATCCAGCAGAAGGCAGCAGCTTCATAGTATAACCTTAAGTCTGGCAGGGCAAAACCCCCTCTCTCCTTTGCATCAGTTAATATTTTAAACTTTATTCGGGGCTTTTTGCCCTGCCAAACAAATTTCGATATATCCTTCTGCCACCGGACACCTGCGAATTCAAAGGATGGCTGTGTTTTGATTCTCATATTGTTTCTGAAAGTGAGAATCAGATAGGTTTGCCTTGAAACACAAACATACTTGAATTTCTCCGCCATCCCTATTATGAACCAGACTTTCAAAATATAACATGGCTAGCTGTGAATGGAAAAAAAAAAATTCTGCAATTGGATGCCATTCCTCTCTGTTGCATTACATTCAGTGGACTATGTGAGTAAAAATCAGCCCAGCAGCTCAGGCAATGGTGACGATTTCCCTTCTTCATCCACCCCAAACAAGCAGCAGATTGGCCCAGGAGTGTCACATTTGCCACTGTGGCTAGTGGCCTGGAGTCAGCAAGGCTGTGGCTGGTGTCTGGAGGGAGCTGCTGAAGGGTCTCCCTCGCCTACCTTTTATTAAACCTTTCTCCGCTAGCAATTTTCCAAGGTATCAAAACTGGATTTGCCCAGGGTGTCAACATTTTCTTGACTATTCAGGGAGATTAGCAGATGTTCAGGAATTATAAGCATACAAACTTGAAAGAGGCCAGATTCTGATATAAACAAGCCTTAGTTTAAATATATCACATGCTCTTCTTACAGAAATATAAAAAAAGCTTTCATCACTTTCCGTTAGTTAGGATTTACTTCATAGCAGCTGCTTTTGGGGAAATTGGTTTTATATCACGACTCTGACTGTACTCAGTTGCTGCTTCTAAGCTAAGGTTTTTCAGGGCTTGGGACTTTTGAAGCAGCTGTACAGAGCATCTGCAAACTGATTTATCATCCGATGATGGCTTTAAGCCGCTGCCCCAAAATTGTTAGAGGTGATTTGTTTTCTTTTAATTTACTCTTTGGGCCAGGTTTAACTAGCTTCTCTTTCCTAGTTCAACATCTGTATATATTCCGAAGCTAATCTTCAAAGTTTTAAATTTAGTTCATCTTATAAATACACATTGCTGCAGTCATCCTGGCTTTTGCTCATACACAGTCTGAAATGCCAAAGCCTTATTTTCTGGAGATATTATTATTATTATTATTATTATTATTATTATTATTATTATTATAATCTCTTTCTCACTTTCTCAACATACAAACACATTATTTTGGGGCTTGGGTATGATTCACAAGTGACATTAATACCCTAAACCTAAATCAATTTACTTGGAAATAAGCCCATTGGTTTCTAGCACCTCCCTGTTCACTTCCAGGCTCATTTCACAGTCCTGACTCTTAGCGTGTGACCCGAATGCCTTGGGGACTGCCTTTTCTCATAAGTGACCTCTCATATGTTCTGACCCACATTTGTGGCCCTACTTTGGGAGGTCCCCACCAACAAAGGTTCAGTGGCTGGGCACAACCTGTTTGGCTGGGATGTTGACATTACATATTCCTGCCAATATATCCCCTTCCAGTACCTAGTGAAAACCTTGCCCTTTAATCAGAGCACTGAAGAAGCTCAGATGATGATCTGCTGTCTTGGCTGGTTATGGTTTATGGTTTATCTGTTTTATATGAGCCCTATTCACACACCTCATGCCCAGCGTGAGAGGAGTGGGGTGACACTTTTAGCCCCTCACCAATGTCACATCTTTTCCATTCACTAACCGTGTGCCGTGTGCAGTTGTGTGAGGAGAAAGCCTAGGAGTCCCTGCTCATGAGTAGGGACTACATAGGATTGGAGCCCCTATTCATGAGCAGGCATCCACACACAGGGCTTTCTCCTCACGCAGCCTCAAAGGACATGCAGTTAGTGGAAGAAAAGGGTGTGATGTTGGGGCAGGGATGTCCAGCTTAAAACAGGACAGTTAGGGGTAACTGTCCTGTTTTAAGCTGGACATCCCTGAATTGCAGATGCCAATTCAGTTTGCATCCCGGAAGCTCAAGTGGATCAAAAGACACCCACTGTGGTGCTCATCAACAGGGTTGCACCAGAGCGTCTTCTGGCACAACCCTGCTGATGTCTCGATTTTGGGGGTGAAAATGTTGAAGGGTGTGGGCTAAAATTGAAGCCTTGCTCTACATACTTATGAGTTACACATGAGCAAGCAAGGAAGGAACATGCTATTTCTTGTTCACTTGCATCTCTATGCTGTTAGCTCTTTTTAGTTCCCCCAATTCTATGATTCCTCCAATTCTATAATTCCTCTAACCTGTGAATGGATGTGATATTATAAAGGAGCATTGTTGCTTTCCCATTAATAAAACACTTGGATTTCTATCCCAGATGTGTAGTCTCTGAAGAGACGCGGGTGGCGCTGTGGTCTAAACCACTGAGCCTCTTGGGCTTGCTGATCGGAAGGTCAGTGGTTCAAATCCCCGCGACAGGGTGAGCTCCTGTTGCTCTGTCCCAGCTCCTACCAACCTAGCAGTTCGAAAGCATGCCAGTGCAAGTAGATAAATAGGTACTGCTGTGGTGGGAAGGTAAACGGTGTTTCCGTGCACTCTGGCATTCGTCACAGTCCTCCGTGCACCAGTAGCAGTTTAGTCATGCTGGCCATATGACCTGGAAAACTGTCTGTAGACAAACACTGGTTCCCTCGGCCTGAAAGCGAGATAAGCGCCACAACCCCATAGTCACCTTTGACTGGACTTATCCATCCAGGGGTCCATAGTCTCTGATGATCTGAAATACAACAAGAGACATGGGATTGAAATGGGGAAAGGCTGCAGCATAAATATTCATAATACAAGCATTTTTTGATTCATTGACTGAGACAAATTTAAAATTGTGAGCCATGTTTCCATGCTAAACCCCCCCTTTTTTCTTTATGCATTTTAATCTCTTGAATCCTCTTTTTTCCCATCCCTGTTGTCCTACCACTGTCGTTTGCATGTCAGAGTCTTATTTATCTTAGCAGACCCTTTGATTAAACACCAAGATGTAATGATGTGTACTTTTATATGACTAATGCTACAACTATGTTGATCTCTATTGATTCGATGGAAAATACATTGGAGAGTAGGTCTTTTATTGCAAAAACAAAACAAAACTTTGTTCTGGTTTTTTTAAAAATAAAAGTTGCTTATTATTGTAAGCAAAATCCCAAGATTGAAATAAATCACAAAAATGGAGGCGCTCAGGAGGAACCATCGCACTTCCCATCTAGGAGATACATTTAAAGTGCTTCCCTCCTTGATCCACTGTCTCAAATGAGCCAGCATATAGCACATTTAACTTTGTTCGGTTGCCTTGAACCAGTGATTAATTATGAGACACTGACCTTCCATTATATCTTCAAGACCAAAACAAATGGCCGACTAGTTTGAACACCCTTTTAGTTAAACTTTTCTCAGTCAAAAGACATTTCAAAACTGTGTCTAGCTTCCTGTTTTGAGGAATGCATCAGTTCTGATAGATCCTGCATCAATACTTTCCTTTTTTTTTACACTGCAGCACTGTGATCTCTGCATTCCAATCAATCATTTTGCTCCTGCAGCTACTGGCACTAGCAATAACCCAGCAAAGGAATGAGCAACAGACAATGCAAGGTAGTGTGAGCCTACAAGACATCTTTTGGGGAATCTGGCCCATCCCTAGTTTATGAGAACTGCCGGGATGGAAAGATTTTCTATAAATTGCCCAAGCAAAGTAAGTCAATTCAGAGGTAATGTGTTATTATTACCAGACGCTTGAACCCAAGGCGTCGTTTCTCTGTCTTCTATTCATATCTCTTTCCTTGGAAAGACATGGGAAGAAGGACTCCCTTGTGAAGACCACTCTAGTTTTACAACTTCATTTATTTGTTTAAAAATTGCTGAGTTGCTTTCCAAGATCAGCAGTATGATGGAATCTTCTAAAAACCTCTTAGGGCCACAGCTCAACAGGAAGAAAGGGTCGCTGATAAACACAAAAGGAACAGTGCTGTATAATGTTTGGAGTGTTGGACTAGGACTGGGGTAATCTTGGGTCAAATCTCCACTCAGCTATGATGAAGCTCATTGGTTTTTAGGTCAGTTTCCATACCTCTCCCTTTCTCCAACTTCCTATCCCTACCTTTATTGTTAGTTGTGAGGATATAATGGGAGGCGACTATGAATGCCATACTCAAGTCCCTGGAGAAAGGATGGGCCAAAAGTGTAATACATGCACTTTGTTGTTGTTTAGTCGTTTACTCATGTCCGTCTCGTTGTGACTCCATGGACCAGAGCACGCCAGGCACTCCTGTCTTCCACTGCAGTTTGGTCAAACTCATGTTAATAGCTACAAGAACACTGTCCAACCATCTCGTCCTCTGCAGTCCCCTTCTCCTTTTGCCCTCCATCTTTCCCAACATCAGGGTCTTTTCCAGGGAGTCTTCTCTTCTCATGAGGTGGCCAAAGTATTGGAGCCTCAGCTTCAGGATCTGTCCTTCCAGTGAGCACTCAGGGCTGATTTCCTTCAGAATGGAGAGGTTTGATCTTCTTGCAGTCCATGGGACTCTCAAGAGTCTCCTCCATCACCGTAATGCAAAAGCATCAATTCTTCGGTGAACAGCCTTCTTTATGGTCCAGCTCTCACTTCCATACATCACTACTGGGAAAACCATAGCTTTAACTATACAGACAGTACTTGTAAAATGGTGTGAGGAACAGAAAACCTTTATAGCAAGTGGAGGGGAGGAGGAGAACCTGTGGCCTTTCTGGTGTTGTTGGACTTCAAGTCAGATGATTCCTGCCCATTGACCATGCTAGCTAGGGCTGATGGAAGTTGGTCCAACAACTTCTACAAGGTCACATACAGTGGAGACCTCTTGCTTATACTCCATCCAGGGGGTTGCCCTGGCTGCCAGCTTCCTCCTCCTCCGTCTTGCTGTTGCCCTTGTAGAACTCAGCAGAGAGGAGGATGAGGGATAAACTACAATTAGCCGGCTCTGCCTGTCCTTGGCTCCAATTTCACCTACTGTTGACCTCTGTGTCATCCACCACACTATTCGCAGACAACACCAACCACCACTGGCCATGGAACTCCCCATCTCTGCTTTGTAAACAAAGAATTTGATATACTAAAAGGTGCAAGAGTCTATTATTGCCATCTGTTATTCCCCATGACACTTAAAAATATATTTATTAAATTTTCAAATTCTACAAATTCTTTTAAAAAGCAATCAAAACAAACCTCTCATATCCGTTGACTTCCCATCCACCCTTCCATGGTGCTCTTTTATGCCCTTATAGAGCTGCTATATTACTTATATTGTATTCATTATTTACGATAATTCTAAATTGTTAAACTAAAAATTCTCATCTGTTGCTGTAATTCAAGTCCTGCATATGTTTCAACATAACCATAATTAAAAATAAAATTAAAAATTCCACAAAATATTTCCATTCTTCAATATTCTTTCCCCTTTCTCATTTTGTTCTCTAATTCTCACAGCTAGTCTAGCCATCTCAGCATATTCCATCATCTTCATTCTTTCAATGGGATTTTCATTTTTGCACGTAGACTATTCTTGATGTACATAAACAGATTAAGCAGTTCCTTTGGAAGCTGTGGTCCAACTATGCCTAACAGAAAGGCCTCAGGTTCCTCGGGAATCATCACTTTAAACATTATTATTTTTAAACTGCACCTATGACACCTCCACAAAACAGATGTCCCTTCTTCCAGCTCTGAAACGCCTCTTATTTTGGAAATTCTGACGTAGCAGTTCATAGTAAAACTGACTAGAGTTGCTGATTTTTCACCCAGCTCTCGGATTTGCTGGATGTTAGCCCAATGGCGCAGTGCTTCCCCAGTCCTCTAATAAAGACAAGAACCTAGTTTTTTTCCAAAACAAGAGGAACACCCCCTCATCCCCCTCTGCTTGGGTCTGGTATCAGGAGTTCTGGCATTTCTTCTTTAGCAAAGAGGCGAGCCGGCATAATAATCAAGCTGTGATTGGGAATGGAGTGTGGTAGTTAATTAAGACTGTGCCTTTTATTCTCGGGAGGCGATTCAGCCCGGCTTGAATAAGCTGGAGTGCTGAGGCATGGTGGGAATGTCTCTTTGGGCAGCAAGAGAATTGGGTCTCCTGGGCTGCCTCATTAGCATAACAATATCCCCCAGGATGCACTTGGCATGATGTAATGCTCGGAATTAGTGGAGGGAGATGAAAAATGCTCCTTGCAGGGGCCCACAATGTTTGCAGCTGACCAGCTGTTATTTTAATGCAGGGAATCTCTGGGTCTCTCTTCCCGCAAAATATGTTTGCTAATTGAGAGAAGGAAACGATGTGCCATTTGTCTTCTCCCTCCCACCCCACCCCCCGTTTCTTTTCGGAGAACAGCAGTAAGTAAGATGAGCTCGGTGTGGCTCTCCGTGCAAGAGCAAGCAGGCTGAAATCACAAAAACAGGACCAACCCTTAGATTTTGGTTATTGTTTTTATGTTGCTAACTCTTGACCCCTGCAGATGAATTCCGCTTTCAAGAACCTGTGAAAATGTCCTGCAAAAACTTTTTTAAAAAGGAGACGGGCTGCTGCAGTGCTCACAGTGTTTGCCCAGAGATACAATGAAACAAACTGATACGTGTGCAAGCAATTCACTTTGCAATTAGGAAAACTACTTGGCCCCCTCTGGATTGAGGGACAGAGCGGTTTCTGCAGAGCAGGAGCACCAAATTATCTGCATTGGTACATTTGCATCTCATTGACCTCCCCACCGTTGCATCCTCGCCCTCATCTTCCCAGCAAACAGCAGCAACTCTGCTGTCGGGAGGTCAGTTGAGTACTGCCACCCCACTAGGCCATCTGAAATACACTCGGAGTCCTGCAGTGATTTCCTGCTCTTTATTGCAGCTTGTAAAACAGTGACTGAATTTCCCAACCAAACCTCAGGCTTTTATATACATTATTTACACAATGAGTCCCGTCTGATTGGCTGATTCTGCTTCCCTCCTGGAGCCTGATTGGTCTTCTCCTGCAGGCCAATCGGTTGTTGCATTCTACGATCCTACCAGCCTAATAGGCTGATTAACTTCCTCCTGGAGCCTGATTGGTCTTCTCCTGCAAGCCAATCAATTGTTGCATTCCAGTGGCGTAGCGTGGGTTGTCAGCACCCGGGGCAAGGCAAGTAATTTGCGCCCCCTAACCCGTGGATTTGCGCCCCCTAACCCTAACCCCCAGATGTTGCGCCCGGTGCGGCCGGCCCCCCCTGCACCCCCCACGCTACGCCACTGTTGCATTCTAGGAACCTACCTGCCTATTGTTCTAGGATCCAAGCTTAGTAGATAACACCATCCACTACTGATAATTAACAAAACTCAGCAGATACATCCAGGACTTTTACTGGCAAATGAATGCATTGAATCTGGCTGCACACTTCCATTGTCATCTGAGTTCGTGTATCATGTCTCTCTCATGTCTGAAGTGCGTCAGACAGCTACAATGCAGCAGCAATACCTACACTCTGGAACTCTCTCCAGCAGGAAAACTATTAAACTTCTTTACTGCTTTCTTGTAGGGATTATTATTTCCAATGATATTTGGGTTAGCAATATCTTAATTTTATCCTCCTCTTGTTGATGCCTCTTGTTTTTTTCTGATTACTGTCTGCTGTATTCCGTTCCGACTGTAATAATTATTATTATTATTATTATTATTATTATTATTATTATTATTATTATTTATTTACACCCTGCCCATCTGACTGGGTTTCCCCAGCCACTCTGGGCGGCTTCCAACAAAATATTAAAATACAATAATCTATTAAACATTAAAAGCTTCCCTAAACAGGGCTGCCTTCAGATGTCTTCTAAAAGTCTGGTAGTTGTTTTTCTCTTTGACATCTGGTGGGAGGGCGTTCCACAGGGCGGGTGCCACTACCGAGAAGGCCCTGTAACTTGGCTTCTCGCAGCAAGGGAACCACCAGAAGGCCCTCTGCGCTGGACCTCAGTGTCCGGGCAGAACGATGGAGATGGAGACACTTCTTCAGGTATACTGGACTGAGGCCGTTTAGCTCTTTAAAGGTCAGCATCAACACTTTGATTTGTGCTTGGTAACATACTGGGAGCCAGTGTAGGTCTTTCAAGACTGGTGTTATGTGGTCTCGGTAATAGAATCGTAGAATTATAGAGTTGAAAGGGACCCCGGGGGGTCATCTAGTCCAGTGTTTCCCAACCTTGGGCCTCCAGCTGTTTTTGAACTACAATTCCCATCATCCCTGACCACTGGTCTTGCTAGCTAGGGATGATGGGAGTTGTAGTCCAAAAACAGCTGGAGGCCCAAGGTTGGGAAACACTGAATTCTAGTCCAACCCCCTGCAATGCAGGAATTTCAGCTAAAGCATCCATGACAGATGGCCATCCAACCTCTGCTTAGAAACCTCCAAGGAAGGAGAGTCCACAACCTCCCAAGGGAGACCGTTCCACTGTCAAACAGCTCGGTCAGAAAGTTTTCCCTGATATTTAGTTGGAATCTTCTTTCTTGTAACTTCAAGACATTGGTTTGGGTCATACCCACCAGAACAGGGGGAAACAAGTGCTATTAGCATTTATTTGATGAGGTTTTAAAATTTGATTCTGTTGTTGTTTTAATTGTATCATTAGCCACCTGTGGGGGCCTATTGGGCAAAAATATATGGGATACAAATATTTAAAATGAGGAAACTCCAAAGGAATAATAGCATAAAGAGATTTGGTATGGACAGATGATGATGATGATTTTGCAGAATCTCTCTGCTTCAGAAAATGGGTTAAATTCCTTCTGTGGATTTCACACATTCTTCGTTTAGTCTCCATTGTCTGCCAAGCTTATATACTACTGCATAAGTAAAAATATGCCATGAGCTTTGGATGATTAATTGGGTGTCTTTATGATGCTGAAGCTTCTTCCCACATGGCACTTTGCATTTTGGGTCGTTGAAAACCAACAGAAATTAGTAATGAGCAAAATAAGAAATCTAACAAAACCGAGTAAGCTCTTTAAGACAATAAGAAGCAGGCTGGGTTGCAGGATATGTCAGTCTTTTTAAATGGTTTTGCTATTATCACTTCAGAGGAGCTGTGTGCATTGGGGGCCATTCATGGATAATAAATATGCGTTGATAGATGTGTAGGTAATGGAGCCTCCTGCAAAAGTGGAATCAAAATGTTCGACTTTGCCAAAGGACACAAAAGGAGAATGACTGCCTGAGATATCAAGTGTGAACAAAGTGGAGATGACAGGCATCCACCGTGTTTATGTAAAAAAAATCTAAGAAAGTCTCATATTTTGAAATAAATCATCAAGAAAACCTCTTCCTTTTGGGCATCAAATGGCACACACTGTGAGCCTGAGACTCTATTGTGTATGTCTGAGGGCTGTCTTGCATCACTGGCCATGAAAGTAGGACGACTGTTCAGTCCTGATTTTCTGATTCCCTAAAACATTCCTTTTTATATATATTCTAATGTTTATTTATTCAGGTTTTTCTTAATTGTAACAGGGTGAAAAAAGTTGCATAAAGACTGCCAAAGTAGATATCACAAGGTCGCATATAAATAAAATGGGTATGAAATGATTCACATGAATTTTTCTTAAAAACTCACAAATGCCACACTTGGACAGGTGAGGGGGACAATGTTTCTAGGCCTAGTAAAGTCTGAAGGAACATGAGGCTGCTATCTTGCTGAAGCTAAGCCAGACTGGGTCTGGTCAATGCCAAGATGGGTGCCCACTTGCAACTCAACGTTTGCCACCTTGGGTCCCATAATGGAAGAATGGCTAATAATAATAGATACAGTGGTACTTCGGGTTACAGATGCTTCAGGTTACAGACGCTTCAGGTTACAGACTCCTCTAACCCAGAAATAGTACCTCGCGTTAAGAACTTTGCTTCAGGATGAGAACAGAAATTGTGTGGCAGTGGTGCGGCGGCAGCGGGAGGCACTGCTTTAGCCTCAGGTTAAGAACAGTTTCAGGTTAAGAACGGACCTCCAGAATGAACTGAGTTCTTAACCTGAGGTAATAATAAATATGAAAATAAAGATCAGAAAGAGGAAAAATGTGGTAACTATACTTTAAAGAGTTGTGCGGATGTTGCCCAGGGTCATTTGACCTTTTAAAATAGTTCTCTTTCTCCCCTAGAAAAAACTGCGCAACACTTGCTTTTAAAGTTTAAAAATAACATGACTTTTACTTGCTCTTGTCAGATTGAATGTACAAGAGAGGAAGGAGATACTTATGTTACTGAAACATATTTACATGAATTTGTATCTGAGACAGACTGATATTTACTGACTGGCTCTGAGGCAGGTAGCGGCATAACACAGCACACTTGCTGCTCTCACAGTTAAAACTCTCACACAGTTGATAACTGAACTAACTGAAAAAACCTGCCTCAGTAAAGGTTCAGGCCGAGAGAACCACCTTTTGTCCACAGACAGCTTTCCGGGTGATGTGGCCAGCATGACTAAACCACTTCTGGTGCAACGGGACACCGTGATGGAAGCCAGAGTGCACGGAAACACTGTTTACATTCCCACTGCAGTGGTACCTATTTATCTACTTGCACTGGTGTGCTTTCGAACTGCTAGGTGGGCAGGAGCCGGGACCAAGCAATGGGAGCTCACTCCGTCTCAGGGATTTGGACTGCCAACCTTCTGATTGGCAAGCCCAGGAGGCTCAGTTGTTTAGACCACAGTGCCACCTGCTTCCCTTACTGCCTCAATATATATATGACATCACAAGATTCTATGCTACAGCATTAAGCCTTTGCATTGTATTTTTGATGTACCATTTCCACAAATATGACATCTGATGAATTAGAATATATATTTTCCTCTCTCCTTACACTTATTAATCAGAGACACACAGTTGTTGTTTTTTCCTGATTTGGGCTTTGTTTAAATGAACAAATCAAAATGTGATATTTGTTCAATATTTTTACAACAACCAAGTGGTTCTTTCTAGAACGAGTTCTGTTCGTGAGCTGCCTTTCTGTGCCGCTAGATGCTACATAGATGGTGGTCAGACATTTACAACCGTCATGGTTTTTCTGTTCGCCTTAAAGTCAATGACCATCTGAAATAAAAGCTTGGGCTGCCCTTGTGTGTGCAGCTAGCTAGTAACACAGATTTTCCTCTTACTTAAGGACTACCTGTGGTGCAGGTGTGAGTTTTACAGTGGGGCAGAGCAAAGAAAAGTAAAATAATCCATATTGCCATAAAAGGACCTGATCAAAACCACATTGGTATGGTCTCAGACCTTTACATCCATCATTTTCCACAAGATGTTGTAAATTCTGGCTCTTGATAATAACTGTAATTAAGGTAGAACATGTTCCTTATAAAATGTTTGTTTCCATTTTGTCGGTTGTTTCAGAAAATGTTGGGGTGTTATGTTTAAGTAATAACCCAAGTAAGAGTCTGAGGGGAGAAGGGGCTGGATCAACCCCATATGGAAAGAGTTATGTCAGACTTTATAGCTGTGAGGGAGGCAGAGCCTGGCACTTAAGGAGGACAGAAAGGTGACATTTGGGATATGGTTTCATGTGAGCCCAGTCTCCAAACAGAGGTACATATAAAGCATGGGTCGTTGATGGCTACAACCTTGCTACCTTAACATTTAGCAGTCAAGAAGCCTTATAAATATTATTGTCTTGCAAAATGAACAAGAGGGGTGGTTTGGGGAGGGGTAATGTATTTTTGGCATTAAAATAATTTCTCCACTACCTCAATTAGTTCAAATGATCTGGAAAGGTTGTCTCTGGAGAAATCAGACTGCTGGAGGGGCTGTTGCTTGCCTCTGAGGTGTTGATATGAGCATTAGTCAGCTGTGTAGATTGCAATGAAGTAAGTGAATACTGCTGTCACTGCAATCTTTCAGAGCCACAAATTAGTTAATTATACCACAGTGGTCATTGAAACCAATTAGGATTCACATGTGGAACCTCCCTGAATCCTTTCCCACTCTTCGCGATCGCCCTGTGCCAACAAACCGCCACCATTTAGTTGGTGTATTTGTATCTTAGAAGATCAAACCTCTCCATTCTGAAGGAAATCAGCCCTGAGTGCTCACTGGAAGGACAGATCGTGAAGCTGAGTCTGACCAAACTGCGGGAGGCAGTGGAAGACAGGAGTGCCTGGCGTGCTCTGGTCCATGGGGTCACAAAGAGTCGGACACGACTAAACGACTAAACAAAAAACATTTGCATCTTCTCATAGTGGCATCCATGGGATTATCCAATTTTATTGTCTCAACTGTTCTGTGAGGAATATCAGGCTTAAAGAAAGAGACTGGACTGAAGGCACCCAGTCACAAACATTCATGGACTGAGAGGGTCATGTGAGAGAACGCTTGGTGCCCTATAACTCCCCACCTCACTAGAAACTTTTTTTGCACCGTGTCATAAGGAAAAAAGGACCAGATCCCTGTCAACAGCTTGCACTCAGCAGGGTCTCAATCTTAGTTCTGTCACTTTGAGGTATATATTCATAGACGAACTGTGTTGTCTTCCGTAGCCTGATCTTGCATTGAGGGAGGAATTATAAATCACCTTTTAATGCTGTTTCAGGAGTCTCTCGCCCCTTAACTATCATGATTTTAATGAGCAGCCTAAATGAGTGATAATCACATGGCTGAGGCCAGCTGTGAAACCACAGGCACAGGGAGCAGAGAACAGAGTATCCCATTGACTTCTTCCCTTTGAAGTCCCCATGATCCCGGCTTCTCTATGGAAGGCTGCCTGGCCATTGCCTGCAGGCATTTTGGAGACATTATTCTGCATTGTGTTTACCTGGTGGGAGAATCAGGAGACAAACCAGATACAAGGGGACCGTCTCCCTCAGCTGCATCAGAGACGTCGCTTTGGGTTATTAGAAGTCACAATGCTTCCACGCTTGACAAAAGCCTCAATTAAAAAATAATCGGCGGAGCATGGCAATTTGAGAACCAGTGGTTACTCCTCCTTACTCTATGGCCAAAGGCTAAAAATGCTCAAGGAGCCAAATTAGTTATCTAATTGGGACTCTCCATTCTGTCTTGTCCCGAGACCAGCTCATCGCCCCTAGGAAATGTTCTGAAGAAATGGCTGACTTTGCAGCAAGAAACCAGCAGCCTCTTGGCTTTCTCTTGATCCAAACAGCCTCTTTATAGCTCTTCTATGTTTCCCAATCATTTGCTACTTTTTTTGGTCTTCTGCAGTGTCAAGGGAGAACATCAACATATAGCATGACTGCATGTTAAGGCTTACCCATGCTTCCTCTTGTCCCAGTTGTTTCACCTGAGGAAAACCGCTCTTTAGTGCTCGTTCAGAGCAAACAGAAATTCAGGTTTTCTCTGGATTTACCTTTGCTCTAATGGGAAAGGAGCAAGGCAAAGGGGAGACCATTTGGACCCATGCCTATAACACACAAGTCAAGTGGAAAACCACTCACACCCATGCTTTGTAAATATGGGATAAGTATGGACGAGCCCTTAGATAATTTTGAGATTTCAACTGCTCTGGAGGCCGGTGAAGGCACTTCAGAGAAAACCTTGCTTCTCTCAGTGCTGCTTTGCTCTACTGAAACCCGAGACCACAGCCAAACCCGCATCACAGTTTACATCCCAGAAGGTATGTGGGTGACAGATAGCTTGACCAGGTTCATGTTGGTCATGGTCGATGGGGATGCCACTGGAAACTGCAAGCACAATCTCAACTGCTTAGCAGTCTTTCCCCGGCAGCAAGGGAACAAGCTGCAAATCATTTCTCCTGTCTAAATCTCAATCCCAAAATGAATAGGAGGTGTTCAAAAACAGGTCCATTTCAGTGCAGATTGTGTGGAAGGATTTTCCATGCCCATCAGCAGAAGGGAGACAGCCATTTGCATGTCTCTTGGGCACCTTGCGGCAAGCCTGGAGAGCAAGATGCATGGAGACCACTTCAATGGCTGCTTTATATCCATTGCCGGTGGCTTTTGCCTTCCCCGTTGGCCATATTGCCATTTGCTCAGGCAAGTCCCCTGTCCCCTATCAGGCTTTGGCTTCCTGTGCAGTAACTGATAAGAGTCTTCTCTGACGCCCAGCAGGAATGTGCTACTGCCTCCCCTATTACAGTACCTACTGTAGTAATGAGAGTAAGCTTTGTGAAGGGGGCTTTTTATTATTGTTATTTTGTGGTCAAAAGGTTGCATACACTTTTTTTTTCTTATGCAAAGGCTTAGAAAGGGTGGAAAGCAAAATATTTGGATAATTATTCAGGCCATCAGGTTACATAAAAGGTTCCATAGCCCACTGCACTGAGTCTTAACAGTTAAAACCACAAAATCTGTTTTTGCAGTAATAAAACATTCAGAGCAAAATGTGTATATGTGTGTGTATGTGCGCATAATAAAATAATAAAATCCATTTTTTCCACTCGCTTGAAACTTGTAAAAGTTAATGTTATTTTTTAAAAAAATGACAGTTCGCTCCCAGAAAGAAACTGCTTAGAGCACTTTGTTTCAGCTACACAGTGGTTTAAAGAAATGATATGTATTTGTGTCAAACTTATTTTTTAAAGGAGTAATTAAATGCTGAAAGAGGATGTCCCAGTATCAAGTGTGAACAGCTAGTTTAATATTTTAAAGGAAAGCCTTTCCTCTTATATGATTATTGTAACAGTGACACAGGAGTTTTGCTATATGTAGCTGATAGCTTTATCATGTACAAGGCCAACTTTTTCAACATTGAGTGGTGGAGTAGCAAGTTTAGCCTTAGACCTAGAGCAGCAATTACTGTCCTACTACCTTGGCCCATCCCCTTTTGTAAACCACTGTTGGGGTGTATCAGCTTCCAGATCCTATAAACAGTATCTAGATATGTGTCTCAGCGAGGTTCACAACCAGAGAAGGATAAAAATCATGATGTCTATCTAGTACAGTGGTACTCTGATTTGAGAACAGCTTAGTTTTCGAACAAGGGACGCGGGTGGCGCTGTGGGTTAAACCACAGAGCCTAGGACTTGCCGATCAGAAGGTTGGTGGTTCGAATCCCCGCGACGGGGTGAGCTCCTGTTGTTCGGTCCCAGCTCCTGCCAACCTAGCAGTTCAAAAGCACGGCAAAGTGCAAGTAGATAAATAGGTACCGCTCCAGCGGGAAGGTAAACGGTGTTTCCGTGCACTGCTCTGGTTCGCCAGAAGCAGCTTAGTCATGCTGGCCACATGACCTAGAAGCTGTCTGCGGACAAACGCCGGCTCCCTCGGCCAATAAAACGAGATGAGTGTCGCAACCCCAGAGTCGGTCATGACTGGACCTAATGGTCAGGGGTCCCTTTACCCTTTATAGTTTCTGAACAACTTGGATTAAGAACGCTGCAAACCCAGAAGTAGGTGTTTTGGTTTGTGAACTTTGCCTTGAAGCTGAACATGTTTCTCTTCCTGTTGAGTGTGTTCCATTTGTAAACTGAGTCCCCCACTGCTACGGGAAAGCATGCCTTGGTTTAAGAACGCTTTGGTTTAAGAACGGACTTCCGGACGGATTAAGTTCATAAACCAAGGTACCACTGTACTCAGAACTAAACTGCCATTCTCCAGATGGAGGTTATTTTTGGCTACTTCATCTCATTACCCACGTTTTGTTTCTAAAGCTAGACACGCTGGGGCTCAGGTCCTCCTACAAATTTGGTTTCATTCTGGAAATAGCCTCTCCCACCACACAGGCATCAGATGTGTTGAGCAGAAAACACTCTGCCTATGCCTTGAAGTGCTTCCTTTGTTATTACCTTGTGGGTGTAAGGATGGAGCTTTGGAACCAAACACAGGTTCAAGCATTCAGTTGAAATGGAGAGGGGAATACACGTTACATTGGAAGTTGATGAGTGGTGCTCTCTGTGTAATTTTGTTCTTCTTCAAAAATGCACCATGGGGCAGTGGGTGCTTTAGAGTGTAGAGGTAATACCTCCCTTTCTTTCTTTCTTTCTTTCTTTCTTTCTTTCTTTCTTTCTTTCTTTCTTCCTTCCTTCCTTCCTTCCTTCCTTCCTTCCTTCCTTTCTTCCTTTCTTCCTTTCTTTCTTCCTCCTTGGGGAGAGGCACACACGTTTCAGGCTTACCTTTTTCCTCTCTGTCTCCCAGGACAATTGTGCTTTGAAAAAAGTTGTTTATATCCTCAGATCTTCTGTTTTTTTAAAGAATAGGCTGAAAACAAATAAATCTGTTAAATTTAAACACCACCTCCTCAAACTAGCTGCCCCAGGTAACTGCCCTACCATAAATGGATGTAATGTGTCAGAAAGCTTCAATTTATTATAGCAAAACTGACCCTAAACCTATCATGAACAGAAGAATTGTACAGTGGTACCTCAGGTTACAAACACCTCAGGTTACAAACACTTCAGATTACAGACTCCGCTAACCCAGAAGTAGTACCTCGGGTTAAGAACTTTACCTCAGGATGAGAACAGAAATTGCACGGTGGCAGCGCGGCGGCAGTGGGAGGCCTCATTAGCTAAAGTGGTACCTCAGGTTAAGAACAGTGACAATTTAAGAACGGACCTCCAGAACTAATTAAGTTCGTAACCAGAAGTACCATTGTAGCTATTTCCTCCCGTCTAATTTTAATTCTGTAACAAAATGTTACGGTGCACCTTCCTCTCTTAACAGGAGGGCTCAATAAATCACAGAATTGTAGAATTGGAAGGAACCACAAAGGTAATGTAGTCCAACACCTTGCAATGATCTTTCACCCACAACCCTGAGATCAAGAGTCTCATGGTCTGTCAGCTGAGATATCCTGATCGCTCCTGTTCAAGTTTCCAGCAAACCACCCATGTCCTCTCCAGGATACTCTATTTCATTCCCCCACCCCCTTAGTTTTCAGTTGCTGTGGTTTCCTAAATGGCCCTCGGCATTCCAGTCCTTCAGGGTCTGTTTCGGGGAAGAGATTGTCCCCTTAAGTCATTAAAAAAAAAAGTTTTACATCTGAAAACCTCAGGATGCCTTCAAGTAGCAACCATGCCAATACCTCCCCTCTTGTTTCTCAGAGGCTCTGCCTTGCCCCCCAACCTGTTGTACTCGCCAACTGAGTACAGTGGTACCTCGGGTTACATACGCTTCAGGTTACATACGCTTCAGCTTACAGACTCCGCTAACCCAGAAATAGTACCTCGGGTTAAGAACTTTGCTTCAGGATGAGAACAGAAATCGTGCTCCGGCGGCAGCATGAGGCCCCTTTAGCTAAAGTGATGCTTCAGGTTAAGAACAGTTTCAGGTTAAGAACAGACCTCCGGAACGAATTAAGTACTTAACCCGAGGTACCACTGTATTATATCAGAGATGTTTAACCTTCATTGAAATGCATGGAATCTATCTAACTAAACTTGGTGGATTACTCTTGCTTTGGAGAAGAATGGTCCATTTTCCATTGTTCTTGCTGCACACAGAGTACTAGGAAGTCATCCAATCTTCAAGAAGGTTGAAATATGTTTTAAAAATTTCCCAGTAGTCAGCCACAAAAACACAGACTATTACCAGCTAAAAACTAACATTATTCCCCCTGCTTGCGAGAATTTGACACTTGTCAATGGCACTGCAATTTTGACTGAACTGTATTTTTTTTTCCTTAGCAAAACAATTTGTTAGAAGCTTGTCAAGGCCAGGAAGTAACAGAGAGTTTCATATAATATAAGGGCCTCAAATCAAATGGATGAGACTGTTCAGGCAATAAACGAAATCTGATATTCTGCTTCTGGTGACTGGGGTGCTATGATTATTTTCAACAAAGTTGGAGGCATGCAAAATTTCCTGATACAGTGGGGGAAGCTGTTTTGAGGAGAGAAGAATTCTACTCCTCCCCTCCCCCACTTTCTCCTTCTCCTCTCCCAACTCAACAATTCCTCTTCCTAGTTTCTGCCTTTTCCCCATTCAGCAGTCTCCATACCCAACACTCCTGCTGCCATTCACACAACCCCAGTTTCTGGCGTCTCCTACTGCAGCTTCCTCACCAAGGTTAGGTCTACATACCTTCCAACACAATGCGGCCCAAATCTGAGATGCCATCTTCTATTTTATTATTATTATTCAAAATTAAAGCAAAACATATTATCCAGAAACATATCATCCTTATTCCCCCCCCCCATTTTTCCTCCCTTCCCCCACCCTCCCACACAAAACCCACCCACCATCACCCCCGGCTTCCCTCAGTTCCAGTCTTTGATTTCTCTGAGAATGCTGTTTTCTGCATGTTACAAAGTTGTATAGATTCTCAAACTATTTAGCTGATTATTATCAATAAAAAGTTTGTGAATGTTTATTTAAAGCCGTCTTCTAGGTCTGCATTCCTGTGTGAGTCATGTGACCCACGCGAGGTTGTGCCCACACCCCAAAAAAATATCCTTTGAGGAGCACAGCGCATTTTGGGGCTCCATGCCCAAAAAAGTACAGCCCCAAATCTTGTGAGATCACAGCAGCCATTGTGGCCACTGTCCTCTCGCAAGAAAAAATTGGATGTCCCTTTTTTCTGGGGCAGTTGATGGTTAAGGGTCTATTTTTCACACACCCCATAGGAACTGATGGAAACTTTTCCATCCCATTCCTAACCCCTGAAGCAAGCTCACATGTGTCAGAAACGCATCACTCCCTCTCCTTTCCCTGATGAAAACCTGCTTTCCCTTCTGTGTGTTTTGAGGGAGACCATGCAGTTTAAGATCTTTAAGGAAGGAATGCATGAAGCCCCCCTCCAGACGTGGCTTGTGGTTGGGGGTCTGTGTTGTACATCATTGTGTTGAAAAGAACAATGTACAAAATCTCGTGTACTAGCAACACAGGTTATTTACTTATTATAATATTATCCTGCCCTTCCTCCAAGTTAGCAAGGGTGAAGCTCATAGCTTCCTCCTTCCACATGAAGAAGTGTGATTGAGAAGTCGATGAATGTCCTCAAGTTTTTCTTCTTCTTCTTCTTCTTCTTCTTCTTCTTCTTCTTCTTCTTCTTCTTCTTCTTCTTCTTCTTTTGTTAAAATTTTTATTGATTTTACATTTTCAAAACAAATTTCCAATATCAATACTAACATTCATTTTTCAATCCCCCCCCCCTTCCTGTTGACTTCCCTCAACTTCCATTTCTGGTTTATTAACATCAAATTATACAGTCTGCTGTTTGTATATAATACTATGTTCACATTGTTATATTTCTTGTTGGTGTAAATAAAGTTGTAAATGTTTATTTAAATCCTGCCAATGAGTCCATTTTTTTTATTTCTGCAAATATATTGTAAAAATTTCCCACCCTTTTAAAAAGTCTATATTGTCCTTTTCTTGCAGTTTGTCCATTAACTTTGCTAACTCTGCATAGTTCATCAGTTTTTCTTGCCATTGTTCTTTAGACGGTACTTCTCCAGTCTTCCAATTTTGCGCTATTAGAATTCTTGCTGCTGTTCATTTTTCTTTCGGCAGCGCTTGTCCTAAAATACCTAACAAAAAAGCTTCTGTTTTTTTAACAAATGTTATTTTAAACATTTTTTTCAGTTCATTGTATATCATTTCCCAATTTTTAAAAAATAATCTTGCAATCCCACCACATATGATAAAATGTACCTTCCCCTCCTCAAGTTCTTCTGATGTATTTTGTTGGCTGAGTGGGGATTTGAACCCAGATCTCCCTTTTGTCCTAGTACAACATTAACCGCTATATCAAAGTGGCTAATCACCAGGAAAAAATCATAGATGGCACCAGAGATGTTAGGCAAGGTCAAGGGTGAGTCTGACACTAATGAAGCCATGCTGATGTGGACTACTAGAAGGGAAATAGCTGTGAAATTCACCAGGGCTGGGTTGGGGTTGGAGTGAGGAGGTACAGCTTTAGTATGCTCTAAGGCAGTAATGTGAACACACCCTTGGTCCGGGGCCAATAGAAAGGCGATCACCACAATCCCATCCCATCAGCTGCAAACGAATTTCAGTTCCACCTGAAAACAAGAGAGCCGCTGATCTACTACTACAGGAAAGGAGCTACAACAGCAATCCTACCCCTTGTCTACAGATAAAATCACAGTGTGTGACCATCCATTACAGTGAAAGAACATGGATTATGTTGCAAGTCACAGCTTTAGAGATGCTAATGATCATGCTGTAAAAGCACAAACAAACCCCCGCCTCTCATTCCTGTTGCTCTCCCACTGTTCTTTCCCCCCTTATTCCACTTCTACCTGGGAGACATTTGATCTCAAAGGCCATTGAATTCGCAGGCCTCCTGAGGCCGCTGGAAGCTGACTGATATGTGTGGGAAAGTGGCGGCCATTTTGGGGGCACCTGTTGTATGCCTAACCTCTTCCCTTCTTTCCCTTATATATCGTCCATTATTCTCTATCTCATTCTGTTTCAGTAAGAGTGAAATAGAAATCTAGCAGCTCTCATTAGCACAAACAACCCCCCCCCCAACCCACATACACATAACTCTCCCTGAAAAAAAGTCCCTTCCAAATAAAAGAATAGAATAAACTTTCTCTCTGAAGAGAGAGAGCTCAATGGTAGATTTTGCAACACTATCGCTTTTCAGAGCTGTAGTGTAATAAGGTCACTGAAAAGCCTTTACTAGCGCTTTCTGAGTGTGTGCCCATTTAAATGTCCCTAAGAACAATAGCAGTAGAAAGATGACTTTAAGAGAAACAACAAAAGCAAAATCTCCTTGTATCTCTCTCAGGACATCATATCCATTACTCTGAGACTAGAGATCAAAGTCATCTCGGATTTCTAACTCCCAAGCAACTTTTGTACCAAGGAATTGACAATTGCATTTCTCCTTCTGGGTACGAGTATAATTGTCCTGGAATGGTGATAGTAATAATAATCAGTTTTATGTATTTCAGAGATGTCTGTTGTGCCTAGTTTTGTGAGGAAATCAAATTGACACCAGCCTAAGATCACAAGGTGTGGGGATCTGGACCAGGGCCTCAGATGTAGAGAGGGAAAAGTGAACAGAGGATGGAAGTAAGGGAAAGCATATATGAAGTTTTGGCAATGGAAAGTAGCGCCAAGCTACCTGACCTGTTGCCCTAGAAGTTGGAAGCAGCAATGTTGTCTAGACTTTACTGTGTGCAAATATTGTATGCACTGGTTGGCTCCTGGTGACTCATTTTTTGAGCATTCATTCTGATTTGTTCACACAAAGCTTGTGGGGAGATGAGATGACACCGAATCTTCATTGAGCATTGACTCTGGTTTGTTTGTGGAGAGGTTAGATGATGATGCATCCAGCAATTGTTATCCCACACTTTTCCGTGCATTTCCCTATCACAAAAAGTCTGGTTTGGAGAGTGTGTGATTGACATGAACACCAGATCAACTTTCATCGCACAATGTGAATTTGCCAGTGTATAATGGAATAGCGCCAGTCTAGATGGGCCCACTGAAAGCTTACCCAGTGGAAATTCTGCTATTTCCATCTGAGAGGTTTTAGGAACCCTGCAATAGCTTATGCTGTTGCTCTACACATGATGTGCAGATATCACTGAACTCCCTTGCACTGTGCTTGAACTAACATTAATTGGCATCTCATCTTCAGATAACATGATCAAGAAGGAATTTCAGCTTTTGTGTAACAGAGATTGAGGGGCAATTGCTGTACGAAAACTATGTTGTGTGATTGTGAGTCACACCTCATAGTGGGGTATCAATAAATAAGCAAAATCTATACAAGATTCAGGAACAATGGATAGATCTTCAGCAGGAATTTAAATTCAACTGCAAAACTGCAGGGCCATAATTCATTCTTTGTAATAGTAATAGGACTAACTGATCAGAATGCAGCCTATCAATCATGTATGCTGGGTGATCAAGGACTTGACAAACCACCTACTTTTGCTGGAGAGAGAGAAAGAGAGATATTAAGAAATCAGAGAGAGAATGATGGCTGGGTGGGTGGACATTCCCAAGATGGAAATCCCCAAGCCTTTATAAGCCAAGTCTAACTCCTCTCCAGATTTCACATTGGCTCAAAATGACTCAGTGCCAATTGCCTTGTTTTTGCCGGTTTCCTTCCTTCCTCCATTTCAACACTTTCTCAAACGTACCAAGTGGGGGAGATAGAGACAAAAGACAGCGGCTGCCTCTAAGTTCCTCTTCTATTGCAGATGTAAACTGAGTGACTAGTTCTTTTTAAAATCATCCAGACACCATCAACCAAGAGATATTAAACACCACAGTCCTCCACAGAGTCCTCACTCAACACAGGCCACTGAGTGTTCTTGTATGCAAAAAAAGGGAACTAGTGAGGCAAGAATCTGCCTTTCTCCATCTTTCCTATAAACAGTGGGACAGCCAGCAGGTTGGCAACCCTACCTTATACTTCCATTCCAAGAATACAGTGAAATTCCATTTATCCACAGAGCTGGGAAGAGATCTAGAACAGTACTATAATGCTGTGGCAGCCAATGTGCTGCCCCAGTGGCTTAGCGAGGGTTGCCGGTGCCTGAGGCGGGCAAGCCACCAATGTCACTGGAGCACCCCCATACACTTCAGCCAAGTGGGGCTACACTGCACCCTCTGCCTGTCTATGCAGGGGTGAGCCCTATCGGCCAATGAGGCCATTGGCGGGTGAATCCCCATGACGTCTGTGGAGAGGAGTGCCGGAGGCGAGGGCATGACATTGGTTATGCCTTCTGCAATAAGAGGCATGACTACATAGAACTACATAACTGGGGTATAGCAATATTTTTGTTGCTTCTGGTGGAGGCAGATGTCATGGTGCCATAAATCCACAATCCTACTGAAGGCACAAACAGGAAAAACTTGAACTGTCCAACCTAACTGTGGTTCAGACAGTGTAGTTCTTGTTGTTGTTTAGTCATTTAATTGTGTCCGACTCTTTGTGACCCCATGGACCAGAGCACACCAGGCACTCCTGTCTTCCATTGCCTCCTGCAGTTTGGTCAAACTCATGCTGGTAGCTTCAAGAACACTATCCAACCATCTCGTCCTCTGTCGTTCCCTTCTCCTTGTGCCCTCAATCTTTCCCAACATCAGGGTCATTTCCAGGGAGTCTTCTCTTCTCATGAGGTGACCAAAGTATTGGAGCCTCAGCTTCAGGATCTGTCCTTCCAGTGAGCACTCAGTGTGGTTCTACAGTGTTTTAATTAGTTTTCAAGAAACCATGTACCTGAACTCAACCTATCCGTACACATAGCATTGCTTTCTGTAGTCTTCTGTTCCTGAAACAGGCTTTTTCTCCTTGCGGAAAGATAAACGAAAACAACCACCTTTTTCGGGGGGGTGGGTTGTTGGTTGGCACTGAGTGCCTTTAGGCAAACTAATGGCGGAAATATAATAACATGGTCTAAGGTGGAGCACCCCCAGTGCAACACAGATGTTGACTGCAGACGGCAAAGCCTCTGTCTGGGGCTGAGAGCAAAGCAAGCTTAATATGCCAGTTTTTACAACCTGTAAGCAAATGACTAGGCAACAACAGTTTATGGTCCAATAAACAGCCTAGGTCTGCATTTTGTGTGCATATTTATTTACTGCAGAAGCAGAAGACTGCGGAGTTATGGAAACAGTTTAGCAGAAGATGTGTGACTTCATTTGCAGGAAAAATCTTCTCAACAAATCAGTGTTTTGAGATCCTAGAAATTATACTCGCTCCCACCCACACCCAGTTGAATCCCATTGTGTGGCAAATAAGTTTTTGACAGTTTTTCCTTGTTTCGGAGTTTTCACTCTTTGCAACTTTATTATAAAGTTCCTAGTTTGCGAATATATATAGGAAAAATTAGTTTACTGTTCGGCTTGTGAATTGGGAAGTTTTCCCAGTTTGTCTATTTCAGGGTTAGCCATTTGGAAAGATGTGGGCAGTATTGTGCTAGCCTATATTCTGAGAAAAATTGAATGAAAAAGCAAAGAAACCATCATTGAGGTCCATCTCCGAGGGCCTTCTGACAGTTCCCTCACTTCAATAAGTGAGGTTACAGGGAACCAGGCAGAGGGCCTTCTCGGTAGTGGCGCCCGCCCCGTGGAATGCCCTCCCACCAGATGTCAAGGAAATAAACAACTACCTGGCTTTTAGAAGACATCTGAAGGCAGCCCTGTTTAGGGAAGCTTTTAATGTTTAATGCTGTATTGTGTTTGTAATATTTTGTTGGGGGCTGCCCAGACTGGCTGGGGAAACCCAGTCAGATGGGTGAGGTGTAAATAAATTATTATTATTATTATTATTATTATTATTATTATTATTATTATTATTATTATTATTAGTGCTCTTAGAAGCAATTGGTGGGAAGTAGGAAATGGGAGTATAAACTGAAATTATGCTCTTAAAGGACAGCAACTGGCAGATATTTCCCAAAAGATGGCATGATTGTAGAAACACCTTTAGCTGGACTGTTGCAAGTTTTACTACTAAGTGCATAGTGCTCAGTCTCTGTGATTTTATACCTGCAAGATATCTGTTATAATATGTGTACCTGTTACAGAGAGTGGTGAAAACTTCATGGGTAAACATTTGCTGGATTCCATAGTAGCTTGTTGGAGTCTTGTATAGCTACTAGAATTCCCAAAGAAGGACTTGGAACTGGAAGGTCTGGACTATTCAACCTGAACATAATTTTTAATTTATGATACAGTGGTACCTCAAGTTAAGTACTTAATTCGTTCTGGAGGTCCGTTCTTAACCTGAAACTGTTCTTAACCTAAAGCACCACTTTAGCCTATGGGGCCTTCTGATGCCGCCGTGCTGCTGGAGCACGATTTCTGTTCTCATCCTGAAGCGAAGTTTTTAACCCAAGGTACTATTTCTGGGTTAGCGGAGTCTGTAACCTGAAGCGTATGTAACCTGAAATGTATGTAACCCGAGGAACCACTGTACTTTATTTATCATTTATGGGGGTGGGGAATGGTGGCAAGCCTAGTGACTGGCTTGTGGTATGGCTGAAACGTTTATTATTATTATTATTATTATTATTATTATTATTATTATTATTATTATTATTATTATTAATTTATTTATACCCCACCCATCTGGGTGGCTTCCAAAAAAAAAATAAAATACTGTAATACATCAAACATTAAAATCTTCCCTAAACAGGGCTGCCTTCAGATGTCTTCTAAAAAGTCTGGTAGTTGTTCTCTTTGACATCTGGTGGGAGGGCGTTCCACAGGGCAGGTGCCACTACCGAGAAGGCCCTCTGCCTGGTTCCCTGTAACTTGGCTTCTCTCAGTGAGGGAACCGTGATTGAACGTTGTACAATTATTTCATGGTTGTACAACAAATCCATATTCCATTTTTAAGAAAGTTCAGAGTTTTCCCAATATTTCTCCCTACAACTTTGATACAACGTCTCAAAGTTTTTGTGCATTAATGATACCAGCAGCTCCTCTTGTCTCCTCTCCCTACCCCACAACCTCAATTTCTGGTCCAGGAACACACAGATTTGTATTGATGGATTAAGCAGAGACAAGGCTGGATTGAGTAAATTAAAAATGAAATAGTTTTGGGATGGTTTTGAATCTACATGAGATAAATATATTTCTGTTCTGTGGTGGGTTGCAAGTAATCCATGAAACATCACAAATACGGCAGGTTGTGAGATAAGGGCAGTAGCTGTCTTTTGAAAGGAAGGGTTTTCCATAAATCTTTGACCTTGGTCTGAGTAACCAAAACATAGTGTTGTGCAATACTGTCTTCAAATTCCTGCCATAGTTGCTTTCCCCACAGTAAAACGAAGATAAGCGGGTGATAGCTGGAGGGCAATAAAATAGAGTTATGCGGAAAGGTGTTTTTTATTACAGAATTTCCTTGTCCATATTGATCCATTTGTGTTATAGCCCATTGTCTGCAAAGCTGAGTACAACTCACGCAGCTATTGGGAAATGGAGAAATATTTGCATGCAGTTTAGTAATACTATTCAGAGAACTTTGGGGAAAAGCTTGTAGGAAAATAAAATTATGAGAAGTGGTGATAAAAAATAAAATTTTGCGTGTTTCTTTTTAAAGAAATTGTTGGTTTTATTACTGATAAATGAAGACAATTTGTCCCTGATGCAGAAATTTCCACTGCTGAGACAAACTTTTCTGAAATTAACATAAAATAAATAAGTCTTTCCCTTTATGTTTCTCCAGGACAAGGTAGTGGATAGTCTTCTTTTTCTTCTTTGGCAATCACTCGTAGCCAAGTAAGATTGTCTTCCATAAACACGGTTTTAAAAGTCAGTTCATAAGTGGCTGTGGAGGCCAATTCTGGATCCACACGTCCTTCCGCAGTGGGAGCATAGGTTTCCGGGCAAAAGTTGATCATGGTGTGGATTTGCCAAGCGTGCCTTCCTCTTAGCACGTTCCTCCCTTACATTCTGAGTTTGAGCATCTTCAAAGCCCATGACACCTTTGGTAAAGGCTGTTCTCCAATTGGAGCGCTCTCAGGCCGGTGTTTCCCAGTTGTTGGTGTTTATACTACATTATTTTAGATTTGCCTCAAGAGAAAGTCTTTAAACCTCTTTTGTTGACCACCAGCATTAGCCAGCCAGATGGGTGAAGCCCACAAGATGGATTTGAGCACAATAGCAATTCTCTAGCTTGTGATTCCCATTAACTAGCATCCATAGGAATACCACCTCTTTATGAACACTCAAAAAAACTCAAGGGACTTTTTGAACATTCAGCCAGGATACCTTTTTTTAAAAAAAGTGAACTATGGTCACCTTCTCCTACCAGATTCCACCCTTCCCTAGTAAAAAAATAAAATTTTAAAGGATGGTAACTGGTAGCATAGATAGCTCACTACTCCTAAGGAGAGGCCTTGTGGGGCCTGCCTTCGCTATAAATGATGTGCCTTAGTAATGCCCAATAGCATCATTTGCTTCTAGAAGCACTGCAGTAATCTCTGCCTTCAGTTCAGAATGGAGAAAACACTACAAATGCCATGCTGGAAATGGTACCCAATGATGCTTCTGAGTAGGGCTTTTTTCCCCAGCTAGAACTCAGTTCCAGCACCTCTCAGGTGGACACCATTGCCCTTGCAGTGGTACCTCTACTTACATTCACCTCTGGTTACATATCCTTCGGGATACGTAACCTGGAAGTATTTTTCCGGATTTCGCCGCATGCGCAGAAATGCTCTACGTGCTGCGTCCATGCACAGAAGCGGCAGAAACACTCTATGTGCCACACACATGCGCAGAAGCGGCACCTCCTGTTGAGAATTCCTCGGGATCTGACCAGAGCTCCAGAATGGATCCCATTCGCAACTGGAGGTGCCACTGTATAAGAGAACAAGAAGTGTGTGTGCGCGCGCATTGTATATATAGAATGTTTTTTTCTGATCAAGAAAGGGGCAATGATCCTTCTGGTAAAAGAAAGAAAATATGGTGATTTTAATGGCTGAATAAAGTGATAACTCATAGTATTTTCTTTCTTGCAAAGCATAAACTATGGCCAGAACTGCAGTTAATAGAGCAGAGAAAGCAGAGGCGTTTGGGAATAAAGTTAAAACACTGAGGTATTTATTGAGTCTATCAGTCTTCAAACAGAACCTAACATGGTGGTATTTCAGCTCAAAACAACAGACTGAGCTTCAGTGTAGATTTTTATACTTTTTGTAAGATTCGCTTTCCCCTCCATCAAATACCCACAGATAGAACCATAAAGCCTCTTGCCATAAAATGGCTCTCCCGTGATTTTCTACTTTTGCATCATGTTTCAGGTGGGACAAGGGTCAGTGGTTATAAAGAGCCACAGGATTCCGTGAGTACCAAGACACCACCCTTTAGCTGGTTTTCAGACCAGGTGAGATTCAGTCACATAAGCAGCATTGGCATAGTGATGTTTCAGACCATGGGGTGGTACCCTTTCACTGCGTGTTCATCTTAATAAGTGTCACTAACACATCAGGTCTGTATGCTTGGGCTACTCTGTTTAGGGAAGGAGGCTGCAGTTTCCACTTTTATTAGTCTGGCATGAAATTAACATCCACTTTAAACAAAATGGGAAACAAATGGCGGCCATGGCTGCCAAAGAAAGCAAGAGCTCTTGGATCTCGCAAAGGCTAGATGCAGCCATGTAGCAGATCAACATACTCCTCTGCTGATTACTTTGCACCTTTGCAATTAAACTTGTGGCATATCACAAGGCTGGAACGAGCACTCTGGAATGAGTTCCCTGATTGCGCAACAGCCCTGCAACTCCCTAGAGTCATCGGTAGAGCAGACAATAGGATGCAGATGCCGCTTCAGGCCTTTGGCAACCTTTCCAGGTGAATGGGAGAACCTTGCCAGCATACACACATGCCAACATGGAAAATCACAGCGTTACTCTGGGATGTGATGGGGGGGTGTGATGGAGAGGCCTTTTAATAATGGAAGGCTCTCTACAGCAATGAATTTTTCATCTATTTATCCCCAGTGAAATGTGCAGCAGGGAGTCTTGGGGGCATCTGGTCAAATGTCCTTTAGTCCAGACAGACAGAGGGGTGGACAAGGCCTTAGGTGATAAGCAACACAGGCCTCTCTGATTCCCGTGAAGTTTGAGGCAATGCAAGAAAACAACCAGTAGCTACAGAATTGTCCACACCAGACTCCCCTCCAACCTGGTGTCCTCCATATGGACTTGCAGTACCCATCATCCTTAATAATCGGCCATGCTGACTCAGGTTGATGGGAGTTGTAGTCCAAAACATCTGGAGGGCACCCAGTTGGAGAAAGCTGGCCTTGACCTAGATCCTATTGAATGATTAAGATCAAGAGTCCCATGGAACGTGTTCTAAGTTCTGACGCCTGATCCACACACACACACACACCCCTTCGATACCCCCATCCAGCCACATCACTAATGGTTGCTTGCACTCCCTCCCTCCCACATAGTAGGAAACTATGTGCTTTTCCATAGATTAGCTCGTTTTGTGTTCTTAGGGACACAAATCATTATGCGTTACAACGGTATTCCCAATTTACTGTATTTGTTTTATTTGTGATTTTATTACTTATTCCACATTTTCTGTATTTTCCATGTGCTTCATACCACTTTCATCCATTTAGAACTCTTTTACATGGAAACCTGGGCTCCTCTCCACCAGCTAATGTGTTGAAGGCTTTATAAACAGTCTTGTTTCATTGTTTTCCCTGCATGTTTCAGTCCCCAGAGTGTGTGACTCAAGTTATGTTTGGTCCGATTCCGAATGTTCTGTAAGGTAGGAGAGAGAGGGGAGATGAAGGAGGGAAGTGGGAGGGAGAGTAGGTGAGAGAAAAGCAGCTATTAATGTGATAAGCTGTGGAAAATAAGAAACATTAAACCGACTCAACTCATCTTCCAATTAGGGAAAGTTTCATATTCTAATGGCAGTGGCCTATTTCAACAGAGGTGGTTGCTAGATCCATAATTTTAAGTGGCCCTAGACATTCTGCCTAGACCTTCTTTCAGTTTCTTTGAACCAAGGATGGGGACCTTCTTAACTTCATGGTAAGCCTTTGGTATGTGTGCACGCATGACAGTAGTGTGTAGGGGTCAGAGACAAAAATGAGTAAAGCAATAGATGTCCTATGGTGCCAGGTTGTGGGCAAATGGCAGTGGTTTGGTGTAAACAGCCTCACAGACCCTTAGGACCCATGCCAAGCCAAAATTGGCCCATAGGCTGGAGGTTCCTCACGCCTGCTATAAGGGATTCTAGAAGAAAGCCATGCTGTGATAAGCATATCCTGACTGTGACCCCCGATCCAAGGAGATAAGTAACAATACAACCTTTAGAACGCATCTTAGAATCATAGAATCATAGAATCATAGAATCATAGAATCATAGAATCATAGAGTTGGAAGAGACCACAAGGGCCATCGAGTCCAACCCCCTGCCAAGCAGGAAACACCATCAGAGCACTCCTGACATATGGTTGTCAAGCCTCTGCTTAAAGACCTCCAAAGTAGGAGACTCCACCACACTCCTTGGCAGCAAATTCCACTGTCGAACAGCTCTTACTGTCAGGAAGTTCTTCCTAATGTTTAGGTGGAATCTTCTTTCTTGTAGTTTGGATCCATTGCTCCGTGTCCGCTTCTCTGGAGCAGCAGAAAACAACCTTTCTCCCTCCTCTATGTGACATCCTTTTATATATTTGAACATGGCTATCATATCGCCCCTTAACCTCCTCTTCTCCAGGCTAAACATGCCCAGCTCCCTTAGCCGTTCCTCATAAGGCATCGTTTCCAGGCCTTTGACCATTTTGGTTGCCCTCCTCTGGACACGTTCCAGTTTGTCAGTGTCCTTCTGATGGTGGCCCTGTATAGGAAAGTTTTTTTTTAAATGTTTTATATTTTATTATGTTTTTATATATGTTGGAAGCTGCCCAGAGAGGCTGGGGCAACCCAGCCAGATGGATGGAGTGTTGTTGTTGTTGTTGTTAAATAGGACGTCCCTATTTTCATTGGGAAAATGTTGGAGGGAATGGTTTTGTGGAGAAATGGAAACTGCCAAAGATGGAATCAAACACTAAAGATAACAGAGAAAGGTGTGGCTGTTGCTGGATGGGAAGAGAGGTTCATTTAGAAGACAAGGGGGCAGGACTCAGTTAAGACTGCTGGTTCACTGGAAGACTTCACAGATTGAATTACTGGACACAGAACTTTGGTAGCTTAGCTGTGTGAAATTCCTCACCCTACGTTATTGGAAAAACAAGAGATAAGAATACACTGTGATTAAAAACGGCATCTCATGCTTGAAATATAAATTGCTAAGCCCGTTTAATGTGGCTGTGGCAATTTACACCAGATGGTCTGGTGGCAAAACATAATTTCCTGCGTTATCAGTTGTAGGGTTATTAATTATTTCATGTTTACACTACTTGTGATTAAAAATATGTGTACACTATTTCACTCCCCCCTCTCTCATTGCAGTCTCTGCTCTGTGTTCCTCTGCTAGGGAACATGCAGCCAGTGGTAACAATAGAGAGGGCAAATTTCATGGGAGACCCCTGGCTGCAGAACACTCTCTCTCTCTCTCTCTCTCTCTCTCTCTCTCTCTCTCTCTGTGTGTGTGTGTGTTCCCCTCCCTCCCTTTCTTTCTACAGAAAGTTTCAACTGGTCCCCAGCATGGAGGTTTTAAGGTAGGTAGTCAATACATTATCATTTTACTATTAATGGTTTTTATCTGTTAGCTTTTCTGTTTCTTGTTGTTGCTACCTTGTTTTTATGCTGATTCTACTTATCTTTTTTATTGTTTCAAGATTATGTGTTAATGTTGTGAACCGTCTTGGGTGCTGAAAGGCGGCCTTGATAAATGGCTCTCGGTTAATAGCTCAGATGAACAGTTTTATGAGAAGCTATCCACACTTGCATTCAGAAGTGGATAGTGGGGTAGGTGGGGACTGAGCACTCGCTTGACCTTGCGGTAGCTGAGACACTGCTGTTTATTTGGAGGATATGGGTTGCAAGATGGCAGGGAGGCCAGCACAGTGCAAATGCACCAGCAGAGCCAATCCAGTGCTCCTGCCAGTGTGTTTGCACCTCACCTTCCTCCCTATCCTCCCAGTAATCAGCCACAACTCAGCTGTTGGGAGATCAGGTTAGTGCTTCCACACCCATCCCACCATACCTTCTGCTACTGCCGCTATTGTTTTGGACACTTTTTATTTTAAACCAAGTAAATTAACACATAACACTAACATTTTCTTTCAACACTTACAAAATAGTAATCATGGACTAGAAGACACGTGGGCATCTTAAATGGAGCAACAATATGCAACCACTCCCATTTTCTGAAAGCTCTGCTACTTTTTTGCTGGAGCTAATAACGTTGGACAAGTTGTTCTTCCGCCCGCCTCTCACGATCTGCTCTTTATCAACTCGGCCGTCTTCTTTTTTTGGCATGGGTAGGAGGTGAGACAAATGGACATGTCATGGTTTGGGGGCTATGGAGTCGTGCCGTGTTTGCATGATCTTCCCTTTTAGTGAGGTTTCTCAGCTCTCCCCGTTGCCGTCTTTGATCTTGGTCTTTGTTTTGTTTTGTTTTGTGCAAGGTTCCCCTTCTGTTTGGTTCTGGTTTGGGAACGGGGTTTCCCTCCTGCTTCGCAACAAGAAATATCGAGTTGTTATTGTCTCATAAATGCCAAGTGAAACCTGGCAAACCTTATTATCATTCTTTTGGCATTCCTTCACATGTCCCTACACATGTTTCACCTGAGTAAAATATCAACATTCCCTTTGAGTTTTGATTTGGGGGAGATTCGGTAGCAGCAGCAGCAACAGTGACTCATCCTTCTGGAAGTTTCATGCTGAAGAAGGGAGAGAAAGTGGATTTGAGGGCTGAGGAGGAGTGTGAGGTAGGGAGGGGAGAAGGCCTAAATTAAAACATCTGGCTAGGTAATTACATGCACTAAAAAGTTTACAGTCTAAACTACCCATACGTAATTGATCAAACTATAGTGATGTGTCACTTTCACTTACCCATATTAAGCAGTGGGCTTCACCTAGGTATACCCCATGCTAACCTCCACTGCTGACCTGCTACAGTACACTTATTAAAGCTGCAATTATGAGGTGATCCTTAATAGCTAGGGTCTTGCTTCAGAGGGGGGATTTCCCCCCCCCCTGTAGCTCACATGCGACAATTAAAGATAATTTAAAGTGTAAGTAATTGAGCTCAGTTTCTGGAAACTACTGTAGAGGTCTTGTCCCAAGCATCTGACAGGCGTAGTGGTGTATTTTGACAAGTTTTCTGCAGACTTCCATTAAATACCAACCAGGAGTTCTATTTTCTTTGGAGTCACTGGCCAGGAAATGGTGCTTGCAAAAGGTTAAGCCTCCAGAGGGGCAAGGGTGTTGCTCGCGTTCTGTACCATGGGGATCCAATTCCAATGTAAATCTTAATTTTCGGTCGCAATGGGTCTTGCCTCCCGTGCCATTTTGGAACCTCGGAGAAAACAGAATCTCGAGCCCTCCAAAACAGTTGTTTTCGAGCATTTTAAATGTTTGCCTGCCGCAGAAGCCTCAGACACATTGTGGAAGATTTGGAAGCAAATCCAAAAGGGGCAAACTCAGTTCATGTGAAACTTTGGGCTTTAGGGGCTCACAGTTGCCCTCAACCTTTATTCACCCTGAAAGCCTCACACAACGTTTGGTGGCATTCAAAGGCTACATGCCTATGAGTTTGACCGGAGCCAGTAGCTAGCAGGGCTTGGGGCTGGTGAGGGGTGGAAACAATCCCCACATACCCTCCCTGGATACTGACCTCCTCAACACAATTGCACTTCCCCAGGCAGCCAAACATATCCTTTGTGGGCTTCAGAATGCATAATTTACAACGGGAAGATGACAAAGAGCCAGCACAGATTGTTTGGTTTTTGTTTTGTTTTTTTCAAAAAAAAAATCATTTTATAACACAAATAAAGAATACAAACAGAAAAACAAACAATACAAACAAATTCTTGTCATATCCTAAACATTGTTAAGTGGGCTTCCCCAAGTCCCACCTATCTGATTTTCATTTTACTTCATCTTTAGCAGTTTACATATATCATAGTTTCTAACCATCTTTTTTTATCACACTTAAAATAACTTCACATTTTATCGCTTACAAATAATATTATTTTAAAATACACTATCTTCTACTTCTAACCCTACAGCCTATATCCACTTCCAAAGCTATTCTAAAATTTAAATATTAACATATTTTTTTTAATATTCCTTAAACTTCTTCCCTGAGAGTGCCCTGAGAATGAGGTTTAAAAATGGAAGCCTCTTTTCCAGGGGAATAAAACACCTGGGAGAAACTGGAGGACATATTCCAGCACAGCACTGGCTTGTGCTGGTGTAATTCCTATAGATTTTTTATTTTCCCGTTTATTGCTTTTAAAACATTTTTAAAGTTACTTATGGCACTTATAAGATATAGCCTAAGTGGTGCAGTGGATTGGGTGCTGGCGCTGGGCCAAAGCAACCTGGTTCAAATCCCTGCTCAGCAATGGAGCTTAGTGGGTGGCCTTGGCAAGCCACCCCAACCTATCTAGTTGTTACGACAGTAAAACAGGATAACCCCCTTGCACACCACCTGATCTTGCAGGGGAAGTGTGATACTTTAATCTCTGAGTTATTCTTGAGCAAAGTATTATAAGTGTTGTGTGAACAGAGTGCCCTTTACAAGCCTATTCTTGGAGAACCAGCCATCCTCTTGTGCGCAAAGGCCAGACAGGACAGGATGTCACAAGATGACAAGACCATGGCTGGGTTGTCAGGGTTTTCTTAGGACAGACCATCTGGCAACTTGTAGAAGGACACAGTACCTGAATGGGAATGCTGTGAATTTAAATGTTTTCTGCTGAACCAATAACCAAACTGAAACCCAGCTAACCTTTGACATTTGCACTTCTACAAAATTTACAAAGCAGATCTCCAAGGAAAATGCATGTATTTTAGAGGAAATTGCACACACAAAAATGCATATATTAGTGAAAATAATATACAAAAATGCCTCATATTGGAGGGAAATGCTTGCCAAAAAAAATATGTGTACAGTCATACGGAATCCGTTCCGGAAGTCCGTTCAACTTCCAAAATGTTTGAAAATCAAAGCACGGCCAGTTGGAAGCCGCAGAATCCCTGTTGGACATTTGGGTTCCAAAGACCTTTCACAAACCAGAACACTCACTTCCAGGTTTTCAGCATTCAGGAACCAAAACGTCCGAGTACCAAGGTATAAGGGGTCCAAGGTACGACTATATTTGGAAAGATGTGGACCAAAATGCACACAGATCTCCATGCAGACTTCTTTTTAAAAAAATCACAAAGTGAATTTAAGATTGGAAGTATTTCCCTCCCTCTCTCCCTCTCTCTCCTTCTCCTCACCCACAAACACCAAGAGTGACCCCAACTTACCTCCTGCCTGTATTGCTCCTTCATTGAATGTGTTGGCCTGTGCTTCTGGGATACTCTTCCATTCCAAGCAAGTACAGCAGGCAAGTGGGTACTGGGCTAGCCCTGCAAGAATGTGCCTGTCTGCCACTAGGGCTGGAGTCAGGGGTGGAGCAAGACAATCGGGTGCCTGGGGCGGCGCATGTGCCCTGCGCCAGTTGCCCATGGGGCAAGGCAATCTGTGGCAGGATGCTCCGCGGGGCCTCTGAGGAGTCTTCCTGCCTCCTCCCACTCAGCCGCCCTACAGGTGAGGGGGAGGTGGAGGGCAGACAGTTTGGGGCAGTGTGCCACCCCACATTTTGTCACCCCCCTCAGTGGTGACACCTGGGGCGTACCACCCCCACCACACACCCCTTGCCTCACCCCTTTCTGGAGTTGTTGCTTCCTTGCAGAGGGTACCACATGACTACCATCATGGAACTCCGCTAGTAATGGCAACCTGTCAGCCAGGGAAGCGCCTCCACTTTCTTCCCCCCTCTATCAGTCTTCCCCTTTTCACACAATTATGACAGCTGCAGTGCCACTGCCACTACTCGCCACACAGCAGTCACCCTCCCTCTGGGTGCCCATTTCAAATTCTGCACTCACACATTGGAGATGCAGATGAATGCCACCACTTCTCCCTCAGCCTGCCCAGTTTACTGGGTAGTTTTGTTCACATACGCTGGAAACTGAACACAGATTTGTAATTGAAATACGTACATTTCGATTGTCAAACCGAGCAGGTGGGGAAGCTTTCTTTAACAGCAACAGGGGAGCCTAGATGCCCCCCAACCATCCGAGCTGATTTTTGATCCCCCTGGGTTGGCAACCGTACCTTTTAATTGTCCCTCATACGGGAAAATTTGCCTGGCAAGATCCGATGTCTCAAAGAGATTTCTTCAAATAGGCATTTAATTCCTGTCCAAAACATCGTGCCTCCTGAAGTTCTTAAGGCATCGTGAGTTGCTAGTAAACAATTACGTGTTATGATTTGGATAGCAAACTCCATTGCCCAGGGCTACCTTGATGACATTAGAATTCACGTTTCTTAATTAAGAATCTAGCATTTGACCTTTGTGATAGGAAACATATGGTCAGCGGCTTATTTGTGTGCATCCTGCTGTTAGTGCTTCCTCTCTTTTTCTTTGGAGTCTTTCCCCCCCCCTTCCACCAGTCTCTTATTTCTCCAGGCCTGGTTTGAAACTCATAGGAAAACCTATACTCATTGGGCCAGACCTGCATTGGCGGTGGGACAACATCAGTTGGACGTTACTACCTTTGTACTGTAGCATAACAACAGCACTCTCATGTTACGTCAGTGAGCCTTGTGTGAGCTCCAGGTTTTGGGGAACCCCTGAGCAGTTCCGGTTCTCCTTGCTGTACTCACTTGCTTATGCTCTCCCTCTAAACTAAAGGTTCCCCATTTCCCTCCCCACCCAATGGGTTACTTGAAAATGTTGATGGTCATGGCAGAACAATTAATGATTTTTCCGCGTGCTATAGCAACTGCACTGTACTAGATGCTGTGTGACTTTTTTGTTATTTTTATTGCTTCTTTTATTTCCCATATTTTATTTTATTGTACTGCAGTTTGTGTTCCGCAGAATTCAAGTCACAATAGAGAAAAATACAACATAAGAAATAAAAGAAGCAATTGAAATGCATTTGAAAATTGAATGAAGGTTCTAGTTACAGGCAGGTAGCCATGTTGGTCTGCCATAGTCGAAACAAAATAAAAAAATTCCTTCCAGTAGTTAGTTAGTTAGAGACCAACTAAGTTTGTTATTGGTATGAGCTTTCGTGTGCCTGAAGAAGTGTGCATTCACACAAAAGCTCATACCAATAACAAACTTAGTTGGTCTCTGAGGTGCTACTGGAAGGAATTTTTTTATTTTGAATGAAGGTTGCAGAACATGGACCACAGCTTGGGAACTTCGGCTCTAGGTCTTTAGTTGGTAGGTCATGGGCCCGTTATTGGGTCATGGTACGAGTTAAGGTGGGTTGCAACAGCAGCACTACCACCATGCAAGAAAGAAGGAAATGGGTCCCCAAATGCATGTCTGAGTTAAAAGTGGATCTCAGGTTTTAAAAGATTGGAGACCGCTGCTCTAAACCCAATCTGTTACACTGTCCAGAGGGAGGTGGCAGGATTAATAGAGGCTGCTGTGCCTTCTCCTTGGTGTTGTCATTGTTCACTTGCAAATGAACAGGCAGAAAGACCAGAGTAGGAGACTGAGGATGCCCTGGGGGTTGACAGAAGTGTCTCTGTTGGTTTGCAGGCCTCAACAGATGCCTGATGGTGCCAACCGAGAGCTGCCACAATTGTAATTCTGCAGCTGCACCTGGCCAAGCACACCACAATTGTGGAGAGTTAGCATAGGTCATAAAGGAACAGGCAGAATATTAATTTAAAAGCAGGTACAAACAACTTAATATTTAACAATTAGAACATAAGAGCCTGCTGGATCAGATCAGTGGCTCATCTAGGACCAAACATTTTCTCACAGTGGTCAACCTCATGGTTTGGGAGTAGCTGCCAGGACCAAATAACACCACTGCTAAAGGATCTACACTGGCTCGCAGTATGTTACTAAGCACAATTCAAAGTGTTGGTGCTGACCTTTGAAGCCCTAAACGGCCTTGGCCCAGTATACCTGAAGGAGCATCTCCACCACCATTGTTCAGCCCGGACACTAGAAGTGAAGTTACAAGAAACCAGGCAAAGGGCCTTCTTGGCAGTGGCACCCTTCCTGTGGAAGGCCCTCTCATCAGATGTCAAGGAGATAAAGAACTACGCAGTGGTACCTCGGGTTAAGAACTTAATTCGTTCTGGAGGTCCGTTCTTAACCTGAAACTGTTCTTAATCTGAGGTACCACTTTAGCTTATGGGGCCTCCTGCTGCCGCCACACGATTTCTGTTTTCATCCTGAAGCAAATAGTACCTGAGGTACTACTTCTGGGTTATCAGAGTCTGTAACCTGAAGCGTTTGTAACCTGAAGCGTTTGTAGCCCGAAGTACCACTGTATAACTTTTAGAAGACATCTGAAGGCAGCCCTGTATCTGGAGGTTGTTAATGCTTGTGTTATATTATGTTTTTATATGTGTTGGAAGCTGCTCAGTGTGGTGTAGTGGTTAAGAGCGGTAGTCTTGTAATCTGGGGAACTGAGTTCGCTTCCCCGCTCCTCCACATGCAGTTGCTGGGTGACCTTGGGCCAGTCACACTTCCTTGAAGTCTCTCAGCCTCACTCACCTCACAGAGTGTTTGTTGTGGGGGAGGAAGGGAAAGGAGAATGTTAGCTGCTTTGAGACTCCTTAGGGTAGTGATAAAGCGGGATATCAAATCCAAACTCTTATTCTTCTTCTTCTTCTTCTCAAAGTGGCTGGGGCAACCCAGCCAGATGGGTGAGGTATTATTATTATTATTATTATTATTATTATTATTATTATTATTATTATTATTATTTGCCTGCAAGCAGGACCTGAGCATCTCCTTTCTAGCCACTGGTGTTCAGAAGCATACAGTGGTACCTTGAATTACAAACACCTCGGGTTACAAACACTTTGGGTTACGGACTCAGCTAAGCTGGAAGTATTACCTCGGGTTAAGAACTTTACTTCTAGATGAGAACAGAAATCACATGGTGGTGGCGAGGCGGCAGCAGGAGACCCCATTAGCTAAAGTGGTACCTCAGGTTAAGAACAATCTCAGGTTAATCTCCGGAAAGAATTAAGTTCTTAACCAGAGGTACCACTGTACTGCCTTCAACAGTGGGGGCAGAACACAACCATATTTCAAACAGTGAAAATGCTGAGCTTTTGCAAAATTGCAAAAAAAATGCCATTTTTTTAGCTTCTTTTTTGAAAAAACAGCAAAAACAGCACTGTCAACATGGGCTGCCATACATCCAGATTTCTGTGCTAGAGACAGCGGGATTCCACATTCCGGGAAATCCCAGACATATGGCAACCCTACCTAAGCTGTATCCAAAACTACGACTTAAAAACAATAAAACAGCATCATAAAAACAGATTCAATATGGGGGTTCAGGGTCCCAGTTTATGGGTAATGGGAATCTTGGGCAAAGGTATGTGTGTGTTTTTATATATTGGGGAGAATCGAATAACAGATGTCTCAACTCAGTCTCCAAATCTTTTCTCTTTGTCAAACTGAAGCATTCAGAGTCTTTAAAAAAAAATAGCAACACTCTGAAAACTTGGCAAGAGATTTGGGTAGGAAAGATGGGTAGGAAAGAAAATGAATTAGACAATAAATGGTTGTTTTTAAGTGAGTGTGTGTGTGTGTGTGTGTATATATATATATATATATATATATATATATATATATATATATAGTGGTTGGCCAATTTGGCAAAGAATTCTGTGGAAAACAGTGAAATGGAGTTAGGGATGTTCTCCCCCCCCCCCTGAACTTGCAGGGTTCTTATAAGCAATAATTTAATTACAGCAAAAACAGTCATATAGACACAGCTTCAGGGATATATCCCATAAAAGCATATTTGATTATGCAGCGTACTTGATGCTAAAATTATTTCTGAAGCAGGAGTGGGTGATGTAATACCACCAGTATTTATGATTGTTTTAATTTATTGTAAAGCATGTCGTAAAACGGAAAATTACTACTGGTGACGATCACATTTCCAGCCAGACACATTTAAAATTGAGTGTGTTCTATGTTTTCCTCTTAATTGGCTGAAGCTGGAGGCCACGATCCAGTCAAAGCAAAGCACTTCGAAGTCTCATTGACTGCAAGGGAAATTAGTGAGACTTAAATGTTATTATATTTGACGGGCACACATCCAGAGACTCCTCATTGCTAGCAACTGGTATTCAAGGACACACCACTTCTGGTCCTACATGGGAGTAATCCTAGGATAGCTCAGTTGGTAGAGAATGAGACTCTTAATCTCAGGGTCCAGGGTTTGAACCCCATGTTGGGCAAAATATTTCTGCCTTGCAGAGCATTGGACTAGATGACCCTCGTGGTCGCTTCCAATTTTATGATTCTATGAGTGCCTGACCATTGTGACCATTAGCCACTGATTACTTGATTGCTTTGCAACTTTCCAATGCCATCTAATTGAAATACTATACTCTTGCATTCCAGTCATAAGGTGCTGTCAAATATGATATGCTGCTGGTGAGTTTCAGAACTGTTTCCCAGGAATCTCTGAGTTCTTTGGAAGCTTCTTAAGCTTCATCAGTGGAAAGACCACTTCAGCTTTCAGTTTTGCCCCTACTGCTGATCTTCTGCAGTGGCAGCCCCAGGGGAACATCAGGTACGGTATATCCTGAGATACACTCTCAATTCATGGTGAAGCCCAGATCTCTTTTAAGCAAACCAAATGTCTGCCCCTAGGGCGTCTTCCAGAATCCTTTGCAAAATGCAGAAATTCTATGGCAGATCGAACGTTCAAAAAACACTTTGCAACCTCATTATAGATGATCTACAAATAGAAATTTATGAATATGCCTCAATCTATTCTGACATTCTTTCACATTTTCATCTGGTTCCCACTCCCTCCATTCTACTGCAATTGGTTTATTTTGTATAATTATTTTATTTCACTGATGTGGAAGCAACCTTTTTTTTGGTTACAGTTCTAACCATGCCTACTCAGAAACAGGTCCCATTAAATTCACTGAAGCTTACTCCCAACCTATCTTGCTAGCTTGAGTTTTCACTTCCACATAGCCTCGTCATCCTGGATGGATCTACACACGGGGAGGGGGCTATAAATAAATAATAAATTAAATTGTTATAACAAAATAAAAAAACTCTGTGTAAAATCACATAGAAAAGTTTTGTGCTCTACAGCACCATCTGGTGTTGCATGTTTATAATTCATTTAAAACACTGGTTTGTTTTTACTAACGTAACTGAGTCCCCTGTCTCATTTCCCCCACTTAGACAGGGGCAGTGTAGCACAATGTTGATATTTTGATCTTTGGCATTCTGGATTGCATGAATTATTCTTTTGCCACAAGTAATGCTGCTTAACCATATATAATTTTTATTTCTAATGCCACATTTTATTCCATAAATGCATGTTTTGCTTTGTTTTTGCTTTGCTTTTCACTTAGATTGGATTTTTTATTGTAATGTATTCATAAAATCTTATAAACACACAAAGAATGCATATTTTAATTCAGATAATGGTCGTGTGTGTGCATCTGCTAAAAAATTGCAAGGCTCGAGCAAGTTTCCATGCGAAAAGAACACTCCTGAATGACACATTCCATTTTTTGTTCGTTTTTAAATTCACAGTAGGAAGTAGATGAAGTCTACAATCCTAACCTCGCTGAACTAGGAGCAAGTCCCACTGAAATCACACATTTATCCAACAGTAAGCCCCATGGAACACAGTAAGGCTTCTTTCTGAGTAAACATGCATTGGTTTGTGCCATTGGCTCTTTGTAAATCACAGGTTATAAAAGCCATAGGTTTGCATGAACAGACATTTGCCCAGTGACCCACATATTTCGGGATGTCTCTGTGCACATAGACTAGGGAAAAGAGCATGAGAAATGACTAGAAATGTAGAACTAACGCTGAGATTGTACAAAGCCCAGTATTTATAACTTAGCAGATGATTCTGTGCTGAGGGAGCAAACGACTGCTGCTCCAACCTGAGTGTACTACTTATTGCCTCACAAATGTGGAAATGCCAGATTCAATCCTGCAATGACACACCCAAATACTTACTCTGGTTATACGCTTCTTAGAAGTCGGTGTAAACTTCTTTCAAACAGCTGAGGAACATCCCGTCTGGTTTTCCAGACGGTTATGTGCAAACCCACAGACAGGTATCTCCAAACCATGGTTCTGGCACAGGGCAGTTCACCGCAAACAGATCTGAGCAGCCAGTCCTCTGGGTGGACTTTGGGCTGTTTACTCATGTCACTGGCAAAGGTTTGCCATACCGCAAGCCATGTCAAGCTTGACATGTGGAAAGGCAGGTGAGGTTATTTCTAATTATACCTCTGGGAAAGGACTTACGTGAGCTCACACGTCCAAGTCACGAGAAAGGGCTACTCTATTCCGAGCCGTTTAGCTAGCATTTCTTTCCTGGCCTAACAGGTTATATAAATTAAGGAGACTCTGAGATAGGGCTGTATGGAACTAAATGTGATGAGTAACTGCTTATTCGGAAGCACCAACGCTATGTGTGTGGCTAAGCATGCAATAACTTGATAATGTATGCGTTAGAGAAATCAGTTCTCATGACACCGACGGTGAGAGATGGAAGGGAGTTTTATTAGTATTTGCACCTGTGGCAACATTTCATCGATCCTGTTCTAACATATCGTACGGATTATATTTACACTTGCGGGCGGCAGGAAAAAGGAGGTTGCCTTTATTGGAATATAACTAGGTCACAACTTTATTAACATTTACAATCTGCAGTTACTTCATCTGCGATCAGCCTACACGGGTGGGTGGAAGATTCCCCTCTCCTCCACCCTGGCTTGGCTACCCATGCCACTGTTTGACCTTCAGACACCCTTCTGTCTAAGACGATTCCTTGTGCTTGGCCATTGACTTAGACCAAGGGAAATTCTTTATATGCTGAACAGTTCCTACCCTGCTCACTGAGCTGCTGTTTACCATGTGTTTCCAGCCCTGGGGGAAGAGTTCCACCTGATCCTGTGTTAGGCACAGGTGGCTGACTTCACTGTCTAGGGACTTTCCTCTCTCTTATGTCTTCCACCCTGCGTACGCACCCCACTGCTTTCCATTGGTCGGCTTTGTTCCTCTTCTCTCCCTTCCCTCCCCACCTCTCACAACCATTTCTACTGTTAGGCCTGTGGCTAAATTCTACAGACAGAAGGTGCAGACTTCAGAGAAAAAAAGACGTCTATGTGGCGTTGTTGTTTTAATTGTTCAGAATAACTTTCGTTACGGTGCACATTACATCTTTGTCTCAAGAAAGGTAAAAAGAGAGGAAAGGGAGGTGCACGTGGTGAACATTAATAATAAAACAAAACTAAATCAAACAGTCTAAAATTGATAACGATTGCATACCCTCCAACATTTCTCCGATGAAAATAGGGACATCCTATTCAATACCTTGCAACATTTCTCTGAAGAAAACAGAGACGTCCCCTCCAACAAAAATAGGGGTGTTCTATTCTATATCCTCTGACATTTCTCTGCTGAAAATAGAGACATCCTACCAGCACGGGTGGCGCTGTGGGTTAAACCACAGAGCCTAGGACTTGCCGATCAGAAGGTTGGCGGTTTGAATCCTGCCAACCTAGAAGTTCAAAAGCATGTCAAAGTGCAAGTAGATAAATAGGTACCGCTCCAGCAGGAAGGTAAACGGTGTTTCCGTGCGCTGCTCTGGTTTGCCAGAAGCAGCTTAGTCATGCTGGCCACATGACCCGGAAGCTGTACGCCGGCTCCCTAGGCCAATAAAGCAAGATGAGCGCCTCAACCCCAGAGTCATTCACGACTGGACCTAATGGTCAGAGGTTCCTTTACCTTTACCATATCCTCCAACATTGGAAATAGGTGGAAATAGGGACATCCTAAGGGAAAGCGGGACATTCCAGGATCACATGAAAAACTGGGGTGGCTTCTCTTAATCTGGGACTGTCCCTGGAAAATTGTGACACTTGGAGGGTGTGTGATTTCAAGTAACACACAAAGCAGTAGTGGAAGGAAAGAAGCACTGTGCACTTCTTCCCTTCCCAAAAGGTAGCGCTTCTTTGCTGGTCATTGAAATGAAAATCATTTAGAGGCATGAATCAGCTCAGAGGGGAGGCTATTCCAAACACACTCAGGAGACAGTTCTTTCACCTTGAGGTGTTTTGGCCAGAGACAGACAGCAGCCTTCAGGGTTGTAATCAGTGGTAATCACTGGCAACAATATGTGTGCACACATATTTTCATGAGGAATTCAGTGTTGTGGACAACGAGAATTATTTTGTAATCAGTATAATCAGTTCAGCTTGCTGGGAACCAACTGAGATCCAAAATAAGTGGTGAAGGGTGGTCTACAAATCTAGATGATAAACAAATGGCGGCTGCTACTGCTGTGTGAGATAGATATGTCAGTATAGGAATCATGCTTATTAGCACTTAGTGCAAGTCTTCCTTTAAAGTTCATCAAAACAGCCCTAATGTCAGGGATGAATTATTCATTTTAAGTATCCATTGCATTTATATCCCATATTTTTGTCCAAGGAGCTCAGAGTGGCACACACGGTTCTCCTCAGTTAATTGCCACAACAACCCTGTGAGGTAGGTTAGACTGAGAGGCAGTGTCCGGCCCAAAGACGCCCAGCAGGGATTTGAGACCTGGTTTCCCAAGTCCTAGTCCAACACTTTAACCACTACACCATGCAGCCTCTCATGATGGTGAAGTGTTTTAGTGCATCTGATCACCACAATGCATATGTGAGGAATGCCTCAGCCGACTTTAAATTCTCTACCGGTCTACAGTGGTACCTCAGGTTAAGAACTTAATTCGTTCCGCAGTTCTGTTCTTAACCTGAAACTGTTCTTAACCTGAAGCACCACTTTAGCTAATGGGGCCTCCCGCTGCTGCCATGCCATGATTTCTGTTCTCATCCTGAAGTAAAGTTCTTAACCTGAGGTACTATTTCTGAGTTAGAGGAGTCTGTAACCTGAAGCGTCTGTATCCTGAGGTACCACTGTATATGATTTCAAAGGGTCTTTTATGGATTCGCTTCACAGTTGTGAGCCTTAGGGTATCCTAGGTCTGCCTTCCCATAGAATATTTCTACATTCAGCAAAATGTCTGCCAAGAGGTACCTCTGTGTGTGAGCAGCTGTTGTCACTTTTTGTGATAGGGAATCCTTACAGGGTTTCCCTTTCTCTGTATCACATTTGCCCTACACGGGGGAAATGTGGGGTGATGATGATGATGATCTATTAAATTTGTTTACCACCCAGGGTGGTTCACAACATAAAATTACAAAATAAGAGTACAAAATACATAACAATTAAAAAGCAAAGCAAAACCCCCAAACACATTTTTAAAGTCACACAATGTGGCGCTGTGGTCTAAACCACTAAGCCTAGGGCTTGCCGATCAGAAGGTCGGTGGTTCGAATCCCTGCTCCGGCCAATCTAGCAGTTCGAAAGCACGTCAAAGTGCAAGTAGATAAATAGGTACCGCTCCGGCGGGAAGGTGAACAGCGTTTCTGTGCGCTGCTCTGGTTCGCCAGAAGCAGCTTAGTCATGCTGGCCACATGACCCAGAAGCTGTACGCCGGCTCTCTCGGCCAGTAAAGCGAGATGAGCGCCGCAACCCCAGAGTCGCTCGCGACTGGACCTAATGGTCAGGGGTCCCTTTACCTTTAATGTTATCAGCCGAACACCTGGTTGAAGAGAATTGTGTGTGTGTGTCTCCCCCCTTTCTGGTCCTTAAAGATATGTATTGAAGGTGCCGGGCGGGTCTTCCTGGGGAGAGCATTCCACACATGGGAAGCCACTACAGAAAAGGCCCATTCTCAGGTGATTGCCGCAGGGTCTGGGTCAGTTCATTTGGGGTGAGGCGGTCCTTGAGGCATTGCAGTCCCAAGCCATTAGAGATAAAGCTAGCCTTGCATGGTTATCTGAATATTACCCTCATAACATTATGCCACAAAAAGTAAAGGTAGCCTTGTTGGCCCATAATCAAAAATCCAACATTCACATTCGAGCTATATCCTTATTAGATAAACCAAAATCATCTTGGTGATTCCCCCAGCACCAGTTAACGAAGGAGGCTTGAGTGTGGTTGTGGAATAGACACGAAGACCCCGAGGAAAGTCAAATTCCGCTGCGAGGTTGGCTTTTCAAAACATTTCAGGAGAGTCTGTCTGCCGTATCACGGTCTCCATCCCACAACCAGATGGAAAACGAACAGCAGCTTACAGGCAGTTCTTCTGTTCTAGGACTATTGACTCATCAGGGTGGCTGAGGGTGTGTAACCTTGTCATCCTCTTAGCAAGAACTATTTCTGTCTCTCAAACAAACACCGGGTGAAAAGCAGATGAAAAATTACCTTGCGGCTTCCCCTAAGGAAAGCCTCACAGGTCCCACGTGAGAAGCCCATCAACAAGCCCTCTCTCTTTTGATCTGCTGAATCTTGGATTCAGCTCCCCTCACCACCACCCTCCACCCCACACACAAAAAAATACCTCATCACAAATACCAGTGTACTAACCTCAGGAAAACAAACTAAGAATGGTTGGCTGAGATCCTAGTGGGGCTGAAAGCTTTTGAGTGCGAGCCAGGCTGAACGGAGCATTCTGTTGTTGTTTTTTAAGAGACCTCAATTCATTAAGACCAGGAGTTGGGTAATGGATCCCAGAATGGTGATCAGTCCAATGTACTTTTCTGCTGCTGCTGCTGCTGCTTATCCAAGGCAAGGGGGAAAAGAGGAAACCTTGGAAAACATTATTTTTTGGAAGGGGGGGGGGGTCGGCTTTATTTGGCATTGCTATTCAGGCTAATTTGCATTTCATTAAAGGAGATTGTGTTTGCCCAAATGTTATTTGGCTCTGATCTTTTCCAACCACATAGGGGTTTGGTTTTTAAAAACCTTTTAAGTGATGTGTTTCCCTCTTTTGGCAGAAGCATTTGCAGCGAGGATATTACTTTACTCTTACATGGAGTAACAGATTCAAAAGTGTTTCAACTGTCAGTAAGATATGAGGAATGTGAATCTGATGAAAAGATCTGGAGCGTGATCCAACCAAAGTTGAATCTTTCCCAGTTCCATTCATTGCATTGGGAGAATTACACATTTGCTTATGTCAATAAGATCTGGCTGTATGACATAATAATAATAATAATAATAATAAGAAGAAGAAGAAGAAGAAGAAGAAGAAGAAGAAGAAGAAGAAGTAGTTGTTGTTGTTATTATTTATACCCCACCCATCTGGCTGGGTTTCCCCAGCCACAAAATATTAAAATAAAATATTCTATTAAACGTTAAAAGCTTCCCTAAACAAGGCTTTCTTCAGATGTATTCTAAAAGTCTGGTAGTTGTTTTCTCTTTGACATCTGGTGGGAGGGCATTCCACAGGGCGGGCGCCACTACCGAGAAGGCCCTCTGCCTGGTTCCCTGTAACTTGGCTTCTCGCAATGAGGCAACCACCAGAAGGCCCTCAGCACTGGACCTCAGTGTCCGGGCAGAACGATGGGGATGGAGATGCTCCTTCAGGTATACTGGACCGAGCCAATTAGGGCTTTAAAGGTCAGCACCAACACTTTGAATTGTGCTCGGAAACATACTGGGAGCCAATGTAGGCTCACATTGTCGTGAAGGGCAAAATAAGGTAAATCAGAGGTAGAACGATTCTTCTGGCATTGCATTATATTGAAATGAAAGGTTCGTAGAAGTGCTGAACATTAATGGACCTTAGGCCAAGCTGAAACTTTTCCGTGTCACTGGAAATAGAGTAATTTTTTCAAACACGTTCCTTCCTTTCAGTTTTTTTTGGGTTTTTTCCACAAGGGATACAAAAGTTTCTAAAAGTGTTTGTGTTCTTCTCTTACCTAACTCCCAGTCGTGACTGCACTCTGCCTAAGAACTATCCCCCCAAACTTCACACCCTCACTCTAACATCCTTTCAGAGTGAAAACAGTTGAATACCAGCAACATTGTCAGGGGCAGACTTCAGTAATCTTTCTTAATATGGCGCCCTATGCAAGGCCAAAATCTGGTGCCCCAAAATGGATCTTCTCAATTTTGTGCCCCCTCAGCTCGGCACCCTGTGCAAGGGAAGGAACAGACCATTCCATCCTAAATCCTGAGCTGGCATTGCCTTTCCTCTTAATTTGTTTAATCCCTCCTCTGTGGCAATAATATACTGCCGGATCTCATTGGCTTGGTAACATCATGACATTATCCCCGACTGACTATTTCAAAAAGAAGGGAGTTGCTCTAGCGTTGTGGAACCTCTTGGTCCAGATCTGAAGGTGGCCCTCCAAGCCTTTCTATTTGGTCCTTTGTCTCTCTCAAGCCACCACCACTATGTCCAGCCCACGCTCCTTACTGGTCCTCCCCTCTGCTGTCTCGCTCAGCCTTAGTTTTAAGCCCACCACATGACATGAAAGTAGGGTTGTCACCCATCCCTAGAAAAATGTGAACGTCCTTTCTTTGGAGAAAAGTGTCCTCTGTCCTGTTTGGCCTTCAAGTGGGACACTTTTCTCTCTCTCTCTCTTTTTAAATTTTATTTAACATAATTATTACAAAATATAAGCAAAATATTGCAAATACATACATACATATATATTTCAGATAAGCACACATATATAAAAAAAGAAGAAGGAAGAAGAAAGGAAGAAAAGAAAAAAGAAAAAGAAAAAAGGAGAAGAAAAAGAAGAAAAGCTGACTGATTTGATAAGACAAAAACCAAAAAATATAATTCAGAAACAATGGAAATGTTTAAATGACTATTTATGTAGACAAAGATAAATGTAAGGTATTGGTTATGTTTAGAATAGATTTTTGAAAGATTTAGAAAACTTATTGATTAGAATATTTGCATATTTGTATGATATTGTATGGAGAAAATATGGAATAACAGATATAATCTTGCTTTAAATGTATATAGGAAGTGCAGTGTAAGCGATGGAAGTCAATCAATGAAATTTTATTATTGAGATATTTGTAGAATAAATTTGGAAGAAATTCTTCCAACGGGACACCTTCCAGCTCCTCCTCCTCCTCCAAACTTTGTGGGCAGTGGGTGGGTCCAATGGGAAGAGTGCCAGGAGTGAGAGCGAGAGTTATTGTGGGATGCGGGCAGAGGGTGTGGGGGGAGGCTTAGGGTGTTGGGCTGGGAGGAGGAGACTGAGAGAGTTTTTGCAAGGGTAGACTGTGGGTCACAAAGAGCAAGAGAGGGTGTATGCACAAGCCTGGTTCATCCTGTGGAGAGCAGGGGGGGGGAGATAGTTTTTGCGGGGACAGAGGCAGGGGGTTAAAAAGTGAGGAGGATGCACTTTGCATAGGCCTGGTCCATCCATTCCGGCGGAGAGTTTGCACAGGCAGCAAGGAGGAAGGGCAGCCGGCTGAAGATCAAGATCGGAAGGAAAAGAAATCACTGAGCACAGCCAGTGGCGGAACAAGCCAATCAGGCGCCCGGGGTGGCCCAGGGGAGGAGCCAGCCACCCCTGCAGGGCGGGGCAAGCCTGGGCAGGACACTCCGCGGGGCCTCCGAGGAGTCTGCCTGCCTCCTCTCACTCAGCTGCCCTACAGCTGAGGGGGAGGCAGCGGGCAGACCATTTGGGCAGCGGGGAGCCTGCGTGCGCCCAAGCCACCATGTCTCCCCAAGGAGAGACGCGTGGCTCGGGCACACTACAGACCTCACCGTGAATGCCACCCCGGGTTTTGTCACCCCCTCAGTGGTGACACCTGGGGTGCCCACACCCACTGCACCCCCTTCCTCTGCCCCTGAGCACAGTGTAGCAGCTAAAATACAGAGGAGTCCCATGCACCAGCTAAAGTAATTTTTAGCCCCCCAATTCCCCCCACCTGTGCCGTATTTTGCCCAACCTGTCCTTTATTTTGCCTGACCAAAGGTGGCAGACCTACCTGATAGCTGCTTCAGGTCTGATTCATGAACTGGAGGAGGAGGAGTTTGGATTTGATATCCTGCTTTATCCCTACCCGAAGGAGTCTCAAAGCGGCTAACATTCTCCTTTCCCTTCCTCCCCCACAACAAACACTCTGTGAGGTGAGTGGGGCTGAGAGACTTCAGGGAAGTGTGACTAGCCCAAGGTCACCCAGCAGCTACATGTGGAGGAGCGGGGAAGCGAACCCGGTTCACCAGATTATGAGACTACCGCTCTTAACCACTACACCACACTGGCTCAACCACTGTTGAGAAACGGGCCACACTCCTGACTCCATTAGGGTATTAGCATCTTTCATAATTCCCATTGCATCTGTTGCCCTAGCAAAAGAATATTCAAACCCAGATTATTATTATTATTTAAATAGTCTTTTGATAAAATAATAAGAACTATTTCTCTCTTTTTTTCCCCCTTCCATGGACATTTTCATATTCAGATCTCAAACATGTGAGCTTCCCTTGGGCTTGCCCACCACAGTAAAGAATCTGGGTTCCCGAACAGTGGTAACAGGGAAAATAATGCTCAAGGAAATTGTTTAAACCCCAGAAAATCAAATAAATCCATCCCAAAGGATTTCTGAGCAGCCATTTTAAAAATATTTCCCATTCCTTGGAAGGGGTGGGTGACAAAAGCCCCACCCCACCTCCCCCACCCCCATTTATTGAACAGCCAAAAATCTGTGAGAAATTAAATTCAAGGCGGACGAGGCCAGATGATGTTACTGAAAAGCAGCTCTTTTCACCTCTCGTAGAGCTCGACAGAGGGCAGCGTGGGCGGTAACAGGAAATATAATATGCCGGGAATATTAAATTAATACTATTATGTCTAGGCCGAGATGAAGTACATTCCACAGAAGTAAATAATCCTCAGCTACCAGCTCAGGTAGTTGGGTTTTTAATCAGCAGATTAGTATAAGGACAGGTTTGCAGCCCCGGGAATGCAGCCCCAGGGAAAAGACCAGAGATATGGGAGGCAGGGTAACTCATTGCAATGAATAACAACAACATCTCTTAACATTTTGCTCTCTTTTTTTTTTTTTTTTGGTTAGGGCTTTTGGATGGTTGCATAGGCCTTGTGATAGAAATCAAATACAATATATGCCACCACCTTCAGGCAGTCATGGAATTGTTCCTGGGACTTGGTCTTTGGATAACCTTGTTGGGTACTTCTTGCTGAAGCAGGAAATAGGTTTTTGACGAGAACAAGTGTGCACCTGTTTTCCTGATCTGTAAAAAAGGCAGTGTGGTGTAGTGGTTAGAGCACAGGTCTAGAACTGGATATATCCTGGTTCAAATCCCCACTTAACCATGAAGCTCACTGGATTAACTTGGATCAGTCTCTCTGTCTGTCTGTCTGTCTCAGAGAACCACCACTTTGATAATAATAATTAATAATAATAATAATAATAATAATAATAATAATAATAATAATAATTTATTATTTATACCCCGCCCAACTGGCTGAGTTTCCCCAGCCACTCTGGGCAGCTTCCAATCAAGTGTTAAAAACAATACAGCATTAACTATTAAAAATATTAAATATCAGATGTCTTTTAAAGAGAAGATAGCTACTTATTTCCTTCACATCTGAAGGGAGGGCGTTCCACAGGGCGGGCGCCATTACCGAGAAGGCCCTCTTTGATGGAATGGTGGGGGATATAAAAACACTAAATAAATGTGGCTCTTCCTTTGAATCAAACAGGGCTTTGGACTTTTTGGATAAACAAAGACTATTGCAGCCTGATTCCTGTATGCTGATGATACCCAGCTCTACCTCTCTTTTAAATCAGAACCAGTGAAGGCGGTGAAGGTCCTGCGTGAGTGTCTGGAGGCGGTTGGAGGATGGATGGCGGCTAACAGATTGAGGTTGAATCCTGACAAGACAGAAGTACTGTTTTGGGGGGACAGGAGGCGGGCAGGTGTGGAGGATTCCCTGGTCCTGAATGGGGTAACTGTGCCCCTGAAGGACCAGGTGCGCAGCCTGGGAGTCATTTTGGACTCACAGCTGTCCATGGAGGCACAGGTCAAATCTGTATCCAGGGCAGCTGTTTACCAGCTCCATCTGGTATGCAGGCTGAGACCCTATCTGCCTGTGGACTGTCTCGCCAGAGTGGTGCATGCTCTGGTTATCTCCCGCTTGGGCTACTGCAATGCACTCTACGTGGGGCTACCTTTGAAGGTGACCCAGAAACTACAACTAATCCAGAATGCAGCAGCTAGACTGGTGACTGGGGGCGGCCGCCGAGACCATATAACACCGGTCTTGAAAGACCTACATTGGCTCCCAGTACGTTTCCGAGCACAATTCAAAGTGTTGGTGCTGACCTTTAAAGCCCTAAACGGCCTCGGTCCAGTATACCTGAAGGAGCGTCTCCACCCCCATCATTCTGCCCGGACGCTGAGGTCCAGCGCCGAGGGCCTTCTGGCGGTTCCCTCATTGCGAGAAGCAAAGCTACAGGGAACCAGGCAGAGGGCCTTCTCGGTAGTGGCGCCCGCCCTGTGGAACGCCCTTCCAGCAGATGTCAAAGCGATAAACAACTACCTGACATTCAGAAGACATCTTAAGGCAGCCCTGTTCAGGGAAGTTTTTAAAGTGTGATATTTTACTGTATTTTTGGTTTTTATGGAAGCCGCCCAGAGTGGCTGGGGAGGCCCAGCCAGATGGGCGGGGTATAAATAATAAATTATTATTATTATTATTATTATTATTATTATTATTATTATTATTATTCCCCCTCCACAAGCCTTCCCAACTTATTTACTTCTTTCTCCATCTTCCCAGCCAATTTCTGTCCAATTTCCTCAAGTGGGAGTAGGAGAGCCTTCCTTACCTTGGAGAATCTGAGCAGGGTGTCAGGAGGCAGAAGACAAGAAGGTGGATGTCCTTAGCGGCAAATGGCAAACTCAAATCTTAAGTAATCCATTAGAGCCAGGTGGGACTTGTATTTTTATAGCCCTCTTTCCATTTCAATTACTTCTTCAGTTCTCAGTTGGATTTTTATTTTTATTTTTGTAGCTAATAATCATTATAAGGTAAATGGCTGCTTCCCAGCCAGCCAAGAAAGGCAATCACATACCCTCCCACATTTATCCCAAGAAAATAGAGACGTTTCATAATAATGATAAATGGGTGGCTTCAAACACATTTTAAAATGTAATAAAACTATATAGGGCTCCCTTCAGATGTCTTCTAAAGGTTGTATAGCTACTTATCTCCATGGCTTTGAGGTCACATAACTCCATAGCCTCCAACATTTCTCCGGTGGACATCCTAAGGAAAAGCGGGACCTTCTGGGATCAATTAAAAAACTCGGACGGTTTCTGTAAATTTGGGATGTCCCTAGAAAATAGGGACACTTGGAGGGTCTGCATTCAGCTGGTGATTATGTAATTCTTTCTTGCCAAATGCATGCACTTATAGCAGCTCCTAAGTTGCTCAATATACACAAGCACACATGTGCCTAGTGTCCACTTAGCTAGCCTTAACTTTTAAGTTTGTACCCTGAGGAACAGTTGAAGCAAGAGTGGAATAATGCCTCTCTCCTGGGCATTTGACAGAGTATGCACACAACAACCTGAGACTTCTCCTTCATGGAAGTCATCACTGCTCTTCTCTCTTCAAGCCCCTTCTGGTTCTAGGTGGCAGCAGGGCAGGAGATGGTGGGCAGCTTCTTCCTTTGCTTCTGATGTGTCCTGCTCTCCCACACCCATCCATTGCTACATTTCCATGTTATTCTGAACCAAAGCCTTTTGCTCAATTCTCCAACTGTCTGCTTTGTGTTTCTCCCTCCATTTCAACAGAAATATTGCCTGCTTCCAGAAGGCGGGCAACACTTTAACATGTGTTGTAAGGGATCATCAATCCTCTGCTCTTCACCAGTTGTCCCTTGGCTTACCGCTAAGATGTGCGATGCTACCAGCCCTTTCTGCCCCTTCACCAGATGAAAATAAGAAGCATGACAGCTGCCTTCTGACTGGCCTCCTGAGAAGAAACCGCTTAAGCCACAAGAAATAATCAAAGAGGGTGTCCAGAGTTCTGGCTGGCTAATGACAGACATATGGAGCCCAGAGGGAAGCAGCAGGCCACAGGTAGAGTGATGCGGGAAGGGAGTGGGGAGGAGAGCTTAAAGATGGTTAGGAAGCAGAAGCCATATTTCAACTTGCTGTTGGCCCCTTGGAACTTTCCCATAGATTATCCTGCACTGCAGGACTAACACACATGACTCTGATTCCTTGCCTTGCTACACCTCTGCTCAATCCCAGCAGCCTTGGAGTTCAAGCATTTCTACATGGTTTGTGAAAGGGAGAGTTTCAGAGAGGCAACCAATAAACCCACATCCTTATTTGGGGTGGGGGCTTTGTGGCCTTTATACTAATGTGTTCTCTAGCCTTCATGCCCCAGTTCATAACACATGTGTCTGATTTGCTATTCCCTTTGCATTTGGGGATAGATGGCTGATAGGGCAAGAAGTGCTGAATTGGAACATGTTTATGATCGCTGGGGATGTTAATAAAGGCTTCGGCATATGCAAAATGCCAGCTTCAGCACTGCTGCGCAAACACCATTTCTAACTTTCTTTAGATGGTCCTGTATACAGACCCTCCAACTGTCCTTATTTTCCAGGGACAGTCCCAGATTTGCAGAAGCCATCCTGGTTTCTGATTTGATTCCGGAATGTCCCACTTTCCCTTAGGACGTCCCTATTTTCATCAGAGAGTGTGTCACAAGAGATTCTTTGTCTTTCTTGTTTTAAAATGTCCCTGTATAGCTCTTCAACTTTGTCTTGCTGTGTTCCAAAAAGGACAAAACCACTGTGCTGCAAAACCATTCTTAAAAAAGAAAACAAAAACAGGTTCATGATGCATCCATTTCCGCTATGTATTCACAAGCAGAAGCCCCAAAGCTTGGTGAGCCATTCCAACTGCCTGGGGATATGTTTATATTTCCATTTTTAACTTGCCAATGCAATCAATTAAGTTCCATATCAACTCAACACGTTGTTTACATGTTCCATGTCTTACTAATCTAAAAGTAAATTACATTGAGACACTGTGTCCTATAATTTAAAGATTGGTAACCCGTGGCCATCCAGATGTTGCTGCAGTACAACTCAAACACCATCCTTGACCATTTGTCATGCCATCTGGGGCTGATGAGTCCAACAACATCTGCAACAACATTCAACTGAATATTGCACCTTTCTCCAGGAGACTTCATTTTCTTACAAGACAGCCATACATGCAGGTAATGAAAACAGACATGACAGCAGCAGGCCATCATTTAAATGCAAGCATGTTGTACTCTACCTCATGAGAAGAGAAGGCTCCCTAGAAAAGACTCTGATGTTGGGAAAGATGGAGGGCACAAGGAGAAGGGGACAACAGAGGATGAGATGGCTGGACAGTGTTCTCGAAGCTACAAACATGAGTTTGACCAAACTGCGGGAGGCAGTGGAAGACAGGAGTGCCTGGCGTGCTCTGGTCCATGGGGTCACAAAGAGTCGGACACGACTAAATGACTAAACAACAACATGTTGTACTCATGTAGAAAACAAGAAGTGGGAAGGTCCCTGATTTAAGGAAGCCCAGAATGTGTATGGATAGGGAGTGCAGAACCTTCTATGCAGCAACACTCTTCCCATACTGCTTCCCTCTCATCTGGGATCACAACCCCAGATGGGAGAACAATGCTTAAGAAAAGGGGCTGTAGGGAGGTAAACTGCAGTGGAGGGGGGAGGATGCTGTTCTCAACTCCTGTAAACACTTCCAGCAAAGCAGAGTGGGGATGGACCATATAGCTCAATGGTAGAGCACATGTTTTGCCTCCAGAAGGTTGCAGGTTCAATCCCAGGCATCTCCAATTAAAAGGATCCTGTAGCAGATGATGTGATGCAAGCCTCTGTCTGTGAGATCTTGGAAAGCTGCTGCCAGACAAAGTAGACAATACTGAGCTGAACAAAATAGCACTCTGATAAGACAGCTAGCTTCCTAGGTTCTCATAAACTCCCACCCCACTTTTTCTGTGACTGCGGCTGCCCATGAGGTTGCAGAGGGTAGCCCTAGGTAACTACTACTCCATTTCTCAGAAATTTACTCGGGGAGTGTGGTAAGGCTCCATATTGTTCCCAACGCTTTTAGGATGCCTACATCTGTAAGGGGGGATTGCTCACCATTGTGGAATGTAGGCATCAGCAATAGGTTGGTTGTACCAAGCCCTATTCCCTCCACTTCATCAAACCCAGGAGCAGCAGTGTGAATGCATACTGTTGTAGTCTGGATGTGTTCACATCATGGTGGATGGTCCAAGGATCTCACAGGAGCTATCTATCTTGATGGTCCCTGTGGCCAGGAACACCTTTTATCAGTTAAAACTGACACAGCAGCTTGGTCCCTTCCATGAAGACAGAGACATGATTACAAACATCAATGCCTTTGTCGCTTTAAGGATATATTATTGCAACCAGCTCTATCTTTGAACAAGGACTGGAAACTTTCAGTTTTTGGAGAATCCATTGCCTGCAGGATTATTATTGAGCATCACTTCTGCAGGAGTGGCTTCTCCCATATGAACATCTCATATGTGTGGTGTAGTGGTTAAGAGCGGTAGACTCGTAATCTGGTGAGCCGCGTTCGCATCTCCACCCCTCCAAATGCAGCTGCTGGTTGACCTTGGGCTAGTCACACTTCTCTGAAGTCTCTCAGCCCCACTCACCTCACAGAGTGTTTGTTGTGTGGGAGGAAGGGAAAGGAGATTGTTAGCCGCTTTGAGACTCCTTAGGGTAGTGATAAAGCGGAATATCAAATCCAAACTCTTCTTCTTCTCTTTAAGACACCTTTTCAGAGGACCTTGCTCTGTGTTCCTTTCTTACCAGAGGTGAGATCAAGTGTCCGTAAAACTCTATCATACATCCATATTAATATGTGCAAAGTACTTTGAGCAATCTCTATGAATACTGAGTGTGTCCATTACTATTCATGTGGACACTTCCTGTAACAGCTTTTTTGTAAACAAAGGAAATGACCCAAGCTAATCATCAGTAGGAGGGGAGATTTGCGGGTAGTAATGGGTAAGCTATCGGTGGGGCCTCCCATTGTTAACGTCTCACTTTTTGTGCAGTTTTTTTTTCATTAAAGTCTAGAAGAACAGGAATCAAATGTTCAAAAGCCAGCTTTCAGTGTTTCCTGAAATTTCAGTCCAAAGCAACATTTTGAGCCAAATCTAGCAGACGCCAAAGAGGTACTTTGTGTTTCCAGGTATACAGAGGAGGAGGGAAGTAAACAAGTGTTACATATGCATGATTTTCTTTTCAATTTAAATAAACATTTAAAATAACATTTTCTGTGTTTCTAATTTTCTGAGGGAAGGGTTTCTTCAGACTTTTGCTTCATGCAATTGTGCTGAAATTGACTTTTTTAAAGTGTCTAAGTAGATTTTGGTTGGTTTTTAATATGAGTTCTGGGAGTACACTTCATAAAATTCTGGCTATTAAGAGTACATTTCGTGAAGTCAGAAAGGTCGCAAAAGTTGGGCAAGACTAACAGGTTCTCATCTGTTGGTGGCACCCTTTGTTCCACATCTGAGGAAGAACGATTAGGACTCTGTGTTGATGTACTCATGCTAAGGTGAACAGGACTGAAAACAGACTGCTTTTTGTCCTTATACGATGAGCATCCCAGTCTCCTGATGGGGGCTCATTTTAATCTGCCTGACTTCTCACTCCTCAATTTCCCCTTTGAATGGGCATGCTTATATTTCTACCTGGAAGGCCAGCGTTTTGCTAAATGTGTTATGGTTTGGAATGGTCCTATAACTTGGATGGAAAAACCTTCATTAATTGAATTAGGGACTGGGGTCTCAGTCTTTGAAGCAGCCACAGACTAGATTTTATGAGAAGATGAAAAGATAATTATTTCTCCCATTTGAGTAAAACCTGGTGGGGGTTGTTTGTATTTTATTTTATTTTCATTTTTATTTTATTTTTTTTAAAAAATAGGTTTCGAGAGGAGTTTCCACTGCAGCTTCTTATTTCAATCCAAGGGGTTTAGCCAAGGTCAGCAAGAGGCTCCACAGAACCAAATAAAATGTCTGTTCCTCTCCCCATCGTGGAGATGGCTTGCTTTATTTCTCCCTCTGTGCTCTTCAGTATTGCAGCATTTCTCATTACCGTATTTTTCGCTCTATAAGACGCACCCGACCATAAGAAGCACCTAGTTTTTAGAGGTGCTATGATGCTCATGTACTGCTTATGGGCTTCCCACAGGCATCAAGCTGGCCACTGTCTCTGCGCAGCGCCCCTTCAGCGAAGCGGGAGGAGGAACAGAAGGGGCTCCGTTCCTCCTCCCGCTTCCCAGGAGAGGCGTTTCACTAAAGGGGCGCTGCGCAGCGCTCCCTCTCTGCGCAGCACCTCTCCTGCAAAGTGCCATTCGCTCCATAAGACGCACTCACATTTCCCCTTACTTTTTAGGAGGGAAAAGTGCGTCTTATGGAGCGAAAAATACAGTAGTTAATATGGGCATCTATTGCTATTTAAGAAAGTGTGAGTGCGACGTTCCTAGGCATGCCTACACAGAAAGCCAATGAGACTTACTCTTAAGTAGATGTGCATAGGATTGCAGCCCTCATTGTCTCAAAATCTTGAGCCCTTTTCAAGCATGTGATTAGAATCATGAGGGGGGGAATGTGGAGCAAATGCTGGCCCCAGCCCCCAAATCATGGTTTTGTCACCCTGGACTAGAATTCTTCACATATTATATTGGGGAAGAAGTCTGAAGAAGAGAGCCTTTCAATTTTTTTTTTTAAAGGAACTGTAGTTACCCCCTCACAGAACTACAATTCCCAGGACCTTTAACAAACTACATTTACCATACTTATTGGACTGCAATGTTGTTTTGGTTGTGGATTTTTTTTCAGTTTAGTTGTATATGTTTCATTTATTGTTTATAATTACTTTTGTTATGTTGTAGCTATGTGTAGCTATGTGGACTCTGCCGAGGGCCTTCTGGCGGTTCCCTCGCTGCAAGAAGTGAGGTTACAGGGAACCAGGCAGAGGGCCTTCTCGGTAGTGGCGCCTGCCCTGTGGAACACCCTCCTATCAGATGTCAAGGCAATAAGCAACTATTTTACTTTTAAAAGACAACTGAAGGTGGCCCTGATTAGGAAAGTTTTTAATGTCTGACACTGTTGTTTTTAATATTTGGTTAGAAGCTGCCCAGAGTGGCTGGGGAAACCCAGCCAGATGGGCGGGGTATAAATAATAAATTATTATTTTTAGTATTATTATTATTATTTGTTTGTGTTGCATAAAAGAAAACATTGCATTCATTTTCCGAAATACAGTTTGACCGACTGAATGATTCCATCTTAACAGGGACGTTAGTTTTATCCCTTAGTCACAGACTTCCGGGTTGGCGCCATCGCCGAATGGCGGACTCCCTCCGAGCTCCGGAGGGAGTCTGCTCGGCAGGGGCTGGGTCCTACCGCGCCGGCGACGCGGGGACCCTTAAAAACCACGGGCACGGAGCCCGTGGACATGGGGACTCGGCTGGTACCGTTAGCGCCCTCCCGACTCGTGAAGGAGCCTTTTTAAAGGCTACGGATCGGGTGCCGGGGAGTGGCGTGGTGCTGTGAGTCTATCGCTTCCCCTGCCAAGCGCAGCCGCATGCCATTCATCAGAGAGCACTGGCTTCTTCCATTGGAAATTCGGCTATTTAACAACAACCCGTGAGTAATTGGGCAACCGGGTATAAAAGGAGAAAAAAAAGGAATTTTTTTCCGGATTCGGCACGAGCGGGGGGGATCTAAAAAGGAAGTCAGTCCCCTCCCTGATTGTAAACATGCTAAAACAAGGACTGAGAAACCAAGATCGATTCAGAAGCTTATTGCTGACAAAAAATATCAATTCCACGATGGATACTACAAGAATTGTGCTGGAGGAGAAAAGTCGAGGGTGAGAGGGAAAAGGCAACCCCCCCATGGGAACCGGGGCGATTCGGAGAACCTGGCGGAGAGAGATGGAGAATTTGACAACTGTCAAAGTAGCTGTCAAATCTTGAGAACATAAAGAGGACTTTGTTATAAGTATTTTGCTGGTAAATTTTGTTATAATTGGACATAAATATGGATACAAAATGTCTGGGGAAAAAGAAACAACAACTTGACTTTTGGATTGAGGATACAAAGTTATTGCAACCCCCTAGAGGGGCTTTGGGACATTACAAGTGGCGTATGTGGAAAACTACTCTGGGATGTGCACAGGACTTATCTCCTGGGAAAGCAGCTAAACTGAAATATTGTTTTGTCTACAGAGGTGACAACACAATAGAATTTTTCTATTGAAGCAAGGTAGGAACTGGACGTAAGTTTTTGTTCCTGAATAACAAACCTCTGTAGAGATACTAGATTTCGGAATAAGAATGGTTTTGCAGCTGAACAAGAAGAAACCTGAGAAAGTAAGAAATAAAAGAGCAAAGGACCAACTACGCCATGGAAAGAACAATGGGAGGAGCAATTACGATCAAAGGAAATTAAAGGCCTCTATTAGACTGGACTTTTGAAGTTAAACAGCATCAAAACAAGCAAATTTAAAGAAAACCGGCAAGATGGATTGAGGAAAATTTGGCTGTGGACTTGAGACCTCCAGGCCGACAACATACAGACTGATGGACATGGGGAATCTAAACCGGGGAAGGGAGAGGGAATTCTAGAATCCAAAGGCTATGTAACCAACTTTTTGAATCTTCTTCTATCTTTTATCTTTTATCTTTCTATATAACTTTGGTATTTTGATTTAACATGTTTTGAAAAAAAGGGGGGGAATTCGTGGAAGGAAACGGGGTAGATCTTGGGGGGGAAATCTTTTTTCTATTTTGTTAAAGATGAGGAGTGATGTTAAGATTGTAATTTAAATTGGCTAATAGGCATAACATATTAGGTTTAAATTGGGAATGAGAACTTGTGGAACCAACTTAGGGAAAGGGGAATACAGTCGGGAGGGGAAGGAGGGAGTCCCAGAAAGAAGGATATGAAAATAAGGGTTTAAAATTGGTCTTTCTTTTTCTTTCTTTTCTTTATCTTTTCTATTTTTTCTACTCTGTCATTATTGGAAATTTTAATAAATATGATTAAAAAAAAAGTCACAATGGATGCTTGTGCCTTATCTTTTGCAAGCAAAACAAACTAATAGTATTGTTGGGAAATTATAAAGAGCATATAATAAGGTTGATATTGGAGCTGTGGAAAGGAAGTGTTTGGAAAGGCAGCACAGAAATAAAAGTGTGAAGGTACATATGCAATGTGATTTTATGTGAATGATTACAGTGGTACCTCGGGTTAAGTACCGTATTTTTCGCTCTATAACACACACCCGACCATAACACGCACATAGTTTGTAGAGGAGGAAAATCCGTAGGCATGCCACCAGTAGGCATTCCCTCCATAACACGCACAGACATTTCCCCTTACTTTCTAGGAGGAAAAAAGTGAGTGTTATGGTGCAAAAAATACGGTACTTAATTCATTCCGGAGGTCCATTCTTAACCTGAAACTGTTCTTAACCTGAGGTACCACTTTAGCTAACGGGGCCTCTTGCTGCTGCTGTGCTGCTGGAGCACAATTTCTGTTCTCATCCTGAACATCCTGAGGTAATATTTCTGGGTTAGCGGAGTCTGTAACCTGAAGCGTATGCAACCCGAGGTACCACTGTATTGCTATTGCCTTTCTATGATATCTTGTACACCACTTTGGAGGGCAATTGTCCCTCAAAGACAGTCTATAAATGAAGTAAAAGTGAGGCATGTTTTGCACAGCTAAAAGGAAATATTCGGTAAGGATAAATAGAATGGACTAGAAGCAGCATGGGAAGTGGAAGCCATCATTTGAGTTAAGAGCGCTTAGCCTTTGGAATCAACAGCCTTAACAGTGCAACCCCTAAGCATGTTAACTCAGAATTAAGTCCCACTTAGCTCATTGCAGTTTCTCCCTAATGTGTGCTTAGAATTTCACTGTAAGTGTGTGTTGGATTTTCGCCACTCGCAGTCAAGGAACACAACAGGAACAAAGATACTGTTGGAAGGAGGCTTAATGAGAGCCAGAAACACGGACAAAAATGGAGTTGGGGTGCGGGAGAAGAAACTGTTTGTTTTTTTTAACATTAATTGCAGGGGGGGAGCCTATAAATTGTGGTAAAGTCTATTAAGTAGGCTGTGCAATGCCAGCTTTGTGCCAGCCAGCCATCTGAAACAGGTGTATTATTCCTAGTTCGTTTGGTTTAAATAAATTGCTTTTCCACATCTATTTATTAATCTTAGAATTTCATTATGTATTTGCTGCCACATTGTTAAAGGGTTTGGGTTCCTCTGGGACAAATTTGAAGGTATGCGCAGATGCTTCTGCACAAGCCACTTTCACATGATCTTGCTGAGTTGCCATTGCAATGCTCCCACTGTTGGTCGTTGCGGTGAATAAATTTTGCCACTTGCCTGAAGATCTTCTACCATATGTGAGGGTTGGCAGTGCATCTCATGCCTCTTTTTGGTTCTCCAAGACACTTCCTGGGTTAAAACATGCACATAAAGACAGGACAGCACATGCTTGTATTGTTTGGCACGACTCTCTTTGCAATCTGTTAAGGGTGATGGGAGAGAAAAGGCAGCACAAGATTGCTAGCTCCTGTGATAGCCTCAAAAAAACACGAGTTTTCTCTTGATTTCACCTACATTTTTCTAAGTTCATAACCACAACTCATGTGCAGTCCCTGAAAGCATGTGCCATTGCCCCGACCTTCCTTTATAATATAGAACAACTCTTCTTATCTGTCTACAGAAAATGGCTTTTCACAGTAGTGGCTTGGGGTGAGAGGATCCCTCCTATGAGTCCTCCTTTTTGGCCACACCCATCCCTAATATCAAGGGACGCGGGTGGCACTGTGGTCTAAACCACAGAGCCTAGGGACTGCCAATCAGAAGGTCGGCAGTTCGCATACCCACGACGGGGTGAGCTCCCATTGCTCGGTCTCTGCTCCTGCCCACCTAGCACTTCGAAAGCACGCCAAGTGCAAGTAGATAAATAGGTACCGCTCCGGCGGGAAGGTAAACGGCATTTCTGTGCCCTGCTCCAGTTCGCCAGAAGCGGCTTAGTCATGCTGGCCACATGACCCAGAAGCTGTCTGCAGACAAACGCCAGCTCCCTCAGCCTATAGAGCGAGATGAGTGCACAACCCCAGAGTCGTCCGCGACTGGACCTAATGGTCTGGGGTACCTGTACCTTTACTATACCTAACATCACCTCTCCCAGATCAACTTCCACCCATGCTCCTATGTTTAACACTCTTGCCATAGTCCTCTTTGCACCCTCCCTTGCACCTGTGCTTTCTTTGCGCCCTCTGGTGCAAATAAAATGTCGGGCATGTGTTGCATAAGGTTCCATAGGGCCCTGCCTTAGAGTAGGCTTGTTCAGAATCTGTTGGTCTCCAACTTCCACAGTCCCAGACAATGTGGCCAAGAATGAGGGATGATGGGTAGTGTAGTCCAGCAACATCTGGAAAGCAGCAAGCTCCCCACCACCACCACATGCCTTAGCAGTGTTTCCCAAACTTGGGTTCTTCAGCTGTTTTTGGACTACAGTTCCCAACAGCTCTGACCAATGGTTCTGCTAGCTAGGGATGATGGGAGTTGTAGTCCAACAACAGCTGGAGACCCAAGTTTGGGAAACACTGCTCTATAGGTAATAACGCTGTAAGATTACTCAGCCCTTATTCTTCACAACTGGAACTGTCTACTGGTAGATATGAAGTACCAGATTACATTGACACATTATAAACCAGATTTCATTGACCAGTGGAACTGTTTGAACGTTTTGCTGGGGGAATCCTTTAGTGGGGCTTTCTCCAAATAGGAAAGAAGTCCGGGGATCCCTGTTACATTGTCACAATACAAAACTGTGAGATCCTGTCTCAGCATTTGAATGTTACTGTTCTGTGTTCACAACAACAAAAAGAGAGAGTGGGGCAAAAGATTGTGACATAAATGCCAAGGTGGAGAATCTGTGGCCCTCCAGTTGTTGAGTTACAGTTCCAGGCAACATCTGGGCCAGCAACAGCTGGAGGACCACACGTTCCCCACCCCTTCGGGAGAGCATTAGAAACTAAGAGCGTCACACTGGCTTGCGGAATAACTAAAGTTTCTAGCTGCTGTTAGCTGTGGTCTCACACTTGAAACATCTGTATCCATTCCTGGTGCCAAATTGCTCTTCCCCCCCCCCACGCTTGTTATTCCCCCTCTCTCTACCCCTACCCCTTCAGTGTGCATGTAAATCTCCAAAGGGAAACATACATCATAACTTTTGGCCAAACAGCTAATCCAGAGCAGTATGTTATAGCAACACCTGCAAAGCTGAGGAGTCTTACCCCCCCCCCCCAAGCCAAGACCATTGTCAATGTGACGCAGGTCTTTTGCCATCTAAGCTGTGTGGGGTGGCCATGCAAAAGCCTGAAGGCATTAGCCTCCCGGTAGTCAGTATACACTATACAGTACAGTGATACCTCAGGTTAAGTACTTAATTCGTGCCGGAGGTCCGTACTTAACATGAAACTGCTCTTAACCTGAAGCACCATTTTAGCTAATGTGGCCTCCCACTGCTGCCGCACTGCCGCTGCCCGATTTCTGTTCTCATCCTGAAGCAAAGTTCTTAACCCGAGGTACTATTTCTGGGTTAGCGGAGTCTGTAACCTGAAGCCTATGTAACCTGAAGCGTATGTAACCCAAGGTACCATTGTATTGCACTGGGAATGAACTATTTTTGTTGTGTCCTGGGCACCATTAACTGCTTTTGTGTGACTGATGTTATTGGGGGGGTTGGGGGGGAAGGGTAAACTAAACATGAGAGTGCAAAGTAGGCAAAATAGGCATCTCTTTCCTGTGCCTTGATTTTTCTTCCATCGCGTACTCCTAGGAAGAGAAGGGGAGTTAACTTGTGTTAGGGTTGCCATATTTCAAAAAGTGAAAATCCGGACACAAAAGGTTTTTTGCCAATGCCATGGAGCTTTTTTGGGGGGGAGGCAAAGCTTTGGGGAGGGGGCAAAGCTGTTTAGCTTTTTTTGCAGAATCTCAAAAAAATGAAATTTTTGAGCTACTTAGGAAAATTAGACATGGGCTTCTATACGTCCAGATTTTCCCAGACATTTCAGCTACTTTCTCCTGGACGCTGCTTGCGACTATGTCTGGGAAGTTCTGGGCATGTGGCAACCCAAACTTGTGTGGACCTTCCATACCTTCCATTTCTAACCACACCATCATCTCACACAGGGGAGCCAAGTCAGACCTGCCTTTTAAAGTGTTCCCTGCCCTGAGCCACTCTTTTCAAGAGAGTCAGGCTCGCTCCTACAGCACAGTCCTTAAGATAATTATACTATAGCAGTACTGGAGTTCCTGCTCTGCAATATACTTTATTTTAACGCTTAATCGAGCTCTGGCTAACTAATGACATAATTTCAGCCCTCATCGGTGTTAAGCTTCGAGACCCCCTGCCGTCTGGCCACACACAGTCAAGACACAGCACTTCATTTCTGACCTCCCACCACCATCTCTGTATAGAAGATGTGGTCAAAGGAGTAACCACCACAGAAGAGATGCTTTCTTCTCAAGAGTTTAGGGTCAAATGCTTTCATTCTACTGTCCATGGTGGTTGGTTGGTTTATTTTGACTTGAGATTGTTAGAAGTACAGATATCTAATATATCTCACTCTGCTGTTTAAGAAGGATTCCAGAAAATTTTCTGAGGCAGTTTGGAATTTATTTATTTTAAAAAAAAACATTTTCAGAGCTTCTCAAGTCATAGGGACATGACGTGGACAGTAGATGCAAACCATTCTTATTGTGTGTTGTAGTTTCTTTAAAAGAGAGAGAAAGAGCAAAAAAAGTATTTGGCATATGTCTGCTATAAAATATTCTTGTATATTGGGGTCTGTGGTTTATTTTACTAGTGGTGACTTGTTCAAGCCACATTTAGCCCATAAATATGAGATATGAGGTCACCCTACCATTTAGTTGTTACCCTGTCTACGCATTGCACAGCTGGGTAGTAATCTTTTAACTAGTGTCTGCCTCGGCGGGGAGTCCATTAAAATGAGAGCCAAAGTCCATTGGTCTTGGTGGGGGTTTGGAAATGAAAAAGGTTTTTGAAGGCCCTGAAGAATTTGAGTGAGGTAAATGAGCACTTTGGATCGGGTTCTTCTTCACTGGACCTTACAACTGGCAAAAAGTACATTCTGAATGTCATTAATTGTCGCATCCTCCAGAGAAGATTTTTTTGTGGGCCTGCAGAGGGATGGAGGAAGGAGAAGAGAAACCATCTGGGTTGTGAGTCCTGGAAGACCTGCTCCTTGCCTTGTAGGCCTTTTCCCATCTGACCTGGGAGGGTGGGCCCTGATTGACTCCAGCTACAAAAGTTGAAGCTGCTGAAGAGTCCAGAGACCATCTTGATGATCAGCCCTGAAAGGCCTGCTTCTTGCTTTGCTAGACTATTTGCACCTGGACTGGCAGACTGACTCCAACTACAAAAAGTGAAGCTGTTGAAAAGACCAGAGACCATCTTGACTGCGAGCTCTGGAAGACCTGCTCCCTGCCTTGCTAGCCCCTTTTCCACCTGGCCAGGGAGGGTGGGACCGTGACTGACCTCGGCTACAAAAGATGAGACTGCTGAACAGGCTCTTTCAGCTGGGATCTTGTTCAGGGGCTTTTTGTTCCTCCTTGTTGATAGTATATCTTTTTTATGTTATGATTTTTGTGGAAATTTCAGTTAGGTTGTGTACTTTTTGATGTCTTATTTATGGTTTATGACTATTATGTTTGCAATAACATAAATCTTTTTCATATTGTAAGCTGCCTTTATGGAAAGTCGGCAATGATGAGGTGTATAATACATCCATTTATACCTCGTCGAAACGTCGCCTAGACACCCCAACTCTTACACGGGAAGACACCCGAAGACACCAAAACCTACATCCATTTACGACATACAGAAGTGTTTCTTCTTCTTCTTGATATAAAGAGGAAGATTAACTTCCTCAGAGCATGGATTAGTCTCTTATACTGGGTTTTTTAACCATGGGAAACAGGAAATAGCCTAAAACCAAGGAACTGCTTTTTTGATGGGAATAAAGATACCTTTTCCAAAGATATCAACTTACTATGGGATGCCCATGTTTACATTTGTTCCTGATGCAATTTGCAGGGAAACTGCCACGGAACTTACATATGCACCACTCCCACTTTGTAAATTCAGGTGTTTTAAAATTAATATCTCCTCCACTTTCTTTCACTTGGGTCGCTATTATCCTCTGATACTTTGGGAAGATGCCTTTTGCAACATCCGTTACAATTTTAGGCAATTTTGTGGCCTTTTACAAGTGGACCAAGACTGTTCTAATGTATCTGTGTGGAGTTTATTGTCTGTCTCTCTGCCTGGTTATATGTCGCTTTGGGTTGCCCTGCACGACGGACAAATGAAATAAATGAGTCCCATTTGCACAAATATGGCATGAACAGGCAGACCTCATTGGATGTTACCCTGTGAACTGAGGTTTTATTTTGAAGCTGATATTTATATTTAGAATGAAACCCAAACTCTGACAGGTGCTATAACTGCAGCCCTGCAGTTACATGGTAGCCAAGGGAAAAGGTGTATCCAATAGATCCCAGGCTAACTCAGCCAGGTAAAAAAGGTAAAGGTAAAGGACTCCAGGATGGTTAAGTCCAGTCAAAGGCAACTATGGAGTCGCGGTGCTCATCTCGCTTTCAAGCCGAGTTAGCCGATGTTAGTCCACAGACAGCTTTCTGGGTCATGAGGCCAGCATGACTAAACCACTTCTAGTGCTACAGGACACTGTGACAGAAACCAGACCTCACGGAAACACCGTTTACCTTCCTGCCACAGCAGTACCTATTTATCTACTCAGGCTGGTATGCTTTCAAACTGCTAGGTTGGCAGGAGCTGGGACAGAGCAACGGGAGCTCACTCAGTTGCAGGAATTTGAACTGCCAATCAGCAAGCCCAAGAGGCTCAGTGATTTAGACCACAGCGCGACCCGTGTCCCCCCCATCTCAGCCAACCCTACCCTTGGAACACTGTTCCTGGGTTTTCCACTAGCTGCCACTGATGGAGATTCACCACATGTTCAACAGCCAATAAGAGGCTAGTTTAGCTGACAGAGCTTGATGGAGCAACACCTCCACTCAATTTAACCCCCGCCATCCCCCAGTCTGGTACAAGGGTGTTTTTGATTGCTCTTTTAATCTCTAAGAGTTTCTGAGCACTCTTCTGGGATCATTGTAACTCTTTTTATGCAGCTGTACCTTTTGCGCTAATGTTGTATTTTCTCTGATTTGATGTTTTATTGCATAATTCAATTTGTGTTTAAATTTTTCTTGACTTGAAGGTTTTGTATGTCTCCTAGAGGACTTGGTTCACTGACAATAAATATGTGTAAATAATAAATACATACATAAATTCCTTTTTTTTATTCAGTGCTATAGCTCAAAAGTAAAAATGCAGATGTGAAGGGTTCAAGCATGAAATGAAACAAATCCATGCAGAAAATACCATAAAATGCAAGAAATTCCCGCAAATTCACAGAAATTCAGTGACACAATGTTTTTCTGCTTTGCTTCTGTATATTTCCCCTTTCAAATGTCTGTCAGGTGGTTGATTTGCAGAAATTCAGAATTGTGATTATGATTTAAATGTCTGTCTCCCATTCACCCACAGCAAAATACATCAAGGAAACTTGTTCAAAAATAAAATTCTCCATGCCAGGGAAACTGGCAGAGGGCCTTCTCGGCAATGGCACCTTCTCTGTGGAATGCCCTCCCATCAGATCTCAAAGAAATAAATAACTATACAACTTGTAGAAGACACCTGAAGGCAGCCCTGTATGGGAAGTTGTTTGATGTTTATTGTGTTTTTATGTGTGCTGGAAGCCACCCAGAGTGGCTGGGGCAACCCAGCCAGATGGGTGGGGTATAAATAATTAAATAATAATAATAATAATAATTATGCCATGCACAATGCAACATTACCACTTGCTTATCTTTTCCCTAAACTAAAAAGTCCCAACCTTTACTTATCCCTTCGATCACTTCAGTGGCTCATTTCTTATTCTTATCCTCTTGGTTATTTTGGTTGACCTATTTACTATTATTTTACTTTATTTATCAGAGTATTTCTAAACTACCAACTCATTCAAAAAATATCATGGTAGTATACATTAAAAATCATGGCGGTGTACAGTAAAACAATTAAAACATTGTGAAATTATAAAATCATAAAATACAGAACAAATTACCCACACTGAATCATATTAATTCTCTAAAAACATGCTCAGCACATGGCAAAATTATTATAAGAATATTTCTAAACCATCAGCTCTCTCATTACCAGAAGTTCATCTCCCCCCCTACAATTTTGGCTTGGGGAAATTGTCTTATGAATGCCTGATGTTAAGATTGTAAGATACTATTTGGGGCAAGGTTTGAGAAGCAAGGCTGAGCCAGAAGCTGTGAATCCTGATCCCACAAAATGCTGGGAAATTTACTTGATCCTTTCCTGAGAGAAAAGTTACAGGAAAACACCACCACATTCAGAACGGCCTTGTGAATCAGTCTTTGGGTTTGGAGGGTGAACTGAATGTGAGGTAAAGAGCTTCTCCCAAAATATTCCCTTTAATGGAGGACTTTGCCCTTCTTAAGGTGGCATCCGAACAAGGAAATTCTGAGGGATAACAGGATTGACCTTAATGGCATGCCAAGACAGAGGTGAATGCCCTGGGAATGGACATTTGAGAAGTACTAATACATACCAGTACAGCCAAAAGCCGTTTTCACACTGCCAAATTAGGAAGAGTCATCAAATTCAGGTTGGTGCATGGAAAAGCTTTGTGGAGCAGGCGCCTCTTGCCTCCTTCACCCTGGCAGTCAAAATACCAAGGGAAAAGACTTGGGCCAGATCATAAAGTTTCATTTAAACACACGGGCTCAGAATCTGGCACAGAGGCCAAGGGCAAGGGGTTGTTGCCATAAAGCAAAATCCTTGAGGAGGAAGTGTAGGCTGAACAAATACCTGGGGCTCTAAAGACGTCTGCGCACCCACCCTGTGCCAACGGTCTCCCATCTGTTTAATAGGTCCGAAGGGAAACGAAAAGCCAAGGTAGCCCAGAGGATAATAGGGAGGGGTCTTGTTCGAGCAAGGGCAGGCGAGTAGGTAGATGGGGAGTCCTTTCCAAGTCTTGCACAAAGTCTCCGAACAGGGAAGCCAAGAAAGCTTTTAGGGTTTCTGGCAAATCTAGTTCTGGTGGCTTGGCCCGAGGCTGTTGCTCCCTCCCTCTGGCACTCTGGGATTCCCAACCTGTTTCTCTTTGACGTCATGGGGTTGAAAGTCGGCACCAGAGACGAGGTACCAGCTTCAAGAGACCGCGCCAACCCCGCCCGCTTGAACTTGCTAAAACGGGACTCTGTGGTAAGCTGCCTTTTATAGAACTATAAAACCCAAAAGTTCATGTTCAAGGACTCGTGCCAGTTCAGTTGGAAAAGGGGCCAGGATTCGCCACTGGCACCATCCTTGCTGCCGATGCTACTGCCTGACTGTGTGGGTCTGTTGATTTCTTCTTGTAACTTCCTTCGAGAGGGAGCTGAAGGCAAAGACAAAGCGGCTTGTTTCTGAGCATGTCCACACATTGCAATTAAACCAGATTGACACTCATTTAGCTGCTACCACTGGAGCCAACTCCAGGAAGCTAGCCCACAATAATATATTTGTGGGGCTGGGCCCCTGCAAAGCCAATGGGCAAAGTTGAAGCCCTTTGTTGCAGGCACCCACAATCTTCAGCAGACTGCCAAACAAGGACAGCTTCTTCTCAGGAGACGAGAGATCTCAACCAGACAATTTGCAGATTTCTTATCAAAAGATGGCGACTTTCCAGGGAGTCCTCTAAAGAAATAGAACTGGTTTCAAACCAGTTCGAAGGCTTGCATGTAGATGTGCCCACAGAAAACACCCTGCGCTCAGAAGAATGGAGATGACGAAGGGACTGCATTAAGGTCCATGACTCTCAGGATACCTAACAACTGAGGAGTCCATTTCATAAGTCCCTCTCAGGATGATTGTCATTTCCAGTCAGTCGTGGTTTTCATATTTGTATCCTCCTGGAAGCATTCAAATAAACAGCATGTTAGTAGCAGATGAGTGGCGGTTGCCTGTTTCTTAGGCTAAAGGAGTGGCAGCTTCTTCTCATACTCTCCTCCCCTCTATTTTCCCTGAAGGTGAACAAGAAGTAATTAGGTATTTGAATTATAATTTTTCCCTATCACCATCATCATGTGCAATATAAAGTGCCTTGCACCATTTGGCAACTTTACCACACATGGTGTAAGCCACTTGTGTGTGGATCAGGTAAGCCTCTTACCACCACAAACAGCATAACCACCCACTTTAAATGGTGGGCATGAATGCCTCAGCATCTAGGGACACATCAACCACTTTAAAGTGGCCATTTGGTGTCTAGGACATCTTCACTACTCCTGGAAAAATGATGCTGAACAGTCAGGAAAACTGTCCCATTGTTAACAGGAAAAGCAGGTGGCTATGTTGCAAACTTTGAACCTCAGGGTACATGGAAAAAGAGATGTGGTAATGATGTTTCATAGCACAAATCCTGAACAGCATTGTAAATAATGTTGAGAGGTTTTATAATATTAATACTATTAATAATAACAATTTATTTTTACTCTGCACATCTGGCTGGGTTTCCCCAGCACATATAAAAACAAGAGCTATCAAGTGGTATGTGCAGTGCTTTTTTCTAGAAAAATAGGTACTGGTACTCACCATGAGGGACGCAAGTGGCACTGTGGGTTAAACCACAGGGCCTAGGACTTCCCGATCAGAAAGTCGGCGGTTCGAATCCCCGCGATGCGGTGAGCTCCCATTGCCCAGTCCCTGCTCCTGCCAACCTAGCAGTTCGAAAGCACATCAAAGTGCAAGTAGATAAATAGGTATCGCTCAGGCGGGAAGGTAAACGGCGTTTCCGTGCGCTGCTCTGGTTCACTAGAAGCAGCTTAATCATGCTGGCCACATGATCTGGAAGCTGTATGCCGGCTCCCTCGGCCAATAAAGCAAGATGAGAGCCTCAACCCCAGAGTCGGCCACGACCGGACCTAATGGTCAGGGGTCCCTTTACCTTTACCTTTACTAACCATGAAGTTGTAACAGTAAGTGCCACAGTTTTTAACATAAAAAAGAGGTGCTGGTACTGTGTACCCATGTATACCCCCTAAAAAAATCACTGCATATGTGATATAACAACAGTAATGTAGCCTTCTAGATGTTGCTAGACTACAACTCCGATCATTCCTGACCATCAGCCATGTTGGCTGGAACTGATGGGAATTGGAGTCCAACAACCTCGGGGGGGGTGTGGGTTCCCTATCCTTGTATGAGAATAACCCCTAAATGTATGTCATGTCTTAGGAGAGAAAGTAAGACTGTGGTGTTTGTTTATTTGTTCCACCTCACCCCAAATGCTCCCTGATTTAAGCAGAGGTTCTAGCTGATATAATGGCAACAGCTTTTAAAAATTAAGAATCCGGGGACAGAAATTATCATAAACTGAAACCAAGCCATGAATTTACACCCACAGCAGCCAAGTGGTCCAGCCTCAAACGCAGTGTGGACAACTTGCTCAGCTGAACATATACACAGGGAGCCCAGACATACATGTGCACACACTGTACAGAAATAATTGCATGCGATTTCTGGGAACAGGCCGTCCCAATACACACGATTATCAGGCTCAGTTAATAAAGCGCACACTTGTAATGCTGGGCTCCATGTCAAGAACAACATGAAATAACACTGCACCCACCCACTAAGAACACCGAATGTGTCACAATCATCTGTGTCATGCTTTTAAAAATATCTCCACCAATGGGGCCCTTAAAAAAGAAAATTGACGGAGAGAAGAGAGAGAGGAATAATTACGGTGTTTTGTAAATATCCGACTCTGCCAGGTGGAAAATGTTTGCATCAGAGGAAAGGATGCCAGGGGAAGCTTGTTCCTTTTGTGCCGCAAAGCGGGTGGTGGGATGGGGGAACTCAATTTGCAATTACATGAGCCTTCCTGAGAGGCGTGGTCCATGGCAGAAGGAGAGGTCTCACCCTTCGAAAACCACAGAGACAGAACCTAAGGGAGGTGACTTTCTTGGCTGGTGGAAATCTACAAAACAGGGGCAGCCTGGAGCAGAGATTTTTTCTCTTTTTATGGGAGTGAAGGGATTAGAGACTAATTGAAAGGTTAGGGAAGGATTTGGTCCTCCGAAAGGTTTCCGCTTTTTGTTCTCCCGTTTGTGCCCAGAGGTGTGTAGCACATTTTGGCAGCACAACCTGAAACTTAATGCAGGGATTTAGAGCCCAATCTAAATCTGGATCCGAGTTTCTCAGCGTGGCATACAGGAAGTGGGTGGTTTCTTTTTTTAAAAGGAGGCTGTAAGCGACGCTTGCTGTGCCTCTGACTGGGGAGAGACTTGGACAGAATGCCTGCTAGAACAGACACCATGCCTAATTGCTCCTTCTGCCTTGGGGCCTCCCCCCCTCACTCCACTTTCCATCCACCTCCACTGCTTCTTTCTGATAAATGCAGGGTGTGTTCCCCACTCTGCCACACTGTTGCCGGATGACTTCTGGAACAATCGCTGGAAAATCCCACACTGCTGTAGAGCTTGCAACTTCCCCAGTGGCAGCTCAGTGCTAAATCAGATTTATAGCCAGAACCATGTGGCTGGAAAAACATACCTACCTACCTACCTACCTACCTACATACATAATTTTATTTGTACAGTCATACCTCGGGTTACAGCCGTTTCAGGTTGCATTTTTTCGGGTTGCGGACTACCAAAAGCTGGAAGTACCAGAACAGGTTACTTCAGGGTTTCGGCAGTCGCGCATGCACAGAAGCGCTAAATCATGCTTTGCGCATGCACAGAAGCACTGAATCACACAGATCACGTTCACAACCCGAGCGTCCACTGTATGCCAATTTTCCACAGTTCAAACCATGCTTAAGGCAGCTTTCAACATGAAGAAAAATATATACTTCCAAGTGTCCCTATTTTCCAGGGACAGTCCCAGATTTACAGAAGCCGTCCCGGTTTTTGATTTGATCCCGGAATGTCCTGTTTTTCCTTAAGATGTCCCTATTTTCACTGGAGAAATGTTGGAGGGTATGAAGTTATACAAACCCTGAGCCAAGGAGATAAGTAACCCTACAACCTTTAGAAGACATCTAAAATCAGCCCTGTATAGGGAAGCTTTAAAATGTTTAATGTTTTAAGATATGGGACAACCCAGTCAGATGGGTGGGATATAAATATAAATAGTTGTAGTACTAATAGTATTGAATTGTTGTTGTTGTTTAGTGGTTTAGTCATGTCCGACTTTTCGTCCCTATTTTCATCAGAGAAATGTTGGAGGATATGCCCTACTCACCACCTGCTCATAGCTTTGGAGGGTCTCCTCCGCTGCAGCGAGTGCCATTAGAATCTGGGACTGATAGTCCCAAGTCACTGGCAAGAAAAGATACTGTACTTTCCCATGGATTAGACGAGGGGTGGTCTTATACACGGATAGTGCACAGGGGGAACGTGTGATTGATTGGTGCCGGGGCTTGGCTGGAGATTGTCAGCGGCTATTTGGCGTGTTATTGGTGGACGCATCAAGGGCTGGTGTTGATTGGCTATTGCTGTGGCAGTAGGGCAGGGGATTGGCGGCTTCTGCCGGTGCTGGGACAGACGGTAGGTGGCTTTTGGAACACGTGTGAGCGGCAGCGTAGGTGAGGCGGGTGAGTGATTTTGACAATCCCCCCTTTAAAAAAAAACTTGACAACTATGGGGCACCCTCCACCCAAAAAGCTCAACAATAACTCAGGGCAATCTCACCCCAAAATTTTCTTAGTTTTGCGTCCCCAAAAATAGGGTGTGTCTTATACATGGGGGCGTGTTATACATGGTAAAATGTGGTACTCCGTCTACACAGACTCCATGCTCACTATCTCCTGCACCCCTTTCCCCCAGTTCTGCCCCATGTTTCTGGATCTGGGGGCAGGGCCACAGGGCAGCAGGCGATGTTGCTTTGCGAGCACCCTTCAAGCTTCTTAAACACTTGGATCAAGCACCTGCAAAAAACCTAAGCCTTTGTGAGTGTTCAGATGGCGCACCCAGAAAAGATGCAACTCCTTTAGCGCGAGCATCAGGTTGTTTGTTCACCCTGTAGTGATCTGTATGCAAGGTGATGCAGCGAACTTAAGGTCTGAGCAGGAAAGCAAACTTTCCTTTGACTTCCCGCCACTTAGTTTGTTTTTTTAAAAAAAATAAGGCACATGGACAAAACCCAAGATTTGGGAGCACCCACAGAAAGTTGCATGGCAGACAGATGGATATATATTGTGCTGAGTCATAAGGAAGAGGAAAACCTATCCCATGCGCACACCGATACTGGAAATAAAAAATGGATGTACCCACTGTGACTTGCCGGCTATGCACATGTGTCAATGCCAAACACATGGAGAGGGTGTAATTCAGTTTTTCCTAGCAATCTGGGATTGTACAGGCCTACCACATTCTTGGAGTTTAAGCTGTCCCAACTGTGCGATTGCTGTTTTATGGCCTTTTTCATTATTAACCTCTCTTTTTTATGGCTGAAAGTGAGTTTGGCACCAGTGGAAACAGCCGGGATGTGAATATCCTGGACAAATGAAGTCCTTACCTAATTTAGGCAAAAGTCAGAGAGCAAGCTTACCCACAGCTTGTATGCCCCAAATGTATCTTAACGCATGTGGAAAGCTGCAGACAACCTTTAAGAGCAAATTACGGTATACAGCAGGGCAAAGCATTCGGTCAGCAGCAGTGCCAGATTTACATATAAGCTAAACAAGCTATAGCTTAGGGCCCCACTCTCTTGGGGGCCCCAAAAAAAATTAAAGGAAGAAAAAAACTGGATGTACATTTCCAAAATATAAGATAAAAAACAAAATAAAACCTACATAAAGTTAGAGCTTAATAATTATTTCACTATTAATATTGTTGTTGTTTAGTCGTTTAGTCGTGTCCAACTCTTCGTGACCCCATGGACCAGAGCAGCCCAGGCACTCCTGTCTTTCACTGCCTCCTACAGATTGGTCAAACTCATGCTGGTAGCTTCGAGAACACTGTCCAACCATCTCGTCCTCAGTCGTCCCCTTCTCCTTGTGCCCTCAATTGTTCCCAGGGAGTCTTCTCTTCTCATGAGATGGTGAAAGTATTAGAGCCTCAGCTTCAGAATTTGTCCTTCCAGTGATCACTCAGGGCTGATTTCCTTAGGAATGGGTAGGTTTGATCTTCTTGCAGTCCATGGGACTCTTAAGAGTTTCCTCCAGCACCATAATTCAAAAGCATCAATTCTTCGGCGATCAGCCTTCTTTATGGTCCAGCTCTCACTTCCATACATCACTACTGGGAACACCATACTTCTTCTTAATTGCATTTCACTATTAATCAATCAATCAATTTCTTTATTCGACCGATAGTCAGAATTAAAACATTACACAATAATTATAAACTATTAATATACTTCTTCTTAATTGTATTTCAGTTCAACAATTACTTTGATAAAATTCATATTTTGTTATGTGCAAATGGCTTTAGATACCTATTAGGTTCATAAATTACCATATAGCATATATTCAACACAAAAAACAGTGACAATTTGTTGTTGACAAAGGACAGCTAGACATATAAAGGGCCCCATTACCTTCAGTAGCTTAGGGCCTCATCAAACCTAAATCCAGCCCTGGTCAGCAGGCTGATGGTTGTTAAAAGGGGGGGCCATTTTTCCTTCAGGGTCTATCCACCATTTTGCCGCCTCAAGCCTGGGCCCACATTGCAGGGTCTGATGCTGTCAAAAAGCTGTCCATTTGACAATATAGAAACACAGAATTGAAGAGCTGGAATAAGCAGGAATATGCAGCTGTCCTATATGATAATAGAACCTGTGACCTTGGTGTTATCAGCACCTGCTCTAACCAGTTGCCTAAAAGTTGTTTCTTTTTGTTTTCTGATGCATTTCTTTTCAACTGAAAAAAATAAATGATGTGGCATGAACAAATTTTTATTCTGAATGTTTGGCCCAGAGAAAGAAGTTTGAGAACCACTGCTCTCACCAATACACCACATTACCTCTCCTAAGAAATGCCACCTGATTTGTGCAACTCTAAAGAAATGCTACAAAATTGGCATTTTACGGATTCAAGCTCACTCTGCAAAACATCCCTGTCTTTCCTTAATCACTGCCCACAGCATGTGAGTTGCCGTCAGCAACAATCTTTGTTTTGGTTTATATCTTAATTGGATTTCTTGATATATATATATATATATAATTTCCCTCTCTCACTCTTCCTCTTTCTTTCTGTAAAATCCTGTTTTCACACCTGGTGCTTGGCTGGCATCTGCTGCAATTAGATTAGAAGTTTCTGGGAAGGTAATCAAAGCGGTGATTATCCTCTTCTGTGTTTCCTTGCTCTCTAAAAAATAAGAAAACCTTCAAAAGGTTAAGATATTGAGATAGAATGTCACCCAGCTTCTTTGTTTTACACCCTGTTCCTGAATAGGTACGTCCAAACCCAGCTGGTCCTTGTAGACATGGGGAACCCACTAAGTGCGCCTCCATTTACTTTGACCACGGGGAAATTCTGTGCTCATGCAAAAGCACTCAGCAATAGAAGCAAAGGACATTATGGGATATTATGTGGTATGCATAAGAGAACTGTAAAGAAGGATGAAGCTGCCCATTTTGGTTTATCTCAGTTTCTCATTTTTCCAGTCTTGAGTTCAGTTCTCCACATTGGTTTGTGATTTATTTATTTATTTATTTAAAAAAAGGTCCTCATGAAAATTCACCAGCATTTCGCCTAACATGTGAATTTTGCAAAGTCACCTTCCCTACAATAACTTGTGTATGTTAGTTTCACCAACACATTGATTTTTATGTACGCTATACCCTTGTAGACACATCTTTGTACACATAACATGACTGGAGAACCGCATTGCAAAATCTGGAGAAGTGCTGTATTTCGGTTCTTGTGTTGTTTAGAAAAATGTGAATTGGGTGAGTTTTAATCCTCACAACGACCCTGTGAGGTAGGCTAGGCTTGGGGATGCTTACTGTTGTTTTTTTAAACAAAAGCCATCCAAGCCAATAATAATAATAATAATAATAATAATAATAATAATAATAATAATAATAATAATAATTTATTGTTTATACCCCGCCCATTTGGCTGGGATTCCCCAGCCACTCTGGGTGGCTCCCAACTGAATATTAAAAACAATACAGCATCAGACATTAAAAACTTCCCTAAACAGGGCCGCCTTCAGTTGTCTTTTAAAAGTAAAAGTAAAATGCCTATCACTGCAGATTTCATAAATTAATTTTGCATTACATGAGGAAATGCTTTATTGAGTCTGTCCAAAACCTATTGTCCATTCCTTGGCATCCCCTGTTGAAATTAGTCTTGAAAGAAACATTCTATTGTAACCAATAGGGGAGGTTGCGGTGCTTGGGGTATGCGCAAGACAGTTTCTCAGGTTTTGCAAATGTGCCTGACCATGGCTATTCTCCTGCAATGAGCGTGGCTATTCTCCTGCAATGACCATGGCTATTCTCCTGCAATGAGACTTAAGCAAGCATTCCTGAGAGATTACCTTGCATCTTGCATCGCAGGGGGTTGGGCTAGATGTGGGGTCCCTTCCCCAGCTCTACAATTCTATGATCTTCCTCACTGCTGTATGGCATACATAGAAATAAAGCACACACATAGAAAGCACCCTGTGTAGAAAGTGTGCTTGGTCCTAAGTGCCTGTAGGATATTATTATTATTATTATTACTATTATTATTATTATTATTATTATTATTATTATTATTATTATTACTATTATTATTATTATTATTATTATTATTATTATTATTATTAAATTTTATTTATACCCTGCCCTCCCTAGCCAGGACTGGGCTCAGGGTGACTAACACCAGTATAAAAGCAATTGATTTAAATACAACTTAAAATCAAGATTAAAATACAACATTAAAATGCAGAAGAGGAGTTTGGATTTGATATCCCGCTTTATCACTACCTGAAGGAGTCTCAAAGCGGCTAACATTCTCCTTTCCCTTCCTTCCCCACAACAAACACTCTGTGAGGTGAGTGGGGCTGAGAGACTTCAGAGAAGTGTGACTGGCCCAAGGTCACCCAGCAGCTGCATGTGGAGGAGCGGGAACACGAACCCGGTTCACCAGATTACGAGTCCATTGCTCTTAACCACTACACCACACTGGCTCTCTGAAGCCTCATTTCAATAGGAACTCAAATCAAAAACTTTTGGGGGGATGAAACGTCAAGTCTTCACCAAGGCCAACTATCCAGACTGGTACTACATGGGCCAGAAAAAAGCCAGGGAAGTCCCCAAATAGGAGTTCATCACAGAAGGAGAAAGGAGAAAGGAAGGGGGGAAGGGGATCAATTTGATTCCAAGCCAAAGGCCAGGCGGAACAACTCTGTCTTACAAGCCCTGCAGAAAGAAATCAGATTCTGCAGGGCCCTGGTCTCATGAGACAGAGCGTTCCACCAGGCTGGAGCCAGTGTTGAAAAGGCTCTGGATATGAAATAGGTCTAGAAAAACTCCCATCTCATAGTGCTACCATCGGGGTATGTCACTGTAGCAGGTAATCGTCATCCAACCCATTTCTGGATGAAGAAGAAAAAAGCCAGGGTGGATCTTTGTTTTTTCTTCCACAAGGTGTGCCAGTTCCACCTCTCGTCTTGGGGTAAAGCCAACAGACTGCTCATAACTACTGAACAGGAAGTTAGAAACTGTGTTTAAGATATGCTGTGCTCGGTGAATTCAGACAGAATTAGAATGGCAAACACCAAGCGGGAGAGTGTGAAAAGTTCCGAACTGAAAGCAAAACAGCCTTCATGGAACAAGAACCAGTATTTCCTAAACAGAGTTTAGACACCTGAAATGCATTCACCTGAATTAGCTGGTTGTATATAAGGCATCTGCTTCTAAAATTAATTCATACAGCTGAAACCGACGGAAGAATCACAGCCACGTTCACTGCGAAGTGAAAAGACACAGAAGACATTCGGCAGTGACTCATTCTGGGGCCAAGACCTCACCATGCTTTCGATCCAGAACCTATCTTCTGTGCCAGAGCTCAACCCTGGAACATATTAAGCAATAATAAAGTGAATACCTGTCTGCATGTTCAAAGAGCCCTTTCCTTACCAGTGGAGAGGACAAATAGCCCAAGCACTTCTTATTTTAGAAATCACAGAATTTTAGAGTTGGAAGGAACTCTGAGGATCATCTATTCTAGTCCAGTGCAAAAAAATCATACTTCATCCAGGAGCTTAGGATCAATTCTTTTATATATATACATTTTTATTAATTTTTTAACATCTCAATTCCAACAGTCATACAACATAACTTATCATCTTATACAATGTTTTAGACTTCCATCAACACCTCTGATGATTTTCCATTCTCAGTCACTTATTATGTATTTTTTAATTTCTATATTACATTTAATTATCTTTAACTAATAGTTCTCCTCGTAGTCTTTCTTGCAATATTTCAAATAATTCACCTTACAAAACTTCTTGCAATCCTACTAGCGTAATCTGTTCATCACAATTGCTTTTCAAATAGTTTGTAAATTTTCCACAGTCTTCTGAGAATCTCTGCTCCCGCAGGTTTCGAATCCTTCCTGTCAGTTTATCCAACTCTGCATAGTCCATCAATTTCATCCTCCACTCTTCCTTCATCGGTAATTCCTCTTGTTTCCATTTTTGTGCCAATAATATTCTTGCCGCTGTCATTCCATATAAAAACAACTCACAATTCTGTCTGTTATTTCATCTGGAGCTTAGGATCAATTCGACCCCGTCTTCATGGTTATCAATAAAAGGCATTTAATTGGAATCTAGGAAGCAGTCTATGTCATTGGTCCATTTAGCTCAATTGGTACATTACATTTTTCAGATGCTGGAGCGTGTTTGAACATAAATTATTAAAATGACTGCACTGAATTTTCACATCCAGAAAGATGGGGGAGAAACTGATTCTGTTCACAAATTTCATGAAAAGCTGCCTAATTCACACTCCCTGAACCACTAAGCAAGTCAAGAAGCAGACTGAAACATGGGTATCCTTTGAAATGCACACTTCTCCTAATTTTGTGGTGCAATTCTCCAACCTCTAAGTGTGTGTATTAGTGAAAACAGAGCACAAATGAAATTATATTAGGGTCAATGGATTGCAGAAAGTTATATATGGGTTCAAATGGCTCACAAATTGCATATATTAGTGAAAATCCCCCACCACCACATATGCATATGGATACATGTGGAGATTTTTTAAAAGAAAAAATAACGAATTGATGCAGAAATGGGTTCAACTGAAGATCAGAAAAATAAGGAGCTCAGAGAATCCAAAACCAACAGATTCATTCATCTCCATACATACATTTACGCCTGCAAGCATGGGATGCACACGAGCCCTATGCACACTTTACTTCTGTGTAGAGGAAAGATAGATCCATTCAGGAGCAAGCAGGCCTGCACTCTTAGCCCTTCCTCCAACATCACATCTGTTTCCTTCAGCAACCACACATTGCACACGGCGGCCTGCAAAGCAATTCTACCACACAAGCACATGGCTCTGTGCGAGCCAGACAACTGCACAGCCAGAGCAGTCGCACATGCAAAACAGTCGTGCGTGTGGAGCATGTAGGAAGGAGCACATTAAACTCTGCCCCCTGCCTCGCCATCCCTGTCGCCCTTGTGGAGGGCGACAATGTTCCTCTTGGCCAGCCTCTTTCTTCACTTTTTCTCCCACAACAGGAAGCTCACGCTCTGCAAATTGTGGCCTTGGCCTATCACTCAATGGCATCAGAGCTGCTGCTCCAGGACAAGAAAACAAAGAAAAACGAGCAGGTCCCTGAGAGGCTCAGCTGCAGCCATCTAATCCGGTATAACTTCCTGTTTTCTTTTGTAACTGGATGAGGAGAAACAGAGGAACAAATAATCTGAGCTTCTGACTTGCTGTTCTTGGCATTTGGCTTTCCTGACAAACCCAATTCAGCAGTGGTCAGAATACGTTCCCCGTTCCAGCCACAACCGCCGCTAGACCTGGTCAACATCAGACTTTAATGTATTTTGTTTATTACAAGGAAGCTGTTACAAAGTGTACTATTTGGCTTTGCCCGGCAAAAACACAACTCCGGGACATCCAAAGTGGCCAGCTTGAAATACTGTTTAAAAACTATACGTGCACAGACAAACTAATTCCTGAAAAATGACGAGAAGAGCTGGGAAATCATGAGGGAATTGAGATGTACTATTTGGTTCTTTGGTTGCTGTCTGATCCCTCCCCTTGGATTTTATTGCAATAAAACAATTACCTGTTTCAATTTGACAGATAGTAATTACTTGTGGCACAGGAGACTGGCAGCTTTGTTTATTACAGTGGTACCTCGGGTTAAGCACTTAATTCGTTCCAGAGGTCCGTTCTTAACCTGAAACTGTTCTTAACCTGAAGCACCGCTTTAGCTAATGGGGCCTCCCGCTGCCACCGCGCCGAAGCATGATTTCTGTTCTCATCCTAAAGCAAAGTTCTTAACCTGAAGCACTATTTCTGGGTTAGCGGAGTCTGTAACCTGAAATGTATGTAACCTGAAGCGTATGTAACCCGAGGTACCACTGTATACAGAACACAGGCTGGTGAAGCATTCTGTGCAATCTGCAAGCTTGCACCTCATCCTATAACAAGTATCATCTGACCTGTTACTATCTTTTCTTTCCTGGAACCAGAACCATCAAGATCTATGGCATGAAATTCTCTGGCCTTTGTTTCGTGGCCCTAGAAGTCAGAAATATTTGCAACTGCTGGAGATAAACAACTAAAACCACAAGGATCATCGTAATATTATGACTTTTGGCATTTCTTACTGTTTTTTTGTCATGACTGGTCTAACAGGCATTCAAAAAGCTCTGGTGATCAGATAATCTAAAATTATTGCAAATCCCAGAGCAAGGCTTAGCCAGAATCTGCAACGGCAGGAGTTGGATATTTGAGAACCAATTGCATCATCTTCCCCCCTCCCCACACACCTCTCAATCCATGCTACCATCCTTTAAGTACCATGATGACATTTCTTAATTAATTCCTCCAGGCTTCTTCCAATTTGGACTAAAATAAATAAGGAAATATGGCACACAGCTGAAATGAATTGGCCATATTGTCTTTGCATGTAAAATTTGATTATTTGTACAACTGAATGCATAACTGAATTTGACATTTCCATTTGTTTAAAAGCTCCAGAACACATTCCCTTCACTTTCGTTGGTGCTTTGCAACTTCCTCAGGGCACAGCCCAGTCAAAGGTAAGTACTCTGGAGTCCCACTGATTTTACTGGGACAAGCTGAACACATGCTTAAATCTTTCCTGTCGAAATGAATGGGACTTTAAAGTGCTTAACTTTGTGCCCATTGATTTGAGCCTGAGAGTTAAGCTGATGCTAAAAGTGCTCAGAACGACATCTACGGGGACCTAAAAACATTCAACTTGGATGTCATATTGCATGACATAACCAAATCCGGCATAAACACTTGATACGGAGAGGCAGGAGAAAAGGGAACAACTCTACTGAGTTATTAAATAGAGACAGAATGCAGAAATAGTATTACCCATGCTTCAGTAAGAATAAGTATAGATTCTGAAATGTCGATTGCGAGCTCGCAGGGCAAGAAATATGCCACTTCTGCTTTCTTTTATTTATTTTTTTAAATAGGGTTTACAAAAAAATAATAATACAAAGATTATTGTCAAATATATATATATATATATATATATATATGCAGGTTTTGGTGTCTTCGGGTGTCTTCCCGTGTAAGAGTTGGGGTGTCTAGGCGACGTTTCGACGAGGTCGAGGTCGAGGTCGAGGTCGAGGTCGAGGTTGGGGTGTCGCCTAGACACCCCAACTCTTACACGGGAAGACACCCGAAGACACCAAAACCTGCATTCCTGTACCCGTGAAAATCTACGAAAGCATATATATATATATATATATATATATATTTGCTTTCGTAGATTTTCACGGGTACAGGAATGTAGGTTTTGGTGTCTTCGGGTGTCTTCTCGTGTAAGAGTTGGGGTGTCTAGGCGACGTTTCGACGAGGTCTCACTCGTCATCTTCAGGCTGGTGCTTTCGGCTTCTTGTTACTAGAACAGAGCAGGATCTCAGTGTTTGAGTTCCTATAAATACTGTTGAGGGGGTGTGGTGTATAGCCTCCAACGTTCTGGGCAGAGAGGAAGTTCCTAGGTTAATGTGCCTTTTCTTCTTTTGTTCATTAATTACTTGAGATATCCCTCAAGTAATTAATGAACAAAAGAAGAAAAGGCACATTAACCTAGGAACTTCCTCTCTGCCCAGAACGTTGGAGGCTATACACCACACCCCCTCAACAGTATTTATAGGAACTCAAACACTGAGATCCTGCTCTGTTCTAGTAACAAGAAGCCGAAAGCACCAGCCTGAAGATGACGAGTGAGACCTCGTCGAAACGTCGCCTAGACACCCCAACTCTTACACGGGAAGACACCCGAAGACACCAAAACCTACATATATATATATATATATATATATATATATATATATATATATATAATCTCCAGACTAAAACATTACTCTAAAGGCAAAAAAGAGAAAGGGAAGGAAGGAAGGAAGGAAGGAAGGGGAAGAGATATAGAAAAATGAATACAAAAATATTTAAGAGAGAGAGAGAAAAAAGTTAAACTAAAGAACTTCTGATTCTTCATCTGTCTGCTTTATATAAAAATTATTCACTTTATCCACTCTAGTATAACACCTAATAAAGCCACTTTCTATATTCCATTATCTTTAATCCTCAAATCCAAATGTCATTATTTCTTTTTCTTTTTCACGCAAAAAGTCTGTGAGAGGTTTCCAATCTTTAGCAAATGTTAGCAGTAGCTTTTCTCTGATTAAACATGTCCATTTCACCATTTCAGCTAAGTCCATTCATTTTCTACTTTCTCTAAAGCACTCAATATAGCACTAATCGCTTCAAAAAGGCAATCGTCGTAAATCCAAAAATTCAAATTACAGCTCATTCATTTAATATAAAGTTTGCTTCAGGTTTTTATTTTATAGCTAGTGTGTTTTATTCTTCCGCTCAAATATCATAGGATATTATATATTAGCATGTGTTTATTTTTACAAGATAAGCCTTTCCCCCTGAACCATATGCTACAGGGCAGGTTAACACATTGGGCTTGAAATGCAGCGTGAGTCTGAGCACACAGGCAAATGTCTCCGGTTCCCCAGAAGTGTAGCTGAGAACATCAGATCACTGCCTAGGGATGAACTTGTACTTTGCTACCCTGTATCAGCAAAGTCCTTTACTGCTGCCTGGCAGCCAGTTCCATCAACGACACAACATCCACAGCTTAATATTGTATGACGCTGTGGTTAAGGACTTCAAAGGAGATGGGATTATTGTCTAATTGGATTTCTGTTCCCAATTAGGAAAAAAGGGGGAAGTCGAATCCAAGGCTGACATGGAAAGCTTTAAACATCTGTAACAACTGCTGGATAATTTATGGAGTACCCATCACATAATTTGTAACCTGGAATCAGATGTTTGCCTAGAGGTGCATTGTGTGTCTACTTTTTCTTAAATTTGCATGCATTTGTTTTCTCAAAATAGTTTCCAAACAATCTTTAAGGGGGTGTGTGGAAACACCCCACAATGCTTCCCTCCATGCCCCAGTTAAAAACCATGCAATTAGAAGGATCAGCAATGGGAGGATTTGTGTTTCAAAACCAATCCCTACTCTCTTCCTGCTTCCAAATGAAAATTAGACATAGCAGCACATGTTTGACTTTAAGGAAGATGAAGGGGGGGTAATGACTCCCTCCCCCTTCCCTCCGCAGGTAGGTATCTTGGTTGAGAAGCCGCAGGAAAGCCCGATAGGCTTAAAATTGAAATCAAACCAAGATTTGAAACTAACAAGCAGTTTAAAGTAAGGATTTTGGTGTCGGCCACATGTTGCAAATCAGGGGGATCATGTGAGGCTAATTATTCCAGCCCAAGGGTTTGAATGAATGTTGAAGCATTTCCACATGATAGTCAAAGAGGTGGCTAACCCTGGAAGCGACTGGGGAATGTGTCTGTATTGGGGGCGAGGGGAGAGATCATGTGCCACTACACATAGGAATACAGGATGCAGATACATCAGCAAGCAGCGTGCATGCATGGACACAGAAGGAAAAGCAGTAGCAAACGACAAGGCAGTGAGAATTAAATGATGGGCTAATCAAGGGCAGGTTTGTCACCAGGAAGCCTGGGGTGGGGGTTTTTTCCTGCTGCAGTAGCGAATAAAAAGGACTTTCCCTATAAAAGTATGGGCCTTGGTTCACATGCCAAAGGGGTAACTCCACAGTGCATGTAAATCAAATGTAAACAAGCACTGCACTCCAACTCTAGATATTATCAGAACGTGGATAAGGGTGGGTGCACCACGCCAGATTTGTGAATGGTTTACTCCTTAGCCTTTTCTTCTTCTTGAGTCATAGTAGTGGTCCATCATTCAAGTCCAATGAGGCCTACTCATAATGCCTAGAGCTTCAAAAGTGGAAGGTATTCCTGCTCTCTGCAATCTCCTGAACAGTAGACAGACAATTGTCATACAATACACCAAGGCTGTTATGAACCTGGAAAGAATCATAAGGGATCTTTGTACCCATCCCATCCCCAGGGGTAGCTCAAGACATTTTTCTGCCTGAGGCAAAAGACAAGATGGCATATCTCCCACGTTTCCTCAAACAAAAGCCAATGAGTCTGACAACTGAATGCTACTACTCCACCATACCTGAATGCAGCAGAATGTAGCACACACAATTTATCAGCCCCAAGCCCCTCAGAATCTGACACATGAGGCAGCTGCCTCACTCTACCTAATGATAGGACCGGAGTCACCCCATCTATTCCCCATTGCCCAACCCAATCATTTTCTTCCACCCTGATTTTTGACAGGGTTGTTATTCTCAAGAGCAATAGTCCTGGAAGAAGAAAAGGAACAGGTTCTCTCTCCCTCTGCTTTCTCTGTGAGCAGAAACTGTGAATCAGATTTACATAGCATTCATGTTTATCTTAAGGGCTACAGGCCTCGTTGTTTAAATACATGATTTTAAAACTGATGTTTACATCCACTTACAAGCCATAGCACATATTTGCACTGACCGTTTCTGTACCCCTGGGGCTAAGCTATTGTTTTAATCAACTGCCGTATGAAGCCAACTTTCTTAAGAGTTATTCCCTATTTACCTTGATGTTTAACTGGCTAGGTACATTCTTGAGAAATCCATACAGAGAATGCCACACTGAGCTAAACCCAGGTGGAGTTTTTTCCATATTGGGATTATTTTTGCATTTGCAAATAAAAATCTAAGATTTGAAATTCCAAATTCTTAACTTTCCCCCCAAAATCAGATTGTAGTGAACTCATCAAGAATGGTGTTCACATTTTTCGTTCATAAATTACCCATAGGGAGCCATGTAAACACATATAAACACAGGAAGTTGGCTAAAAATATGAGTTCACCTAATCCAATACTCAAGGCCAAAAGTCTTCTAAGATCTTAGGCATGAGCCCAGTTCTGGTACCAGACTACTTTGCATCCTAGGCAAGACTAACTACTTGCAGCCCCCATCCTAAATGCTAGCTTCATTTAAAAAAAAAAGTCTCATAGAAATTATAAGATTCTTCAAAATATAAAATAAAAGTAAATTATTATCAGAAATTTATGGTATATAACAAAAACTAATCTGTATAAAACTGTACCCCTCTGAAGTCTGCTCCCTGGATGACTGCTTAGTTAGCCTAATAATAGCCTTGCCCCTGCATGAATCTTTCCAGTACTTGCTACCTGAGATCCTTCTGGAGGTGTCAGGATTTAACTGGATCAGGATGAATGTCTACTATTTTATTCCTGCTCATTATATCTTGGCTACGAAGAGAATTCTGGACACTCGTTGAATAAATAGCAAATCTGCCAGTCCAACCTAGCTGAATGTGTTGCTGGACTCTTAACTCTCATCAGCCCCACCCATTTGACTAGGCCAATGACTAGGGAAGATGGGAGCTGCAGTCCAATATCCTCTGGTGGGCCACAGATTTTTCCAGAATAATAATAATTTATTATTTATACCCAGCCACTCTGGGCGGCTTCCAACAGAACACTAAAATACAATAACCTATTAAACATTAAAAGCTTTCCTAAACAGGGCTGCCTTCAGATGTCTTCTAAAAGTTTGGCAGTTATTTTTCTCTTTGACATCTGGTGGGAGGGCATTCCACAGGGCGGGCACCACTACCGAAAAGGCCCTCTGTCTGGTTCCCTGTAACTTGGCTTCTCGTAGCGAGGGAACCACCAGAAGGCCCTTGGAGCTGGACCCCAGTGTCCGGGCAGAACGATGGAGGTGGAGACACTCCTTCAGGTATACTGAACCAAGGCCGTTTAGGGCTTTAAAGGTCAGCACCAACATTTGAATTGTGCTCGGAATCCACTGATGTGGTCTCATCTCCACTTTCAGGCTGAGGGTGTCGGCGTTTGTCCACAGACACCTTTCAGGGTCATGTGGCCAGCATGACGAAGCCACTTCTGGCACAACAGAACACCGTGATGAGTACCAGAGCGCCAGAAACACCATTTACTTTCCTGCCACAGCAGTACCTATTTAATTACTTGTGCTGGTGTGCTTTTGTGCTACTAGGTTGGCAGGAGCTGGGACAAAACGACAGGACAGCGGATTCAAACTACTGACCATACAATCAGCAAGCTCAAGAGGCTTGGTGGTTTAGAACACAGCTCCACCCGCACCCCACTGGGTGAGAAGTGTCATATGATGGAGAGAAGGGAATTTTAAAAAATATAGTGGTACCTCAGGTTAAGTACTTAATTCGTTCCGGAGATCTGTTCTTAACCTGAAACTATTCTTAACCTGAAGCACCACTTTAGCTAATGGGGCCTCCTGCTGCCGCCGTGCTGCCGGAGCCCGATTTCTGTTCTTATCCTGAAGCAAAGTTCTTAACCTGAAGCACTATTTCTGGGTTAGTGGGGTCTGTAACCTGAAGTGTATGTAACCTGAAGTGTATGTAACCCAAGGTACCACTGTAAAAACTTTTGACTGAATGAGTCAATAGAGAATACACTGTTGAGGAGAATCAAGAGATAACTGAAGACTCGTCCACACTTCTGCGTGTCCCATGCCTAGCTAGCATGGGTCTAAGCTGTTTTCAGCTTGTTCCACCAGTTTCTCAGGGAAATCTCAGCCCTTAGCACTAAATTGGAGCAAATGTTAATCTGCAGAATACCCAACAGACATTTGCTCTGAGTCATTACTAAAGAGTGGCTTTTCCTGCGGGGGGGGGGGGAGCGGCGCTCCAAGTGGAAATCTGAATGAACCCTCAGCTGATTTCAATCAAACTTTCTTGGGAGTATTTGTAGAGCTTGTGCACATTCCAAGAGGAAGAGGCAAAACCGTAACAAAGAATAGATTGGATAGTGGTGAAAATGAAGCAAAGTGAGATCAGGGGAATGCTGGGTGTTGTTTGTTTGTTTGTTTGTTTGTTTGTTTGTTTGTTTGTTTGTTTGTTTAAGCCTTAACATAATTTATGAATCAGTGCCTTAGGAGTAAGACTGTATACCAAGCTTTCCCAAAGGGAGTGTTAGCGACAAATTCATTCCACCAGCATTGCTCTGGCACTCAGAATGCCTGGCAAGGGAGAGACTGTGAGCCACATCCTTCCAACAAGGCTACAGATCGGATTATGCTGGCATAACTTCCCCTCCTTGGCATGCCTCCTGAAACCTCTTCAGGGATCTCCTGTTGCGGTGACAAACACATGCACACACCCTGTTACAGTCTGGGACTGCAAAGCTCCATCTGCTTGTTAGATCAATTTTGGTTAGCTTCAATTTGCAGGCGCAACACTCTGGAGTGGCTGCCCCCGACTGCCGATGTCACAGGGTGTCTGGCACGGTGTGGGGCAACCACATGTTTATGGCATGGGTTATGATGATTAGCTGCAACAAGTGAGGGAGTCCCAACGTTTTCCATCCACAGTACTGAAGCCTGCTCAATGGCAGCTATTTATAGTCGCCACAAGTAACTCCCATTTCAGCTGAATGACAGACCAGCTCCTCAGCACTGTAAGTATATTTAAATAGCAAAGAAGACACTGGTGTTACGATGGCCAATTCCAGACATTAAAAGCAGCAGCAACAAAATAAGTCCCCCTTACAAATGTTGCTTAAATGTGATGGGATTTGAAGAACTTAATTTTAAGGCAACTGCATTCTTCTGGTTTCTTATGTCTGCTGTTTTCTGAGCCTTTTTTGGATTCTCCGAAGTCACACTTTGGAAAACTTCTCTACCACCCAATGCAGAGAGAGAGGGCTTTAGACTTTTGTACTTTTGCAAAAGATGAAGCTGGAACGTTCATTGGTCACAGCAAATTTCTCCATCTGAGGCTTTAGAAAATTCCAACGTTTGAAGTCAGATGATGAGTCAAGTCAAATGGCAAAGAGCTCATGATTAAAACCTGCTGGTGTGAACTGCTAGGATTTTTAACTGCAAGCCCCATTGAAATGGATGGGATTTGCAGTTGTGCTGATCTGAACACAGACCACGCATTCTGTGCTCCTATGCGTCTTAACAAGGCACGCACAGGAAACGTTTCCTTGTGGGTTGTGCCATTATAATAATAAAGGTGCCAGCGTTTGCGGGGAGTGTATGGCTCCATTCTGCTGCCCGATTTGGGTCATGGCTGCTTGTCTCACAAAACGGAGTCCATTTTCATTTGGGAATATTGTGCTGTAATGCTCTATGATCCATGCCCAGTTTTGTGCAAAGCGGGCACGGGTTGGCAGGGAGAAGAAAACAAGAGTAAAGGCCCAATTAGAACTGGTGGGGTAAGTTTGGCAATGACCAACTAGGATTGCATCACAATGCGCATCATACTGAAGGTGGTCTCCTTTAAAGGGGCAGACACACTTCTTCTTTTTATAACAGTTTATTAATTTTCCAAAAATTAACAGAAATAAAAACAACAATACAAAATCAAAACAAAACAAAAAAAATTGACTTCCCTCTAGTCCCTTCCTTGGTTCAATTATTTGTCAGCATTGTCCATTGTTAAATTTAAAAACCGTTTGAATTATCTATTATTCATTCATAATAAATTTACAAGTGCTTTTAAAACCCTGCTAATGTATTAACCTGTGTCCAATCCTTCTGTATATATGCAATAAACATCTTCCATTCTTCCTTAAATTCGTTGTTGTCTCTTCCTCTTAATTTCAAGGGGCAGACACATTTCTAAGCAGTGGAAATGTTTCGTTCTTCTTGAGATCCACCACAGCCCCTCATCTCCTGAAAAATTACCAAAATGAGGAACCCATTCCACAGGGGCAAAATGATATTTTAATGGTGGCATTGTTTCTGGACTGTACCACCTCAGACCACAGGTAACACAGGGGCAGGGTTTTTATGTTTGGGTATTTCCCATATATATGTAACAATAATTCACATTAGTATGAGCATTATTGGCTTCATGGTCACTGGCTTGGTAAATGTAACTTGTAGCCCCCATTAAAGTTCTTAAATGAAGCTAAATATTTATGGTGGCTTTTCCTCTCTGCTAGTACAAATGAGTTTTTATTGGAGGTAGGAAGGAATCCTTAGCAACAATATAACGAATAATGGCAATCTGGTGGAGAGGTAGCACAAAAGCGCTTAATACTGTGAATTATTTTAAATAGCATTTTTATTAGATTTTTCTCTGTGCTATTGCCTCCAATTTAAATCATCCTTGGAGAAACGCGGGGAGGGGAAAGGTGATGAAAGGACCCGGGGAGCATTCTCCGCTCGGCTACAAACAGCACACTTGTGCCCTGTGGTCAATTTTTGCATTTTGGCTAGACATCTCATGCCCAGGCCTGTTGAAGCTTAGCCTGTTCAGAGAAGTTGGAATCCCCAGTTGTTCCACAGAAAGAATCTTTTGCACAAGAGAAGCATATCTGGGATGAAAACATGTTTACCCACCTGTATGAGTAGGACACAAAGCGTTTCCATCCGTGCAAATGATTAGACACAAAATATGGAACCTCCTCCACTGACATAGCTTTTGTTTTATTTCGTTTGCTATTCTCTGGAATTTAAAGGCTTATCTAGGCCTCCCGAGGGGGGAACCCATGTAAGTAACATGTAGGGCATATATTCTGTCAACCGTGCAGTTTATTCAATTAACAGATTATGACACATCCTGGCCGTTAACACATACAGTGGTACCTTGGGTTACAGACACTTCAGGTTACAGACTCCGCTAACCCAGAAATAGTACTTCAGGTTAAGAACTTTACTTCAGGATGAGAACAGAAATCGTGCTCCGGCAGCAGGAAGCCCCATTAGCTAAAGTGGTACCTCAGGTTAAGAACAGTTTCAGGTTAAGAACGGACCTCCAGAACGAATTAAGTTCTTAATCCGAGTTACCACTGTATCTGAATCATTCTGAAGACCACTGACTTTATAGAAACACAAACCATTTGAAACATGCTTTTACTGAGTTTCACACTTATGAAGTTTTGGGAGAAATAGGCTTGCCATATGTCTGGAAAATTCCTGACTTTTCCTGGTTTTGGGGTATAAAAATGGGGGGGGTGCCGAATTGGCAAAATGTCAGGGAAAGCCCAGATGTATGACAGCAGAAACAGCTCAAAAAGCTTAAAATCACTATTTCTGGGTTAGGTTTCCCCCAAAAAAGATCAACAATCTGGGTAGGGGAACTTTGTGGGTGTCAGGAATTGTACTTTTTGAAATATGGCAACCCTCGGGAGAAAGTGCTAGAATATAAAAATAAGCCCAGCCCCTCCAAGTGTTCCTATTTTCCAGGGATGTCCCTGATTTAGAGAAGCCATCCCAGTTTCTGATTTTATCCCAGAATGTCCCACTTTTCATTAGGATGTCCCTAATTTCATCAGAGAAATGTTGGAGGGTATGGAGTTATCCAACCTCCGAGCCATCTGAAGGCAATCCCTGTATAGGGAAGTTTTTTCTTAATGTTTAATGTTTTATTATGTTTTTATATATGTTGGAAGCTGCCCAGACTGGCTGGGGCTGGGGTATAAATAGTAAAATTATCATTATGGAATGGGACATCCATATTTTCATCAGAAAAAAATGTTGGAGGGTATGCAAACCACTACGGAAAAAAAAAATAAGATTTTCAGCGGTGATTATGCTATATACCCTTTGTATGGGAAATGGCAACAGGACAGCGAAAATGGATTCTATGTGCCCTAATGGTGGCCAGGATACAGTACAGATGAACTGGAAGAATAGAGATATAATTTCCCTTAATCAATGGCTTGGCAACATGACAACACTGGCAACATATGAACAGACATCTTATAGACACAGACTTTCTTTGGATAAATACAATGATATTTGGAATGAGTTTACACGGAATATATTAGGCTATTGACAATTAAGTTTAGGTTTAGTCAGGGCTAGAGAACTTTTTCTAAGTCATTCTTTAGCCTCAGAGCTTGGAAGTGGTTGGGATGAAGATGGCTTTTCCTTATCCCTTACAGTGGTACCTCGGGTTACATATGCTTCAGGTTACAGGCTCCGTTAACCCAGAAATATTGCTTCAGGTTAAGAACTTTGCTTCAGGATGAGAACAGAAATTGTGCTCCGGCGGCGCGGCAGCAGGAGGAGGCCCCATTAGCTAAAGTGGTGCTTCAGGTTAAGAACAATTTCAGGTTAAGAACGAACCTCTAGAACTAATTAAGTACTTAACCCGAGGTACCACTGTACTCATATTGACTTTCATTCCACCTTGGTCTGCTAACACAGTACAAAACATGGCTGCATCAGGGAAGAAGGTGGAAGAACCAGATGGGGGGGGGGCAGTTTGTAAAGACAGCAGCTGCCAAGTCCCTCTGATGCTGGATTCAACTTTTCTTTAAAATGTCATTTTCTGCACCCCATTCATGAAGGGAGTGCTGAATTTCCACGGAACTCCTGCAGCACTACTGAAAAACATCTGCAGCCACAAAGGAGGCAAGAAACACTCTCCTTTTCCTCCATTTCTCCTAAACTTCATCTCCTGCTGCCATTGTGTCAGCATCAATAATGAAAGACAAAACTGGACGGCCCCATTTCTCGCAGTGTTTCCTTGACCTAATGATGAAATGTCTTTTTACCTTGTAGATAAGCATATGAAAGACATCCTCTCCTGATGGTGAACTTTAACATTTGTTCTCCTTTTTGGGAGGGTGAGTGTTTGTGATTGTATTGAAAGACATGTTTTAACAATTGTGCTATTTCTTCTTTTTTCAGCTACACACACACACACACCGCCCATCGCTTATTCAGTGAGTTACTAATATCCTGATTGGAACCAGACTTGCTAGAATTATGAGTCAAAATTGGAACGGCAACTGCTGTGCAGAGGATGTAAAGGGAATAAAATGAATGGTGCATTAACCTCCAGCCACTGAATATTAATCAGCATTTCACAAAAAAGAAAATACAGAAGCTGCCACACTAAATATTTTTAGCGCTTATTGACAGTCTTGATTTCCTCCATCGCACTCTCACTCTCGCTCTCTGTCTCCCTCTCAGTTGTTTTGGCTTCCAATCTAAATTCTAAAGAAAGTACATGTGAAAACTTACTTTTTTATTGGGGAGGCGGTTTATCCATTTCTTAAAAATACTGCACAGTCTTAGGGAGTTGTGTCGTGCAAATGCTTTGTACCAATCAAAACTCCATATCCCTCAACCAGAGACATTCCAAGCCCCAAGGTAAACAGAAATCCAAACTGGAATATGGAAAAGCCCTCGGAAATAAATGAATGCACATAGTGACTTGTTCAAAAATAAACTTCCCAGGTACTTAAAAGTTTTTTTTAAAAAAAATGTGCTCCACATTTTGCAAATATTAATTAAATGTAGTTATGACACACTTAGTTTTTTAATGCGGATCTCTTGAAAACATCTGGAAGAAGCATAGATGGCTAAAAAAAACCTGATCAGCAACATATTCTCGATTTATTGCATTTTCACGCAATGAATGACTCCCACCACCAAATTATGGCTGTTTCACCCAAACTAGAAGACTGATATTCTTTCTTCCACCATACATACTCTTCTGGAACAACACTTAGAACAACATATGCTGGAACAACATGCTTTCCATCTCTGGTCTAGGCAACTATGCAAAAGCCACTGGCCACTCATAAGCAGAATATGAAAGGGATTTCTTTCCCCTGCTGCATGTTCACACTGTCCAGTATTCAGAGCTATCAAGAAATGGAGGTTTTATTTAACTCAGGCATAGGCAAACTCGGCCCTCCAGATGTTTTGGGACTGCAACTCCCATCATCCCTGGCCACTGGTCCTGTTAGCTAGGGATGATGGGAGTTGTAGTCCCAAAACATCTGGAGGGCCGAGTTTGCCTATGCCTGATTTAGTTAGATGCATAATAGCTTCCGAAGCTTTTTTAAAAAAGCGATCTAGAAGAACATACAGCTGATTTCAGATTTCCATTAACAAAGGAAAGACAAGTAGGGCACATTATCTTGTGTATAATGCAAAAGGCAATAAACTTTCTTTCCAGAAATAGGTGTTTTATGGCATTTCCACTAAATGCAGATTAAATCTTACTATGGGTACTATGCACCTCCAATCTCTATCAATAGCATATGCACTGCCTTGTGAAAGTCCTGTTCCACCTTGGGTGATGAACCGCTGAGTCAGCTCTCAAAGTTCCTCTGATTCATAGAAATCTCTGCCTTCATTTTAGCCACTTCCACAAACAGGAAAATTGCATATATATTTTTTCTGATCACAGAAGAGGAGTCACAATCTTATGCTGCCGGCTGCCATGTTGCATTGCTTGTGTGAGTAGACCACTTGCATCTCTCATTACTGGTCAAGATACTAAAAATAAAAAGGTAAAGGACCCCTGGATGGTTAAGAGCAGTCAAAAGCGACTATGGGGTTGCGGTGCTCATCAGGCCAAGGGAGCTGGCATTTGTCCCCAGACAGCTTTCCGGGTCATGAGGCCAGCATGACTAAACTGCTTCTGGAACAACAGGACACCGTGACGGAAACCAGAGCCCATGGAAACACAGTTTACCTTCCTGCTGCAGTGGTACCCATTTATCTACTTGCACTGGTGTGCTTTCAAACTGCTAGGTTGGCAGGAGCTGGGACAGAGCAATGGGAGCTCACCCCGTCATGGGGATTCGAACCGCTGACCTTCTAATCGGCAAGCCCAAGAGGCTCAGTGCTTTAGACCACAGCACCACCCGCATCCCTGGTCAAGATACTAGTGAACTGCTTGAGAACGGCATGTGAGAACAAGTGTAAAGCAAACAGCAAGGAAGGTAGGTTCAAACTTTTATTTAACTTTTATTGAACCATACCAATGGTGACCAATTGTTAAACTGCTATATTAAGAAGGGGTCAAATTCTTAATTTAACAGTACTTCAAGACTGCTGCTCTTTGGGGGTGGGATTCCATCACATAACAGCAAATTCAAGCTGCACAATTATATTTGATCGGGAGCTGTTATGCAACATATCTGCTTTCCTAAAAGATCGGGCTTTTGCAATAAGGAAAGTGATAGGAAAATGCACTGCAATGTGTGCAACACTTTCCTGTTGCAACATCTTCTCACTTCCCTGCAAACAAATCAGGATGGATGTGCAATTCACAGACTGTCTTGAGGCAATGAAAGAATACAAAAGGGACTGTGGGATGTATGTTCTTGCAGCAGTATTTGATAATTTCAGAGATCATTTTCTGCCATATGTTATTCCTTTTGTATTCTTACTATCAATTAGTGCCTTTTTAATTCTCAACAAAGAATGTATATTTTTGATACTTTGAGATTACATCAAAACCTGAAGTCTCTGAAACTCAAACCCCACTGGAGACCCCCACTAATGTAGTATAGTAAAGAGCATGTTTTCCTGACAGTGCAGTCCTGTGCATGTCTACTTGGGAGTAACTCCCATTGAGGTAGTGTGCAGAGGACTGCAGCTTGAGGCCCTCCTTCCTAAATTTCCATTACTGAATTTTGTAAGTGAGAATAACAGCCTAATGAAAGAGGTTTGAAGTCAACCAGGTCTTGGTATTCTATTTGCATGAAAGAAAAACAATACAATACAAAATCCCGCCGTGAAACTGTTGCTCAAAGAATTTCAGAAACATGCTTCATTTTAAAAGCACACTTTGAAAATAGTCATATTTACAAAATTGGCAATATCCAGATAGCTTTTTTTTTCTACCCATAACATTTTGGCACTGAGAGAGACCAGTGTTCTAAACCATAAAATTAGACGTCTGGACATCTAAGGACTTTTGTCGTCACAGCAACAATCCCCTCCCTTGCCAGCACAACTGTCATTCTCCCCAGTGTGCCGGAATTCATTTGTTTTCATTCATTCCTTATCAAGTTACTTGAATTTGAGTCAATGCTCAAAACGTATTTAGAGAAGAAAAAAGTGGTAGGTTTTCAGGAAATAGCAAGTTCTTTTTAACCGAGATAGAAATCATTTGGCAAGAGATGACAAAATACTTTTAGTTTTCTTTCGGTAGTTAAAAAAACAAGAAAGAAGGAAAGAAAGAAGGAAAGAAAGAAAGAAGGAAAGAAAGAAGGAAAGAAAGAAAGAAAGAAAGAAAGAAAGAAAGAAAGAAAGAAAGAAAGAAAGAAAGAAAGAAAACTGGAGAAGATAGGAACAGAGGAGCAGAACTTTTCAAAGAAGAAAGGGGAGAAGTCCTTTGCAAATATGACATTATTTGCAACTAATATTTAATAAAGACTGATCTGAGAGTCTGTTTTATAGATTCTGGCTGTTGTTTTGTACAATGAAGTCAAAGCCAGCTACTATGCATACAGAAAGCTAGTGTGTCAGAAAGAAGGCTGCCCTTCTTCTTGACATGCTCGCTTGCTATGTACATGTTGTTTTCCAATGGAGGGCATCCACACAAACAATTCTTCACCTGTAGTCATGTGGCAGAGTCTTGCAAAAGCTGCACCACATGGTTTTATTATGTCAGTGAGTTTGCAAAACACACACTTGCCAAACAACACTTATTTATTGCCGATCAGCCATATGATGCAGTCAATTACCATTTCAGGTCAATTATTGGATAGAAACAGCCATAGTGTCTTTATCTGAAAAACCTGGGTGTGTAACCTGGTAACTGTGGCACCTTGGAAGGTGCATTTTGGAAGCGAGTCTACAAGCTGATCTCAGGGCCCTGCGACATCTAGCCTAACTTTTGTTTGGATTTTGCCTTTTTGAGCAAGTCTCCTCTGTGATTTCCTTACACCGCTTACTGTCTATTTTTACTGTGCGTGCATTTCGTCATAGCTTGGACATTTTGTATTCAAAATGATAAACATGAACATGTGTATTGGTTGCCATCCTGTCTCAGTGGCAAGAAGGTTATACTACCTGGAGAGAGCCAGTGTGATATAAAAGTTAGAGTGTAAGACTATGACCTGAGAGACCAGGGTTCGAATCATGAATGATCTTGGGCCAACACCATCTCTCAGCCTAACCTAACTCACAGGGTGCTGTGAGGATAAAACGTGGAGTGGGGGGAGAGAACCATGTTCACCCCCTTGAGCTGCTTGGAGGAAAAGGTGGAATATAATTGTAACAAATAATCATAATAAGATAAATAACTGATCCAGTAACTATGCAATGAATTCAAATAACTCTGCTAACTTAGGGCAGATTCGTACAACTATGGGGTAGAGATGTGCAGGAACTCCCAAGTTTCGTGGGTATTTTACAACTGTATTTTCCCATGGGACCTTAATTTGTTCCAAGGCTCACCAGAGGGTAACCGCTGCTCCTGTTTTCAGTCCACCTCTGAACAAGTTTAGTCTTTTACTATTGACAAAGTGTATTCCCACATCTTTGGGATTAAACAACCATTTTATACCTCAGAGGACGTTGCTTCCAGAGAGGTATTCACCTCACCTAACACCTTTTCCCTGTTAAGTCCTACTTTTCAACCACGATGCCAGAACTTTGCCCTAGCTAAATACAAAAATATATATAGAAGCCAGAGTGTATGTCAGACACTGCAACCCCAAATACAGCCACCCTTTCAAAGGTTTTATTAAGCTATCTATCTGCAGATCACTTTCCATTCATCAAATAATGTGCAGCCTAACAAAATTAACTCCCCAAAGGCTTAAATTTAACTCTCAAAAAGCTGTACTTGCAGGTCTTCAGATTTCATCCCTCCATGTCCTGCTATGGTAACCGAAAAGTGACAGCTTGCATTCTTAATTTCTTTTTTAATTGATGTGTTTGTGTGTTTGTTTTTAACAGAAAGCAATGCTTTTTTCACCCATTATTCCCTGGATGCTGTCCAGCATTTAACAGAAACAAACTGCGCCCTCATATACACAATAATCCTTAGGTGTGAGGCGATTGAAGTTTTCGTTCTGACCATTTTTGAATAAGAAACATATGTTTAAAATAAAAATTTGCCTGTGTGGGGAGCTGCTGTTTGTATAAACCTAGTAGGCTGCTTCACTTAAGCATCCATGGTTAATGGGAGAGGCACACTTGTGCAGAGTTCCAGACAGTGGTACCTCGGTTTACGAACTTAGTCCATTCCGGAAGTCCATTCTTAAACCAAAGCCATTCTTATACCGAGGTGCACTTTCCCTAACAAAGCCTCCCACCGTCGGTGCCCTTCCACCATTCGGATTCCGTTCTTAGACTAAGGTAAAGTCCACTAACATTACTTCCGGTTTTGCGGAGTTCTTATACCAAATAGTTCATAAACGGGGCTGTTCTTAAACCGAGGTACCACTGTAGTGCTTTATATCACTTAGCTATGGGCCTGGCTAGAATTATAAACATAACTTGTTCACGTCTCTCTCTCTCTGTGAATACTGAATAAATCACATGGTAAGAACTCTTCTTGTTTATCTGCTTTTTGGCTGCCACCAGGGGAGTGATCAGATTCCCTGAAGCCTAAAGTGGGGGGGGGGGCTACCCTGCATAATCAATGATAAGACTCAGCGTGCACACACCATCTGAATGGCACACACCATCTGAATGGCACACACCCATCAACTTTGTAGGGGTCCAGACCCCTCATATATTTTAGGGGGGGTGAAAAGACCTTGACACCTAGGAGTTGGCTCCTATGAATGGGATATACATGCCATCCCTGTGTGCGCACATCAGAGGGCACAAGGAGTTCTGCAAGACTTCCGGGGTGGCGCCATCAGCAATGGCGGACTCCCTCTGAACTGGAGGGACTAGCTCTGCGTGAAACGGGTCTTTTCCGCTACGGCGAAGCAGGGACCCTGCTAAAAATCACAGGCGGATGAAGCCTGTGACCATGGGACTCGGCGGGCACCCTTAGCGCCCCCCCAACCCGCAAAGGAACCCACTAACGGGCTCCGAAGTGAAGAGGGGGAAGTGGCGCAGTGCTGTGAATCAACTGCTATTTCCGTGGAGCGAAGCTGCACAGCCGTTGCCGGAGAGCGCTGCCTTTTTCCTGGGACAATTTGGCTTCTAAAATAACCACCCGTGAGTACTTAAACTTTGAACAATCGGACTTTAAATAAGGACTTGCGAGCAGAAAGGAATTGGACTTAAAAATTACTTTAATTTGGTACTGAAACTGGAAGGTCTAAACAGGAAGTCAGCCTTCCGTTTCTTTGTAGACAGAATAAAGCAAAGACAACGTAAACTAGAGCTTAGAAAATCGCTTCTAAAGGATTGGCTTTCATCATTTAAAATTGTTGAACCCCCCTTCGGCAGCAGGAGAAGAAGGGGGATCTTTTTTGGACTGTTTAAACCTGCAGAAGTGAGTTTAAAGCAAAGTAACTTTCCACCGTCCTGATCCTGGAGTGGGGTGTCAGGACTGATGTTTGAAGCTCATTGACCAGAGACAAACTTTTTTGACAGATAGTTAAAGGAAGAGAAACATAGTGATTCCATTGTTTCCTTTTGCACTTTAAAGGAACAAATATTGACAAAATATCTCAAAAAGGATACTTTGTTGCAAGAACAAATAGAAGTTCTTCCCCTAGAGGGAGAATGTGAAACTGTAACTAATTCCAGGGAGCTTGCAGCTGTCTCAGATTACAATTGTGGGAATGGACTTGGGACCTTGTAGGACAATGTATTCAGAGGCTCTGTTGTGTGCTCTCTGTAAAACAAGTGCCCTACTGGAACAGTTAAGTGAGAAGATGGATTTGATGACTAATGCGGCCAGAATTTTTGAACAGGCAGTGGGAAACTATGTGGAGCCCACCCAGGAATTAGATCAGGAGTGTGTCCTGACAGAGCAGATGAGAGAAGAGGATGTTGCTGAATCTTGGGCGCCAGAGATGGAGGGAGCTGTGGCCTTGCAGGAACAAGAGCTTTTGGATTTGACAAATGAACTTGGAAAAAGCCAGATTTGGAAAGATAAAGTTTGGATTGGTTTGGAAATGGGGGGTTGGATAGACCCCCCCCTATGCAGGGATGTTTGGACTTTCCGAGTCTGGCAATGGGCCGTGAGATGTTTGGAGCTGTGGGGGCTCTCAATTTTGGAGGGATTCTGAAACATCTTCTTAAATACCACATAGTCTGGACTATGGAAAAGGGGCTGATTTGTTGAAAAGGGTCAAAAACATCACCACCTAGAGTTCCCATGAGTGAAAGGAGAATATGAAGAAGAGCTGCGGAAGGGACATGGAAGAGATTTAAGGGCCTCGGATATAAGGTTACCAGGTTAATGCACTAGATCGATGGGATAAAAAGGACTGACAAAACCCGGGACCAGGAGGAAGGGACGCTGGATGAAGATTAGATTGTTTTTATTTCTCTTTTTATTATCAGGATTGTTTTATAAAATTGATGAATGTTAGAAAAATGTGGGAACGAAATTACTTGGCTCTAGCAAAAATGTTTAAAGAATTAGGTAAGAATATTATAGTTGTGAGAAGTCGGTAAAAATAAGATTTAAGTTTTTAAGGTTTTCTATAAGATAAGATGAAATAGATTAAGGTAATGTAATGACAGAATACTATGAAATATGGAAAGGATTTGCTGCATAATTATTAACCAGGATACAAAAAAAGGGAGGAGGAGGAGGTCAAAGAAAGAAGGTAATGAGAGTTGAGGATTTGAGAATGATGGATTTATTTTTGTTTGTTTGCGGTGTATTTTTGTTTTTTGAATTTGCATTGTTTGATGTCGTTTGTTTTTTCTTTGTCTTTTCTATTTTCTTTTTTTGCTTTGTTTTTTCTTTGTAATTTCAAAAATTTTCAATAAATGTCATATTTTAAAAAAGGAGTTCTGCACTTCAGGCAACATTGCTTCTTTTAGGTTAAAAATGAAAAACAAACAACATTGCTTTCGAATAAAATAAAATTTAAAAGTCTGGCAAATTAAAGAGAGATTAAAAGGCAACGGGTCTTCAACACCTAGCACAAAGATTCTCATGATTCACTGCTCAAGGAAAGTCTAAGGAGCGTCTGACTGGCTGTTCACCTGGAAATAGGAGGTTGTATAATATATTTGTGGCATTATAGAACGTATTAAGAGAGAAGGCTGCTTGTTGGGTGACTGGAAGTTAGAGACAGCCTCAATAATAATTGCAATGTCGAGTGGGCTACACCAGTCAGTTAACTAGTCTGTGACTTCAGCACTGGATATTTGTTAAGTGCATTAAAAAAAAAAATAGGAGGGGGGAGGATGGAAAACTTGGTAATATGGTTTTAGGGTTCTAGTACACAGCTAATGAACTAATTATATGGCATGGATGAATAGACCTTGCTTTACAAAGAACAATATCCTACGTCCTGCACCATTTACAGTATTCTTAACTCTTCCCTATTTTTATAGCTGGTATTGGGAGACTGGATAGAGGGGTGTGGGGTTGGAATCTATTTTTTATTAGGGGAAAAAAGATCTGAGTGTATTAGGCACAGTGCCAGTAGCCTTAGAAACTTAAGATTTTTCCATCTCCATTACAAGTTGAAGTAAAACCTTCATATAAAATTGAAATGAAAGGGCACATTATTATCCCATTTTGTAACGTTTGCCTGGAAGTCAAACTTGGGAATACATCCTTTAATTATTATTTTTTTCCCTCTTCGCAAAACATTCTGATACACTGAGCACTATAGACATTTTTTTTTCTTGCCTTTAGCTGCTCCTGTAACTGATATTACCAAACCACAGTTAATTATTTTCTATGGCCTACGTGAAGATTTCTCCCTAAAAGTGCATGATCTAGGATATACAGCAGAGCTTTCAGTGTGTCAACACCTCAAGAATGGAGGCCTAGAACAACACCAACACTGACATTTCTCTCTACAAGCCTGACATCCATTTGTTTTTCTTACCTAACTCATGACACTGCTTACCTAGCTCAGTGCTCCTCCCATCAGCTCTCCACATCGCCTTCAGTCACGTGCCCTCCCTGGCTATTCCCAAAATATTTCCAAATTCAAGATAAAATTTAAGGACCAGAATGGGACAGTGAGCAGTCTGGTATATTATGCATGCAACTAAAAAAAATATTGGGAACTTCTTCCTAAAATGCCCCCGCTCCAGGAAAAAAACACCTTTAAAATTCCTTACCCTTAGGCAAGAAAACTCAATTTTTAGTGGCAAGAACATGTCTTTGCATAAGAGAGGAGAGGGGGAAAGAGGGGTTCCTTCAAAAAATGTGAGTTATTGTGCCAAAATGTAGGCTTTCTGAATTCAGTTTGAATCTGGCACCGTGGGTGAAATTTAACTAATAGCTTCACAAGTGCAAAGATTTGCAATAACTCAATTGGATTTTCTTGTCTCTCCTCCCATATACCATCCCCAAATCTGCTCCAGAGGATTGGGGTGAACCCAGAACAGATTTTGGGGGCACGCAGGGAGAGGGGGGGGGAGAGGGAGAATGTTCCACACAGATGGAGCATTCTCCTTAGCACTACTTTAAATACAACCCAATGTTTGAAAACATTGTTTTGGATTTTTGCCCCAACAGTAGTCTTAACTACATCTAAGAAATGTATTGGTACCAATATGGTATATTTATCAAACCACTCTGTTGTATTGCTGTTTTCAATTTCTTTCTGCAAAACTCTGAACAAGTCACCTGGTTTTTCTTATTTCTCTATTTAGAAGAAGAGGTCCTATTTACCTGACAGCCACAGATGGAAAAATGAATTAGTGCTAGATCACATGAATATTCCTCTGCAGAACAAATATTCTGCTGCTTGTCTGTTCTTTGAGCTAATTTCTCATTCTAGCAAAAAGAGAGGGAGAGAGCTCAAAAGCCAGATGATCAGAATTTCAAAGAGCAAGATCTCATCAGTGGATGGTGTGCACCCACTTTTATTTAAAGTATCTACAGCCAACTTTTCCTTATAAAAAGCTTAAAGATGCAAGTTGTTTTGTAAGCTGCTTTATAAAAAGTTCAACAAAAACAAAACACAGTTTACTAACTTACTGTATTGGTTACTCAAAACAGTAGATTCAAGAACAAAACTAAACCCATAGCAGCAAATTACAAACCATAAATTCCAACCACCTATGACAAAAAAAATGCTTTTTAGAAAACACTATTGTTGCCACAAAGTCATTGTAACCCTCCATGTCCATTGTAAAATTATACAATGTCCATTGTAAAATTATGGACATTGGGATGCAGAAAGGGGGGGGTATGGGGGAGTCCTGGAAAAGAGGTTTATGAAAAAATGTTATGAAACTATACGTGTTTGTATGTCTTTTTAGGTGTTTGTTTGTCTTTAAAAAACTCTGTAAAACCAATAAAAAATTTATTAAAAAAAAAACAAAGTCATTGTAACCCTAGGGACTTATAAAATTCATCACCATGGATGAGCTTTGTGGTTCGAGGACCCGAACCCCGCGCAGTGGAATGAAACACAAGGACACGTGATATAAGGTTAATGGGCAAGAAAAGGCCACAACTTTATTGATTACAGCAAGTGAAAAGGTATTGGCTTAGGCATTGGATTACGTCAGCTGACTCCACCCACTCGGAGAGGGGTGAGTCTAAAAAACAAAGGGAGGCGGAGTCCGGCTCCCGGACACAACCACTCCCCTCTCTTGCAGGGAGGAGAGTCTTTATCAGAAGAACAGGAAAAGTATGCTCCTGTTATTCTTTCTTGATCTCACAACAGCTTTTGATGCTATTGACCATGGGATCCTTCTGAGGCAATTTAGGGATTACTCACTGTTTGCTATGCTCTTTCCAGCCAGAGGTTCACGCTTTAACACTCCATGTCTGAGCATTTGTGGTGGGTGTTACCCCAATCTTTTCCTGCAAAAGCCCACTCTTTACAGCTGAATCGGACCAAACATTATTTCAGGTTTTCTGCGGGTTGCTGTTTGCTCTGATAGAGCTTTAAAGAGCAGGGAAAGCTCTGGAGAGAGAGAAAAGTGTGTGTATGCTTGGAAATTGAGCTTTAAATCACAGCCCAAGGTAGATACGTAGCCCATGGTACCCCAATTATTAGAAAAAGCGGGAAGCTGAAATATCTTCCCTAAAAGAAGTATCTAAATTTTACCTCAGTACTTACAGATACTGCAAGGGGCGGGTGGCGCTGTGAGCCTAGGGCTCACCGATCAGAAGGACAGTGGTTCGAATCCCCGCAATGGGGTGAGCTGCCATTGTTCGCTCCCACCTCCTGCCCACCTAGCAGTTTGAAAGCACACCAGTGCAAGTAGATAAATAGGTACCACTGTGGCAGGAAGGTAAACGACGTTTACTGGTTCACCAGAAGTGGCTTCGTCATGCTGGCCACATGACCTGGAAGCTGTCTGTGGACAAACGCCGGCTCCCTCAGCCAGTAAAGCGAGATAAGCACCGCATCCCCAGAGTCGTCCGCGACTGGACCTAACGGTCAGGGGTACCTTTACTTTTACTTACAGATAAGTGGGCAGAAAGCTGGAAGTAGCTACACACCACTGTGATTACAACCATTTCCTTGTTTTGTTAGATAAACAAGCTATATTTAACCAGGTGATGCTATCAGGAATGTTCATTAAAGTTTGTAGCTCCAGGGTTTGTTTCACCTCTTTTTGTTGTTGCTGCAAATTTCACATTTATTTTTAACAGTAAAAGGAAAGGCGTCTTTCAGCTATGTCAATAGACTGAAACGAAAGCCCTGTTCCTGTTGGATTTGATTTCCCTTCTGCCCTGTTACAGGTAAAGTTACAGATTTCTAATATCATACATTTCAGGGGAAGAAGGAGAAAAAATTGCAGGGGCTCATTCTCTCTCTCTCTCTCTCTCTCGATACATCCTTCCTTCCGCCCCTCTCAATCAATTAGTAGGCAAAGACTTCCGAAAAGCTTTTTCCTTCCTAACCTTTCACAGGCTTTCGCAGTAATGACCCTGGAGAGATCAACCTGGACCTTTGAATGGGGTTGGTTACCCTCCCAGGGCACCGTAAGGTGACCTTCCCTGATTCCCCCTCTTCCTTTTCTACCTCCTCCTGCAGTTCTTACATTCTCAGGAAGGAGGGAGAAAGGGAGAGCTAATGTTCTCTAGATCCCACTAGATAATGTTTCCTCTCTGGTGTCGTTTGAAACTGAGGATACGTGCAGAGAGAGCCCAGGCTCATTGCTTTAATAAATAACAGCTAGTGTACCTGAAGTCATGATGAGGAAGCACTTTCTGTTTCTAATTTCCATCTTCTGTATTGCTAACCTAGACCTGCTGTCCGTGATGCTTCTGAATCCTGAGTTCATACTTTGGAGTTACACAGCTGCTCAATAATTTTTAGCACTTTAAATTTAGTCCTCTTTTCTTTTCTTTTCACCTTTCTTAGAGAACTCCAATAGATACAGTTGCTGAGATTTTGTGATACTGGTGTACCTTTCCAGTATTGTGCTGGAAATGGGACCATTATGGCTTGGATTGTTTTTTTAAAAACTCAGATCTTTCATATGGTTATTCAGATATTCAAGTTTATTAACGTATTAAAATGGAATAAGTGTGTTGTGGACAGGAGCCGAATGAGCTCATATCACTGGTGCTCTACACTTAAAAGGAAACATCTTTCGCATTATCTAGACCAGTGATTAAATTGCAATTGCAGAATCGCTGCTTCCAGACCACACTTCAGACTATGATAAACTGGCAAACCAGAGTGAATAGGAAACAAGGGAGGTGAGTAAGAGGAAAGTGAAGTGAGCAGAGACCAAGGATGCCAACTTGAATAAAACATTGGGAGACTCAGGTAAGCCCTGCCCCACATGATTGATCACAAGACATGGCGCAAACACACTCTTTGAATAGCAATGCCCATTAGCTTGGGGGAAGCAGCCCCTAGGAGTTGACTCCTGTAGCAGAGACTGTATTTTCCTATAACCTCAAAGAATCTGATGACCTTAAGCACCCATTGAACTAATGCTGTCTACATTTAAAATGACCAGGTATGTTGTTCAGAAACTTCCACACCTACAGAATGCAATTGCTTGCCCTTGGACAGAAAGAGAAAGATGAGAACATATGCACTTGCAACTAGTTAATTCCAGGGCCCAAACACAATAGGCCACATACAACTAAACAATGGTGCTAACTTGAGGATTAGCACATGCACAGCTAGGTTTCCCCCACTCTCCTCCTGTGGTATGCATCCCTTGCCATCATAGGTGCCAACTCCCTGGGGCTCTGGGTGCCCGAGCACCCACTAAATTCCCCATGAAGGGACCAGGCACCCATACATTTTGGTGCCAGGGCCATGCTCACTGCATGGCACCCAGAGTCGTGGGCTCAAGCTGGCACTCCTGCTTGCCATCCCCAAATATTCTCTGAGAACAGATTTGGGGGGGGTATGGGTGTGGGGAGGGGGGACGAATGTTCCATTTTACAAGGGAAGGGACAATTTACTGAGTTGAATGCAACCCTAAATAATATGGAATCCACATGTCTTGAGCCCTAAGTCTTAGGGACATAAGGTTTGGTGACTCCAATCTTTTGACATATGTCTCTCACTGACAGGAGACCCACCTCAAACCTCAGCCATCTCAGGAAAATGCTCTGAGAATTCCCACCATTCTGGACCATTGCTTGTAGTCTCTGGAATACTGCTTAGCTGATTTTTTATTTGTCTCCGATATATATTGCAATTTTGGCATACAATTATTTTTATAGTTTCTTAACTGCAAGTTCAGCATACTGAATTACACATATTTCTTTAATATGGTTATAAGCTGCCGGGGACATTCACCATGAGAACATAAAGCTCTTTTTCACTGCGTGGGACAAATCATTTTTTTAGCATCTCAGCTGTCTCGTCTTTTAGCCAGCTTCAAAGCTGATAGCACATTGTGCCTGAAATCAGCACATTAGTGCTCCAGGAAATGTTTCTTGCATGCCACCTCCATCCCTACCCATCCAAGCTGGGAGCATCCTTCTGCTGCTCTGAGAAACTTAAAAAACAGGGTAAGGGGAGTTCTTGTCCATTTTTATGTATCTCATCTTTCTGCAGCCATCTGCCCCCCAAGCAGACTGCTGAGAAATTATGCATGTCACACCGTCAAAGGGGCAAACATTCAAATCACAGCTGGGTATTAATAAATACATGATGTATGTATCCATTTCAGAAGTCCCATTTGGTCCAAGGCGAGAGAAAAAAGAACAGGCCAGTGTTACAAACTTAAGATCATATTGAAGTACCGGTACTTATTTTCTACAGAGATACCATTTAGGTTTCCAAGCCTGTTTCCTTATCAAAGAAGCTATCGTGTGCCCTTCAAGGCTACTAGAAAAGTCAAAGCACAAGTCCAGGACCTACCCAATGTGCCCTCTTCCTTACCCAGAATCTAATAAAGATGATTAAATTTCATGTCTTTTCCTCCCATTGAAATCACCGCTCACTGCTCCAATAATAGAGCTCAGGAAATAAGGCATGACAACTTCCCTTATGAAATTTTAGAAGGCAGAGCAGGGGTCCGAAGGACAGGCCTGCAGCTGCAAGACTGGGCTGCTCTAATTAAGATTTCACCCTGCTGAGTAAAATCTAATCTAAGCAGAACAGAAAAAGGGAACTTTGGTTTGGTTCAAGCTGTCGCCTACCTGCTTTCTCCAGCTTTCACCCTAGCCCCATCTCAAATGCTGAGCTGCTTTCTCTCTCTACTGGAATAGGGGAAGAGTTCATCTCACAACGAATTCCACGTGCTGCTATGAACATAATGACTACCCTCTTGAGTCAGGCATACCAGTGAACCCCCCAGCGCAATACAGTGGTACCTCAGGTTAAGTACTTAATTCATTCTGGAGGTCCGTTCTTCACCTGAAACTGTTCTTAACTTGAAGCACCACTTTAGCTAATGGGGCCTCCCACTGCTGCCGCACTGCCAGAGCACGATTTCTGTTCTCATCCTGAAGCAAAGTTCTTAACCCGAGGTACTATTTCTGGGTTAGCAGAGTCTGTAACCTGAAGCGTATGTAACCTAAAGCATATGTAACCCAAGGTACCACTGTAGCCTTTATCCAACAGGATCAGGACTTTTCAGCAGAAATACAGAGAAAATCAATGAAATCATAAGTTAATTCTTATATTCACTGCCATCCTTACATAATCCCATTGACTGGGTTTTCAGGAAACGTATTAGGTGAGATTAATAATAATAATAATAATAATAATAATAATAATAATAATAATTTCATATCTATACTGCTTTATATTTTAAAGAAAACAATGTCAAAGTGGTTTACAACACATTCAAACATCAAATAAAACCATCCACAATAAAACAAATTCGAGCTTCACGTAAAATATTCCAGATCCTTCTGCAAGTATTTTGCTTTCCCCAGACAGTCATACCTCGGAAGTCCAACGGAATCCATTCCGGAAGTCCACTTGACTTCCATAACATTCAGGAACCAAGGTGTGGCTTCCAATTGGCTGCAGGAAGCTTCCAATTAGAAGCTGCGGAAGCCACGAAAGACATTCAGGTTCCAAAGAACATTTGCAGACCAGAACAATCACTTCCGGGTTTGCGGCGTTCAGGAGCCAAAACGTTCGACTCGCAAGGTAGTACTGTATTTATAGTGGACTACGCCTGACAGTGTGCTGAAGTATCTCAGTTACAGCAATGAAATGCAATTCACTAAATGGGTAGCCAGCTTGGAGCCCTGGTACCTCAAGTGGTATAGGCTGCAGGATTTGGCAGACCTAAACAGAAGCAGCAGGGCCTATGACATATAGCCTGTCTACATTCCTCTTTGGATCTCCAGGTTGCTTGGAATTACCATACAGGACATCACATCTGGCACTAAAAATAGCAGCCCTAGGTAAAAGCCATCTCTCCATAATGCTTAGGCACCCCTTACCCATCTCATGATGCTATCACAGCATGCCTTTTCTCACAATCACTGGCTCCTGTAGTGAGGAATGATATGGTTATATATGCCTAAATCCCGCAATCCAAGTCGTTTTCCTTCCTTCTTTCTTTGAGTCAAATTTCCTATTAAATTTTAAAATCTTGACATATATATTCCAGATTCCAAATTTGTTATACATTTCTCTTTAAACTTTGACTCCCTGCCTTTCCCTCTACGCTGTTCTTAATCCCATCCCATTTACATACTGCATTCTAATAAACATTTCACCTAAGACATATTCTTCCATTTCATATATTATCAGTCTTCTAGCACTGCTCATATTTCAAATCCTACTCATGATTTCATCTGATTATGAATTTGTTTTCAGATATCCCCCAAAGGGTTTGCATTCTTCCATTCTTCTTTCATTAGTGTGTTCTCTCCTTTCCTGTTCTGTGCATACAAGATTCTGGCTGCTGTTGTTGCATACAAAAATAAGTTAGGCATCTTTGGGGGGTGGGCACAATCCAAGGCACTTTCCATCTGGCTCCCAGGAAGTCTCCCACTCAGGTACTGACCACACCTAGACCTGCTTAGCTTCAGCAAGTTGGTGGTCTCATGTGCCTTCGGCTGATACCTTGATGGCTGCCATTTTCAGCATAAAGGTGAAATGACATCAGAGTGTGGTGGGACAGGACAGCATTTTTACTGCAGAGTGCACAGTAAAAACCTGGCAGTCTATGAAGGCTGGCCACCTCTGAACTAATATCATCTGTTTCGGATACTCTGCTCTGATTCACAGTAATGCTATATCTACATTCACATATCACATTCTTAGTTCTGTTTCAGGTGTGTGAAAGAGGGAGGAATGTGAATGAGAGACCTAAAAGCAGTGCTCCTTCTTCCCACCTACACTTTGCTCAAATAAATTACAAAATATTGACAATTCCGTCCCCCACTCGGATAAGAATCTTTTGCTCCATGAGACCCAAGGGAGACGGTCTTCAGGCCAGTTCGCTTTTTGTCCTCTCCCTCTTTTGACATTATTGTTACTTTAATTAGGTTGTCACTCAAAAATGTAGGGAGAAGATTCACACACATAGATGGGGGAAGGGTGGGATGTCATCACAAACTCATTATTTCCTCGGAGGAACAGATTAGTGCAGCTGCAGAAGCCCATCTCTGGCTGTTTGCAGGGCTTTTGAAGGAGCTGGAACAGTGTAAAGCTCAAGAGAACCAGGGGAAGGGGGATGAGCCCATATTGACAGCGCCATTCAATTCTATGGCTTAATCACAAACAAATATCTGCAACCATAGAGCAATTGTTGTGTGCAGCTAGGCTTGCCCTTCCTCCAAAATCAAGCCAGTCTACAAGTTGTTCCCCACTTTGCATTCTATCCTCATGCCAAGCCTGTGAGGTATTCGAAGCTGTGGGAGAGGGAGAGAGAGAGGCTGGCTCAAGGTCACCGGTGGAACTTCCTAAATGCTCGGGTATTTAAACCTAGGTCTCTACACTCCAACTACTGAATCACATTGATCCTCTGCTGTATAACAGCTTACTTGCTCTCTCCATCTCCAGAAAGCAGCACAGTGCATTGTTCATTTACTCCCAGACTTGCTACCATTCCAATTGCTGTTGACATTAAAAAATGTTTTGCGATAACTTGGCCAGAGCATCAAATACTGTGCTTTGAAGCCGCTTAGTCATGCTGGCCACATGACCCAGAAAAACTGTCTGCTAACAAACGTTGGCTCCCTCGGCCAGTAAAGCAAGATGAGCGCCGCAACCCCAGAGTCGTTCGCGACCAGACTTAACAGTCAGGGATCCTTTACCTTTACCATTACTAGCCATGTGACACACCTTCCTCAACTGTCTTTTAGTGAAGCCCAAATGCACAGTCCTCCTATTGTCACACGGGGTGGTGGAATAAGCACGCCATAGGAAACATTGTTGGGATTATTTACCAACAGTCTTTGGCAGCAATCTTTCAAATATCACCACAACCATTCAGATACTCTCTCACACACTCTCTAAGGAAGTCCAACTGGCATATAAGCCGAGCACAGACCACTCTCTGTGCCATTAATGAAGTCCTTGTCATTGCAATAGTTTTCACCCATTCTTGATTTCTTCAGACACCAGCTTTTAGAAAACAAGTTGCAATCATCAATCGTTGAATGGTGCATTGTTCCTTATTTGGCATTTTCTTTCCTTCTGCAAACTACAGTATGCTACCATAGGAAAGCAACTGGGGTGAGATGTTTTCCTCTTATGAAGAACCTAAATAGTACAATGAGAATCTAGGAACCTCAGAATATGCAGCTTGCTAAATTCAGTTATAATTCAGGTATACAGAGGGGCATTGCTTACAATGCCATTTTATTTTATTTTTCTCGATTGAGATAATATACTTCTCCCCTTTCGAAAAACAAAAACACCCTTCCGCAATTAAAAAGGGAGAGAGGGACCACTTTGTAGCAAAACTATTATCTTCATCTCTATGAAATAATTTTATGCATGTGATTAAAAAGCAATTGAAAATTATTTAGCAACGCCTGTTCTCTGATAGTATCTCCTTTTGACACATAGCAAAGTTGCACCAGGTGGAAAGAATATTGCAGGCTAGTGTAGCAAAGAACAGCGGCACCCAGGAAATGTCAGAGTCTCTCACAAGCAAGGCAAGACCCTTCTGTTAAGACATGATACTTCCCATGGGGCATAAAAAGAGATTTAAACCACCAGCCGACAAAAATAATTGATGGTTTGCGGCCAATATTGCTGGCTTTGGCTGAGCTCCACCCCTGCCAGGAACACTGCTGTACAGGTGGCAGTCCCTAGTAAATCTCTGGAGACCAGAGGCACTGCCCTAGAATACGTTTCCTCATGCAGGGAACCTTATGCAACAGCTCAAGCATGTCAACTAAATGAGGAAGGGATGATGTAGTTTATAGGGAAAGTATAGGATTATAGACCTAGGGTAAAATTAGGGAGAGAAAACAATAGCAAATCATCTCACTGTTCACCAGTTGTTGCCGCACATTTGGGTAACAATTGTTGTGAAATCCCATTCGTATATATCCAAGGAGCAGAGAAAACTCAGTTTGGTACTGTGGACAGCGTTGGGGCAAGAGGCGGAAATATAGATACCATACAAAGGTTACCTCATGGTATCGCAGTGTCAACACACGTTTGTTGGAACAAATGCAGAACTAGTTACGTTTTTAAAAAAACCAAGAGACATTGAATCACAATTCCTTAGTCAATAGATAGGTTTGCACTGAGGGGGGGGGGCTCCCTGCCTCTTTTGGTCTCTATGATTCTACACATACACACACAATTTTATATATTCGGTGTACAAAATACACACATGTCAACATACCCATAATGCCTGAAGCATATTTGTGAGTTTCTAACCAGTCAGGGAAATAAGCCAGGAGTGCTAACATTCATTCATTCAGTTTTCAAATAATTGTTTCCTTAGGTGAAGACCTATTTCAGATGCTGGGCTCACAATATTGCTTTCAGCACAAAGTAATCTGGACATGAAGACAAGAGTGTCGTCTTCTGTTCATTGTCAAGCTTTTAATTATTTCTCCTTACCTTCTGTTTCATGAACTTCGTTGTATTTTCTGATGCAGTTCTGAAGAAAAGAAATGTGTTTCAGATATCCGGGTTAAGTAGCCAGTGGATTGGTGTGTCTTAAGCATACAGAGTCCTTCAACGAAAAGGTCCTGAGGTTGAAGATCCAGCATTTCCTGTATGTATCTTGAAACATGACGTATTGGGCTCACTCCCTTACAGGTCTTGTCCAGTCTTTGGGATAGGAAGATGCCATTTCAACTGGTTTATTCTTCTTCTTCTTTCACAGCCAAACTTTGTCATGGCCCCAGTGCAGATAGTGGAGTCTCCAGCATATACTCCCAGGAGCCAGCAAGGCCTTCACCACAGCTAGTAGATCAATAACGCATTTCCCAGGCATCAGATTGCCAACTTTGACAAAAAGGAAGGGGTTGGATGCAGATGCTCAAATGATGGAACTGAAAATAAAAACAAAACCCCATTGCAAACAGAGAACTAGCACAATCCCTACCAAGTTAATGAACTATATTGATAAGCTGATTTATAACCTGGAGGAAAAAGAGAGAGCTGAACTTAACAGACCTGAGTGTGCTAGTCCTACAGGTAGAGAGGCCTAAGGGGCAAATGGAACCAGGTTGGGGGTTAATGCCAGCAGCAATTGCGGTCAGCCGGCTGTTGCCTCCGTCCTTCTAGCAGCAGGGAAGTGAGGCAGGAGAGTACCACCATCTGATCTTTTATACCTCTTTGTTTATTAGCTGTGTGCCCCTATTTCATAAGGCAGTGCTTGCTAAGAGAGCACATGAAGGAAGGAATGATGAAGATGACTATTAGCTCTAGTCCAAGGACACCTTTTCTTAAGCCTCTTTCATAGCAGCAGGCATGGAGGAACAGCCTAGCAATTGTTCTCTCAAATGTCACCTTTCTGTATAGGCCACTGTGCCGGCGAAACCATGCTCTTGTTGGAAGACACTATTTTTTTTCTTTCCCCCCCCCCCTTTACCCATTAAAAAAAATAACTTTGCTATTCTGCACATATCTCCAAAGAACCTCGACTGACAAGGGATGCTTTTCTTCTTTTCCCAGCTGCCCTCTTCATCCTCTTTCCCCCTCCCTCTTTTCTCCCCCCCCCCTTCTTCACACAGTTTGAACAATTTGTCTCTGTTCTATCACATTCCTGTGCAGTCCATTCTTTAGGTGCCCTGCATAAGATTTACACTTGGTGGAAGAACGGTGAGCAGGGAGGGAGGCGGGAGGAGTGGAAGGTAATACAAGGACTACATTTAGATAGAGCAGGAAAGTGAACCGAACGTAGTCCAAGATTGTTGTGCCATCAATTTAATACCTGAGCGAGGAAAACAAAGAGCCTTCAGAGAATTTGTGACCCTTCCCCCATCCCGAAGGGAACTCAGGGAAAGATTTTTTTTATTTTTTTTAAGGGTTGAAAGGAAAGGCACATAACATAATTAAAGCCTTCCAAGTCATTTCTTGAGGGGACAATATGTGATGATAGAGAACCACACAGGTTAATTGTACCACTGGTATTCACCTTATTATTAAAATGCTTTGGCATGAGGAAAATATCCTGCACCGGCGTTCCAAAACGCCTCCGATGCGGCTGCTTCTGCTGAGGGTGGTTCAGCCAGAAGTTGTGAGCGGGTATTGTCACAGATATAAAAAACAATGGCCGTAATAAAACCTAATATAGTGGTAATTCGGGTTACATACACTTCAGGTTACATACACTTCAGGTTACAGACTCCGCTAACCCAGAAATAGTACCTTGGGTTAAGAACTTTACCTCAGGATGAGAACAGAAATTGTGTTCCGGTGGCACGGCGGCAGCAGGAGGCCCCATTAGCTAAAGTGGTGCTTCAGGTTAAGAACAGTTTCAGGTTAAAACAGACCTCCGGAACGAATTAAGTACGTAACCAGAGGTACTACTGTATAGAGAATCATTGACAGTGCTATTTTTATAGAAAAAGAGGTGTGGGAACTCACCATGAACACCTCCCTTGTTCTCTCAGAATTTGCAATGGTGCCCACCTGAGAGGTGCCAGAACTGACTTTCAGCAAGTTCTGGCAGCAAAAATTAAATGAATCCTGATCATAGAACTGTACAGTTGGAAGGGACCCGGGGGGGGGGGTCATCTAATCTAGTGGTTCCTGGCCGGGAGCCCTGGGATATTCCATGGGGGCCACAGTTGAAAATTGCGTAAATGGGGGTGCCACAGCACATGGCTAGGGGGCCACAGAAGGAAATGAGAAGTGATGGGGAGAGAACTTTATTTTATTTAAAAAATCCTGATTGGCTGGCTATTCGCCTGGCCAAGCACAAGTGGGTAAGGGGGCAGCCTGCCAGGGCCTGGTGCTCCTTTTTGCCACATGCATTTTCTTGAGGAGTCCTGCTTTGTTTCCAGTGGGGAAGGGAGTGTTTTGACCAGTAGAGCCCATGCCAGAACCCCCTGGTCATGTAAGTGCGGTGGTGGGGTAGCAATGGGTAGGGCTGGGCAAGCCGGAGCTTCTTGTTGCTGCCACCAATGCTGGGCTCGTTGGCAGCCTGGGCCTGACTCCTCGAGGTGCACCCCAGCACCTGGTGGATCGGGGCCTTCAGATGTTGCAGGGCTCATTGGCAGCGGCAGCCTGGCTCTGCAAGGCGCCAGGTGAAATCCACCTCTGGGGTAATCTGGTGCTGCTGACTTGCATCTAGTAAATAACTAAGTGTCTACTCAGAAGAAAGCCACACTGAGTTCAGTGGGCTTTACTCCAGGTAAGGGTGTGTGGGGCTATAGTGTTTTATCTAGGCAGTCAGGGTTCCTCCAGATGACAAGATCTTTTTGCACCAGGTCAGTGAGGACCACTTGCTTTTTAGAATTGTCCCATATATACAGAACTCCCTTTGCAACTTTTGGACTATCTGTAGGTTTCGCCCTTTGGGGTCAAATAAGTGTTGTTTCCTTTTTATAACACATGGAAGATGGATCTCCCTCAGGAGGTGCTGGAATCTCCTTCCTTGGAGGTTTCTAAGTCGGGTGGCCATCTGTCATGGATGCTTTAACTGAGTTTCCTACATTGCAGGGGGTTGCACTAGAAAGATGATTCTCTGTTTTTCTGCTTCAACCAAATTCTGTTATGTTCCTTTCATTTTATGTAATTGTATTTTGTATAAATAAATAAAAATTATAAAAAACACATGTTCGTTTTCTACCGGTAGGATGGTGGGGGTGTAGCCAGGATTTTTGTTAAGAGGGCAGACTTGGGGCGGGGGAGAGATCCGAAGATTTGTATTGATTTTTACTTATCTGGTGGGCAGCTATGCCACTGGAGGGGGCCACAGGAAGGAAACAAGTTTGGAAGGGGGCCACAGTCCGAAAAAGGTTGGGGAAACACTGATCTAATTCAATGAAGACAACTAAAGCATCTGTGACAGATGGCCATCCAACCATTGCTTAAAAACCTCCAGGAAGGAGCGTCCGCAGCCTCCCGAGGGAGTTCATTCCATTGTCAAACAACTCTTACCATCAGAAGGTTCTTCCTGATGTTTCGTTGGAATCTCCTTTCTTGTAACTTGAAGCCATTGGTTTGAGTCCTATCTCCTCTCAGTCTCATCTTTACCACACAAAACATACCAATCTTCCTCAACCATTCTTCATAAGGCTTGGTTTCCAGACCCTTGATCATCTTGATCTCCGAGAACGTTATTTGTTAACAAAACTCCCTATGAAAGAATTTGTGACTTAGACTGTTTTTTAAAAAAATTAATTAATACGCTACAGTGGTACCTTGGGTTAAGAACTTAATTCATTCTGGAGGCTCGTTCTTAACCTGAAACTGTTCTTAACCTGAGGTACCACTTTAGCTAATGGGGCCTCCCGCTGTTGCCACGCCACTGCAGTGCAATTTCTGTTCTCATCCTGAAGCAAAGTTCTTAAGCCAAGGTACTACTTCCAGGTTAGCAGAGTCTGTAACCTGAAGTGTCTGTAACCTGAGGTACCACTGTACTTGATGGCAATTCTGTACCTACTTACCTGGGGGGTATGTTCCATTGAACTTTTAAAGGGCTAAAACAGGAAAGATTGGAACTTTAGAGACTAACCAATTTATTATGCTGTAAGCATTCATGAACTAGAGACCAATTAGATTTCTATGCGATCCCAGCTGCCCATTGGAAGATTTTTTCCCCCAAAAAAACACCTTCTAACTGATGCCACACCTCAATGGGCTACTTCTGGCATGGGTTTACTCCAATACAGATTTGATCCATTTCATTAAATTCTTAAATGTTTCATTAAATGCTTCAGTTGCAAGAAATGTCAATAATTAAAACAAAAAGAGCAAAGGTTGAGTGTGAAGTTGTTTTAAAATTCTGTTCCAACCCCCTTTGCCCATTGGTATCTTTTCAAGGTGATATCTAAAAAAAAAATAAGTTGCTGCCTTTGTAGTTTCACAATTATATGCAGTAAGATAAGCCAATGATGTTAAGCAATTACAGTTTGACCACTTTCCATTCCTGTCTCACCTCTTTCTCAGCAATATTTTTTTTTCTGGGTTGCTGTTCAAATACATTGCTCTCAACTCTTGATTAACCTCATTTAAACCAAAAGCATAAACTCCAGGTACTCTGTTTATTCCAGGCAATAAAGCCAGGATATTATTCTCTCCGATGACAAACGTGGATTAATTTTCAGCAGAGTTCCTTTGGCAAACTTTTAATACCCTGAATAGCTCTGCTATCAGATGACAGATAAAAGGACTGTCATATCTAAAGCTCATTTCAATTTTTGGCCCAATATAACACCAGCTTTCAAGGTGATGCAATTATGTTTCGTTGCCTTTTTAATTGTTATTCCTACTAGCTGGTGCATAAAATTCAATTAGTTCAACGCTATTCGATGTGAGTTTAAAAGGGGGGGGGGATACACTGATGCTGCAACTATCGTGTATATCATCCACTAAATTAACACGCAAGCCTCTAACACAGCAATCAAAACTATAAGTTGTCAGTGTAAATAACTCCAGAGTAAATTATACCAGGGTAATTCACACCCTCTTTCACACTTGGTTCAGGAGAGGGGCTACTGCCAGCTTAGCCACTCTGAGCCTGGCAGAGGGAAAACAAGCCTTTAAAATAGAGTTTGACTTACACCCTCCTTTTTGTCAGTGTTAACTTCAGCTGGGTTGCTAGAGAACGTGATCAAGCTGAACAGAGTTTGGAACAGGGGTAAGCAGGGCTGGATCTTGGTTTTATGAGGCCCTGGGCTACTGAAGGTAATGGGGCCCTTTATATGTCCAGCTGTCCTTTGTCAACAACAAATTGTCGCAGTTTTTTGTGTTGAATATATGCTATATGGTAATTTATGGACCTAACAAGTATCTAAAGTCATTTGCACATAACAAATAGGAGCCTACACAATACAAAACACTGTTGCTGTATGTAGGTTTTATTTTATTTGTTTTTTATCTTATATTTTGGAAATGTACAACCAGGTGTTATTTTTCCTTTAAAAAAATTTGGGGGCCCCAAGAGAGTGGGGCCCTAAGCTATAGCTTGTTTAGCTTATATGTAAATCCGGCACAAGGGGGGTGAGTCTCCTCCCCACCACCACGCCCCTGCCATGCCCCTTTGGGGGACTAATCCTGGAGAGCCACTGCCACTGCCACAGTACTAAGCCATAACCTCCAATGTTTCTCTGATGAAAATAGAGACATCCTATTCCATAATAATGGAATGGGACGCGGGTGGCGCTGTGGTCTAAACCACAGAGCCTAGGGCTTGCCGATCAGAAGGTTGGCGGTTCGAATCCCCATGATGGGGTGAGCTCCTTTTGTTCGGTCCCAGCTCCTGCCAACCCAGCAGTTCGAAAGCACGTCAAAGTGCAGGTAGATAAATAGGTACCGCTCTGGCGGGAAGGTAAACGGTGTTTCTGTGCACTGGTTTGCCAGTAGCGGCTTAGTCATGCTGGCCACATGACCTGGAAGCTGTACCCCAGCTCCCTCAGCCAATAAAGTGAGATGAGCGCCGCAGCCCCAGAGTTGTCCATGACTAATGGTCAGGGTTCTCTTTACCTTTATTCCATAATAATAATAATAATTTTATTATTTACACCCTGCCCTAGCCACTCTGGGTGGTTTTCAACATATAAAAAAAATAATAAAAAATTAAACATTCTTTTTTTAAAAGAACAACCTTCCCTATACAGTGGTACCTCCAGTTACAAACTTAATCTGTTCCGGAGGTCCATTCGTAACCAGAAACCACTTGTAACATGAGGGTAATGGTGCCCCCCACTGCTGCCGCGCCGCCAGAGCGCGACTTCCGCTTGCATTCCGTGGCAAAGTTCGCAACAAGGAGCATCTACTTCTGGGTTAGCAGAGCACATAACCTGAAGCATCCGTAAGGGGGATGGTATGTAACACGAGGTGTCACTCTACAGAGTTCCAACTTTTCTCCAGTGAAAATAGGGACGTCCAAGGGAAAAGTAGGGCATTCTGGGATCAAATCAGAAACCGGGATAGCTTCTGTAAATCCAGGACTGTCCCTGGAATATAGGGCCACTTGGAGGGTCTGCGAACTGATATGGTATACAGCTGATTCCAATGGGAAACTTAAAGGGCATCAGCCAGCAAGACAGATAGGGAATAGCCCTGGCCCTACAATGATAGGAACCCCAGTGCAGTTCCCAGTTCTGTCCCTGCTTCTTTAAGGGCTAGGTGGACAGGAACAAAATTCAAAGCAGGTGGTGGCATGAAACATTCTGCTAAACTAGTGTAGCCTTCCAGAGGTGTCACAATTGTGATAAGTGCTGTTTAAACTTTACCCATAGCTAAACATCGAGTGTCAACAGTAGCTCATGCCCAAACTCTCCGCACAGGAGTAGGCAAACATCTAATCAAGAGAGGACATCAAAGCTGTGATGCAAAGGAGATGGGAATGCTTTAACTCTCTAGTTCCCATGCTATCCAAGCACCTTTGAATAATTTACCTCCAGCTACCTGAGACAGGTATTTTATACCTAAAGCATCCCCATTCAGTGGTTTCTTGAGTGCTTATAAGCTATTCAGAATCTTTCAAAATGCTATCAAATTTGCCAATTCTATGGCACGGCATTCCCCCACACCATAACAGAAGCATTGGGCTTGTGCCTGTTGAGACTACTAGGACAGAAGGTGAGGTGGCTACCAGTAGGTGGACGCAGGTGGCGCTGTGGTCTAAAGCACTGATCCTCTTGGGCTTGCTGATTAGAAGGTCAGCGGTTCGAATCCCCACAACGGGTGAGCTCCCGTTGCTCTGTTCCAGCTCCTGTCAACCTAGCAGTTCGAAAGCACACCAGTGCAAGTAGATAAACAGGTACCGCTGTGGCGGGAAGGTAAGCGGTGTTTCCGTGTGCTCTAGCTTCCATCACAGCCTGAAAGCGAGATGAGCAGCGCAACCCCATGGTCGCCTTTGAATGGACTTAACTGTCCAGGGGTCCTTTTCCTTTACCTTGCCTTACCAGTAGGTGAGCTAGGGCCAGTGACAGGCAGATCCAACTAAAATTCTAGCTTTGCCTCCATCATCTCCTCTATATTATTTATATATTTTATTTATTTATTTATTTATTTATTTATTTATTATTATTATTGCCACAGCACTTTCCCCACAAAATAACCCTTCTCTTTACCACTGAATCAAAGCAAATGGCAATTCATGGAAAACCCAAATTGCATACCCTCCAACATTTCTCCGATGAAAATAGGGATGTCCCATTCCATAATTATAATTTTACTGTTTATACCCCACACATCTTACAGGGTTGTCCCAGCCACTCTGGGCAGCTTCCAATTGCCTTCAGACAGCTCAGGGGTCGGATAACTCCATACCCTCCAACATTTCGCCAATGAAAATAGGGACATCCTAAGGAAAAGTGGCACTTTCCGGGATCAAATCAGAAACTGGGATGTCTTCTCTAAATCAGGGATGTCCCTGGAAGATAGGGACACTTGGAGGGTCTGAAATTGCCATTTGCTCTGGTTCAGCAGTGAAGAGAGGGTTTTCCTAAAGAATGTGGCAGGGCAAAAGAAGAAGAAAAGGGCACACCGACTGGGAAAGCACAAGGACAAAAGGCAGGTGTGGGTGAACCCTAAGAAGGAGGAAGCTGACAGTCAGTGCCACGCACCTAGGCTGGTTGCAAAGAGGAAGGCAGGCAAAGCGGAACGAGGTTGGTGGGTCAATGCCCCATTCACTCTAGTGGGCCGACCTCCCAAGCGTTGCTTGCAAGTTATGTGCTTAATCTATACTGTTTCCCTTCAAACATATTTCAGCTGTAGTGTGGACAGGGCCGTCTTTAGCATATGTGCCGCCGGGGTGCAAAGATCCACCCAGTTTAGCCCCCAAATTAACTTTTATTATGCCTTATGTCACTATTATCATTTGATAAATAGTGCTCACACCTGCGCAGCTCCAAAAGGGGTTTTTTTGTGCATTTTTTGTTTTAAACCAGCTTTTCTAAAGAAGACAAAGAACACATTGGGAGTCGGTGTAAAGACTCCACGCATGCACTTATGGTCGTAGGGAGGTGTCTGAAAGATGAGACGGGCGGACATTGTGCGCATAAATGGGAGAGCCATATCAGGCAGCCTTTCATTGTGGGAGCAACCTTATTTCTAGAGGAGCTGGGAGGGCCCTTGTGAGCGTGCATATACGAGTTCCGGCGCCTATGTGCACTCCCGTCGCTAAATAGGCGCATTCTCTTTCTGTCTGTCTCTCCCTCTTTCCTGTCACTCCCTCTCCTCTTGGCTTTGGTGAGCGAGACTTTCCACAGAGCTCTCCCTGCAGCGGCATTAGCAAGCAGGCGGCGCAAGATCAGTCGTGTCAAGGTGCTACCCCGCTGCCGCATAGCAGCTCAGTACAATACGCTTAGGCGGCTTCAGTGGCGGGCTCTGGGCGCCCCCAGAATTCAGTACCAGGGTGCCCCGCACCCCTTGCACCCTTGGGTAAAGACGGCCCTGAGTGTGGATACAGTGCACTTATATTTGTCCTCTAAAGTTCCTGCAGCAAGTGAAGTGGGAGAATCTCATCCGCTGCATGGTCATCCCATCTCTCGTTTAAGTGCAGTGCAGCTGCATACTAAATATCTGAAACAGAAAAGCTGGGATTTATTTCCAGGGTTCCCCAGACAGAGAAAAACAAATAGGCACTTTTTAATGTTTTGTTGTTGCTGCTGTTTTAAAAAAACACAACTTATGTTTCGCACCACTATTAAGACTGATGCCAATTCAATGTGTAATCTTACAACCTGCAATGGCAGCCACTGCTGGTCACTTGAGAAGTTGAATGCCCATGTTGATCTGAGCGGCTCTCAGCCAGTACTGCCACAGGCAGGATTCAGCTTCCAACGTACTGAATCTTGCACCTAGCATTAGACCGCACGATCAGCCCACCTCAGGCTGGGAGCCCATGTGTAAATAGGTCCCTTTTTTCCAACTATAAAAAACAGTAAGTGGGTTTTGTCTGCTTTAAACAGCTGAGTGTTCATTAGGCATCTGTCCGTTAATTCCAGAGTCCAAACCCATCACCCTAGAATTAGCTCACATACAAATCCTGTCAGCAAACAAACCCAGATCATTTGGAATGATCTCAAGAAAGGTTGAAAAACACCATCTGCCAGATTTTTAAAAATAATAATCATCAACATTTCCCCCTCCCCCATTAAATATACACACATTTGAAGTTCACAGTGTCTTTTATTAATCAATACTAAATAATCCCAAGATAAACTGTGCAATGAACTTTCTAATGAGAACATATGGCAGAGCACACTGATAGTGTTCTGCCTCTCAAGTGCAAAGGTAATATTTATGAACACACAGCAGGGTTGTTGTTTTTAAGAAGCCAGTAAATCTTTATATACTGAAATACAGGCTTTCAGACTTTCATTTTTTTGTGTTAGAAGTATTAACATAGTTCTGTCATACCCAGGTAGACTTGGCACTAGCACAGCAATAATGCCTTTAGGAATCAGGGTGCACCAAACATTTTCCACTGTTTTTTATTAGTGCCATTTTCTTTCTCCTTTCACAATGTCCTTGACCTTGTTTGAAGCACCATTTAATCTGATTGCCTGTGATGGCATGTGGCATTGTTCACAGATGTTCATAATGTTATCAGATCAGATATAGTGTTGTGATGTCATCAGCACTCTATCACTCTGTCAGGGTAAATGTGGCTAAGAGCAAAGAAGGAAAATGGTGCCCTGGAGCCCAGGCCAGGGGAAGAACACAGGGCAATGGGATGACATTTCATTCTTAGCATCCAAACCATTCGAAATGGGAGGTGCTCTTCAACATTCAAGAAAACAAACACAAAAGGAAACATTAGACTCAGTACCAAAAGATTGGAAAGGGCTGCGCACCTCATAGACCCATAGCTGTCAACTTTCCCCCTTTTTTTAAGGGAAATTCCCTTATTCCGAATAGGATTCCTCACAATAAAAGGGAAAAGTTGACAGCTATGCATAGACCATAGATACTCTCTTCAAGTTATTTCCTTTGCTCAGTTGCCAATGGGGACAGCTGAAAAATATCAAATAGAAAAAGCAGCCATCTTGTCAAACCTCATCCACCTTAAAGCTCCTACACACCGCAGTCATAAATCACCTCTGTGAGGTCCCTGAGGAATGCCGCTCATTCTTCACAAGGACTTTAACCACTCAGTGCAAACAACGAGGCAAGCATTCCTGGGAGACCATGAGCAGGGAGGCAGAGGAGAGAGGCCAGGCCTAATCAATCTGGCAGACTTTCCCACACTTTCTGCTATCTGTTTTTATCTGTGTTGTAACCCAACATGTCAAGGACTTTCGGATGGTGCCAAAGGTGGCTTTCTGACCCAATATGCTCTGACACTGACACTTTCACAGGGTTCAGCCTCCCGCACCTGAGAAGCAGTTTTAAAGGTGGTAAATCTGCTCACAGGGGTGGGGAGTACTAATATATCCCTTGTAGATCCGCATACCTATGGCAGCTGCTGAAACTGCTTCAGATTATTCTACCTGGCAAGCAAGGAAATCAATCCTGATGCACCTGCTCCAGAAACCTGCCTGCCTGCCTGCCTGCCCCTAAGTGGTAGTGCCAAAACCAATAGCAATCAGGGGTAAGATTGGATAGGAAGGAAGTGAGCTCAGTCTGAGAAGACAGCTCGTCAGAGGTAAGGGTTGAGAGATGAGCCATCTCTGTGAAGGGGGAGTTGCATAGGAGTTTCCTGGTGATAGAGCTCATCTCATAACTCAAAAATGTGTGAGCACATTCTCTGGAAAAGGCAGAGGAGCGAAATGCTGCGGAGATTATTTTTTTGAGTTGACATCTCCAAATTGTATATACAAAGCAATGCTAAAGCCAGTGTTGTGGGGAAAGGTTGAAAGGCAAGGAAGATTAGCATGACATCAGCCACACTCTGGAGTGAATGATTGGCCATTTCTGAGGTGAGAAAAGGAGTTTGCATGAGAAACAGGGTGCGTGAATGTTTTATTGTAAAAAAAAAAAAAACACACCTGAAAGTTGTACTATGTTTTGTGGGATGTGATACATAAGTAGCAGTCAAGTACAACATTCCTTGTTTTCCTAGAGTGGACATGCAGGGGAATGTTTGGTCCAGCCAGTTGAAAACTTCCTGTTTCCTCCTGGCTGGGACATACTTCCTTTTGTATGTGACTAGAGGTGGGTGTGACCTTATCTGTCCAGGTAACAGAAGGGCAAGTCAAGCAGCACACCTCCTCTCTTTGATTTCCTCCATTTTTAGAGCAGCTACTTTTAGCTAGAGATGCTCTGTTGGCTTCGAGCCGAAAGAGGACAGTGGGACTATCTCCATATAGATCCACATGTATATACTTTGTAACTAAGTCTGCCTTCAGGGATCCAACTGTGAACTGATGATGTGAGTAAACTTCTTTTATATACAGTGGTACCTCGGGTTAAGAACTTAATTTGTTCTGGAGGTCCGTTCTTAACCTGAAACTGTTCTTAGCCTGAAGCACCACTTCAGCTTATGAGGCCTCCCTCTGCCACCACACTGCCAGAGCACGATTTCTGTTCTCATCCTGAAGCAAAGTTCCTAACCCGAGGTACTATTTCTGGGTTAGCGGAGTCTGTAACCTGAAGCGTCTGCAACCTGAAGCATATGTAAGCTGAGGTACTACTGTACTTTACACAAGATTGTGGCGTGTTTATTCTTTTAAGAGGGATATAAGGGAACTTACCAGGAACCTAATATTGAGAGGCTTAAACAAGCCTGCAAGCAGCTATCTGCTGTGCATTCAAAGGGGGAATGTGAAACTCTGCTAAGTAAAGGAACTTGCTGGCACAAGTTAGGAAGGATATTAATAAATAATATATCCTCTCCTGCCTCCCTGAACCTTCCAGCATGTTCTACCAAACCATTATTAGGACACAAGATTGTCAGTGTTGATCGGTTTGAGAGTTGGTGATTATCTGATCTCAGGACCAGCCCCAAACATTTTACTGTCATGGGAGAAGGACAAAGGGGCAACCACCCACTTACTTTTTATGTACAGAAACTAGTAGGCACCTCACTATCACCTCCTAGCATCTGCCAACTAAGGCAGATGGCTTACTCTGCCCAATGGCTGGGCCACTGGTCCTGTCCTGACATGGACTGGTCCTGCCTTATATCCAAGAGGCCCTCAAACACCTTTCAAGTCTATGAGCTCATCCACACTTCCACTTGTGCCATACCTAAAAAGCACGGGGCCAAGAAGTTTTCCGCTTGACCCTCACTTTCTAGACTGAGTGGTATTCTCTTTGCCCCACTCCTTTCCCAGGGAAACCCCACTCTTTATCGATAGACCAGAACAAATGACAATCCAGGGAAAATCTTACTTGCTGTTTGCTGTTAAGATCCTTTTCTTAACATTGTGACAGTCCAGATTGGTGCTTACCCTTGCAGCCTGAAGGCTAAAGGGCAGAGCTATGGCACTGTGGGTTAAACCACAGAGCCTAGGACTTGCCGATCAGAAGGTCGGCGGTTCGAATCCCCGCGACGGGGTGAGCTCCTGTTGCTCGGTCCCTGCTCCTGCCAACCTAGCAGTTCGAAAGCACGTCAAAGTGCAAGTAGATAAATAGGTACCGCTCCAGCAGGAAGGTAAATGGTGTTTCCGTGCGCTGCTCTGGTTTGCCAGAAGCAGCTTAGTCATGCTGGCCACATGACCCGGAAGCTGTACACTGGCTCCCTCGGCCAGTAAAGCGAGATGAACGCCGCAACCCCAGAGTCGGCCACGACTGGACCTAATGGTCAGGGGTCCCTTTACCTATGAGTAAGGAAGTCCCTGGTTCAAATTTCATTTCTGCCATCAACTCACTAGACAACTTGCAGTCTCTCAACCCCAACACCAATCTGCAACATGGTGGATAATAATGTCTCCTTACTTTACAGGGCTTTTTTGGTACATAATGCCTAAATATTAGGCAGCAGCCCACTTTGCTACCGCCTCGCTTCAGTATCATCCAGACCCTCAAGAGTTTGGTGCAACTCTGATCTTTGTTGCCTCTTTTCCACGAAAACGTTGGCTGAGGCTTACACTCTTCTTTACTCAGAAAACATGCCCTTTGCCACATCAATCCCAAATGTAGCAGCTTCGAAAAGCAAACAACAATCTCCAGGTTTGACACACTAGAGAGGAATCTGATCTTGATAGGAGAAGATGACCTATTACATCCTCTTTGCCGAGAATGAAAGTGATGTTTTCCTTTCTCATCTGAAGCTATGTTTTTTCAAAAAAAAAAATGCTTTGTAAAACTCTCTTCCTCCTGCATTGCAAACAGGAGTTTGGAGAAATGTGCCACCCCTCCAATCCTCCTAAAAGTGAATTATCTTCACCAACATGCTAAAGGTGAATGGGGTCACTTCATATGAAACCACACCAACATGGGGCATTTTTTCTAAGGCTGGAATGTAGTGTATATATAAGTGTGTCTGATCTCTGCAGCCAACCTGTATGTGCCATGAGTTAGTCCTGTCTGGGTGATCCAATGCTCTTTCTGTGTGTTAGGGCTGGGCAGTATATCAATATATCGTCTAAAGCCGGTTTGAAGTCCATATCATGATAACAGTTTCATAATTTTTGACCTGGCAATTAACACGAATCATGATGTGTGTGTGTGCCATGCAAAAATCACAATGTGGGGAAAACCGTGAAGCCAGCCGATGCTTCCCTTGATTCCTGCAGCCTCTGTTAACTCTGCTGGCTCTGCTGGCCTTTCTCATGCAGGGAGCAGTGGATCGCAAGAGCAGGCGCCAGCAAAAATCATGATGCAGGGAAACCGTGAACCAGTCAATGCTTCTACATAGCTCCATCCTTATTGCAGACATTGTGATATATTGGTGATATATATATTGTGATGTTTAGCTGGTGAGAGATCACAATATTGAAAACCTGGTATCTCCCCAGCCTGTGTATGTGTGTGTCCTGCTCTGCTGTTAATCATAAGCCATCCTGGAAGTTGTGACACTGAAGGGGTAGGAGATCAAGTGTTTCAAACCAACAAGGGAGGGAGGGAGGGTGGCAGAGGAGCCATTCCTGACTCCTTGCATCTCTGATGTGGACCCAGAAGCTACTTGCAGGCTTCCCATAGACATCTGATTGGACGATGTGAGAACAGTATGCTGAACCAGGGGTTTTGAATTGATAATGCCGGGCTCTATTCACATTCTTGTGATGAGCTTTGGGTCAATTTGTTCCCTGGAAGTCCAAGTCCAACAGATTATCTACTGGAACGCCAAGTCCCTAGCGATGACTTGTCTTTCAAGAAGACATCCTTTCACTTTCTTTATTTTGCAACTGATTACGCAGGAAATTCAAGCTTGAACAGCTTCCCCATTGACAGATATAGGAGCACAAGGCCGGCAGCATCTCAGAAGAGTGGAAGTCCTGACAATATCAGGACTTAAGAACTTAATTAATTGGGGTGGTAATATTGCACAGAGTGTTCTGAATCTCTTGACAGATCTTTCACTGTTCCTTATCTGCAGCCTAAGGATAATACTTATCCTTCTTGCTTGCTGGAATGTAAAAGAAAACACATAAATCTTACATAATTTGGGCAGAGTTTTTCTCTGCAAGGAGTGGAAACAGGCAAAGAAGTTACATCTTATTCCCATCAGCATATTTGGACCATCTAGTATAAATCCACCATTAATATACTGTTGTTGTGTCAATGGTGTGCTGCAAATGATGTGTTGCAAAAAACACTCCCCAAAAAGAGAAAGAAAAATCTGAAGGTGTCCACGCTTTAAAAGCAACCTATTCATTGATGGAGAGTTGTCACTGGAATTTTGGCTGAAGCAAAATTTACACCATCTTCAAGGGTCTCCCCTCAAGCAGAACATCTGGGGATTTTTAAGGAGAACCCCAAGAGTGTCACATTGGTGGAATTTCTTGGTGCATAGGTCATACAGTTCTAATACAGATTTATATCATCCATATGCTATTTTTTTACAATTGTACTTTCGGGTGGGGGGGCGGATAAGAGACATAGCATTTCCCATGAAATATGTCATCAGTAACTCCCAAATGCGTGAGTGCCCTTTGTTGGCCATACCACTCGTAGTATTAAGGAAGTTTCTCCATCTCCACCTTTGGAAGTGTGAGATAGCACAGAGAACTCCCCACTTGCCATGTGAGTCCTGATTCAGATTCACTGTCTCAGATTCACAGTGAGATACCTTAGCTACCTACAACAGAGAAACGAGGGTAGGGCAGTTCCACAGCATCTTACAGTAGGGGTGGAAACTTGCCCTCAGATTAATTTCACATGTGTAGGGGGGCCTGGTAGGGACGCAGGTGGCGCTGTGGGTAAAACCTCAGCGCCTAGGACTTGCCGATCGCATGGTCGGCGGTTCGAATCCCTGCGGTGGGGTGCGCTCCTGTTGCTCGGTCCCAGCGCCTGGCAACCTAGCAGTTCGAAAGCACGTCAAAGTGCAAGTAGATAAATAGAGACCGCTTACTAGTGGGAAGGTAAACGGCGTTCCGTGTGCTGTGCTGGCTCACCAGAGCAGCTTCGTCATGCTGGCCACGTGACCCGGAAGTGTATGCGGACAGCGCTGGCTCCCGGCCTTTAGAGTGAGATGAGCGCACAACCCTAGAGTCTGTCAAGACTGGCCCGTACGGGCAGGGGTAACTTTACCTTTACCTTTTAGGGGGGCCTGGAGGGAGAGATGGAGGGGGAACAGGAGACAGCAAAAAATGGATGGAGGTTTGGAAGGAGTGCAAGCGGGAAACAGGAGAAACACATCAGTTGTGATCTTTGCTCTGGGGCCCCACACATTCTCATTCATGCTAAGCCTTAGCATTATGTGTGAACAGGGTCAGTAAATCGGGTGGTAGCTGCCCACAGATTTGCTTCCAAAGCATGCTTTCGTGACTTGAACAGCGAAATGGCTAAGTAACATTTGGCAGGAGAGAATACACCCCTTATTACTAAAACCTTTAAAATACTAATCAGCAGGCTCTTAGTTCATTCAAGCAGAATTATTTTCAGTGAAGGTTGAAGCGGTTTATTTATTTCTCCATTGGAGTCCTTTAAAATTATTAGGATGCTGTTTATAAAATGGACCAAGAGAGGGAAGCAAAGGAAGGGAATGAAGGGACCAGAATTGGGTCTTTTCCAATGCCAATAAACCTATTTCTCTCCCTTATAGGAAAAAGGTTCCTGTGCAAATGTTAGCTTACATAGCCAGTCTCTGTACCGGCAGCCACCGCTGAGGCAAGGCCTCTTCACTTAACAGCACATTTGTCAGTAACAATGACTCCTTCCTTCTATGGTTGGCAACACAGAATATGCAAAGGTAAGGATGAATGAAACAGATTGAAGTTATCATCATCCCGTCTCTAGATGTCCTGCTCAAGCAGCTGGGAATGGAATCTGGGCTCCAGAGCATGGGGTTATACCGTTTTGTCAGTTTACCTCCAATGTTTGTCCCAATTTTTTACGGTGCAGCTAGAAATCAAGTTGAGAAGTCTCCCATGCCCTTCTCCAAGTGTCGAGGTCTGTCATGCAGATGCCAACCCTGGTATCTACCTCCCCTTAAGATACAAGGAACTGTATCATAGGATAGTGTGTTGACTCCCTGATCTTCCTCATCCCTTTGCATTTCTGGGCAAAGCTGCTTAGTGTAACGGAGGTCTTATCCAGGCTTCCTTTTGTGCCTCGCTTCTAGGCACAGATTCACGCTTGTCGTGTCCAACTCCAGCCACTCCTCCCCCCCCCCACAGCACTTTCCCCCCTTTGCTCCACTGAATTGGAGCAAATAGCAATCCACGGGGAACTCAAATTCCTGTACAGTGGTACCTCTGGTTACGTACTTAATTCGTTCTGGAGGTCCGTTCTTAACCTGAAACTGTTCTTAACCTGAAGCACCACTTTAGCTAATGGGGCCTCCCGCTGCTGCTGCGCCGCCAGAGCACGATTTCTGTTCTCATCCTGAAGCAAAGTTCTTAACCTGAGGTAATATTTCTGGGTTAGCGGAGTCAGTAACCTGAAGCGTATGTAACCTGAAGCGTATGTAACCCGAGGTACCACTGTATACAGTCGTATCTTGGAAGCCGAATCCCTTAGGAGTTGAACAGTTTGACTCCCGAACGCTGCAAACCCGGAAGTGAGTGTTCTGGTTTGTGAACGTTCTTTGGAACCCGAATGTCCAGCGTGGCTTCCTCGGCTTTTAATTGGCTGCAGGAGCTTCCTGCAGCCAATCGGAAGCTGTGCCTTGGTTTCCGAACATTTTGGGAGTCGAACGGACTTCTGGAACGGATTCCGTTCAACTTCCAAGGTACAACTGTATTCTGATTTTGCTTTGAATTGTCACAGGGAAAGCACCAGGATAAAAAGGAAAGGAACGCACACAGGCACAGCATGGATCTGTGCCTAGAAAGTGTGGGGCAAAAGTTAAGTGTGGGCGAGCCCTGACTCAGCGGCAATTCACCAAGGTGTGTATATTACAAACAGAGCAGAAGGGATGGATCTGTTCTAGATTTTAGGCCAAGACCCCTTCGTGGTTGGGGGTGGGATGTCAGTTTACTGCAGATCGCTGAAAATCCCGGCCAACATTTTTTCTAAAAACCTAACTGCAGCTGTCACAAAGACTCAGACTGAACTCTTCCTCAAGAAAAAAACAATGTACAGGGTGAAATAAAAGGTTCTGAACATTTCCAGGCAAAATCCTCAAGTGGCAACACTTCAACATAGGCCCCTCCTAAGTCAAGTGAACAGTGACGGCATGGAACATATCAAGCTATTTTTCTGTGTGCTTGGAATTCACCTCCTGATCGCATACCCTATCCTGGAAGAATCAACGCTAGACAGTTCATGCAGTGCTTTAAGTTGCTTTTAGCCCTTCTAATACCAGACATTGATGTTGTTTTGATTCCAAACAATGAAATGCATTACTTCAATAAACAGCTAGTACTATATAGACCTGTGGTGCCAATTCAAAGCACATTGTAATAAATCCATGTTTGCATTTTAAGGATAATAGCAAGCTGAATTCTTCCTATTTAAAAGACAATGGCAATCCTTTTCCTGACTATTATTGGCACAGGTATACATACACTATTTAGAAGCCAGTGTGCCATAGCGATTCGAGTGTTAGATCAGGGCTTGGAAGACACAGGTTCAAATCCTCACTCAGCCAGAAATCTGAATGAATGACCTTGAGCCAGTCACACATATTCTTTTTTTTTTTTTTTGAATTTTTTTATTTTCAATGCAGAATCATAACAAAAATTACAAACATTGAATCCAAAATAATACTGTACAAACAAAAATCCCCGGAACATATAGAAGAAGAAAAAACAGAAAAGGGAAAGGGGGAAAAAAACAAGAGCCAGTCACACATATTCAGTGCCGGATTTATGTATAAGTTAGCAAGCTATGACTCGGGACCCCACAAAAATGTAAAGGGAAAAAACCTGGATGTACATTTCCAAAATATAATATTAAAAACAAATAAAACCTTCATACAGCAACAGTGTTTTGTGTTGTGTAGGCTCCTGTGATGTAAGTAATGGGCCCCGCCTGCTAGTCTGCTCCCTAAAATATCATTTGCTCATTTCTATATTTAGGGTGCCTACATTCTGTATGTGCAAATGGCTTTAGATACCTATTAGGTCCATAAATTACCATATAGCATATATTCAACACACAAAAAGCTGCAATTTGTTGTTGACAAACGACAGCTGGACATATAAAGGGCCCCATTACCTTCAGTAGCTTAGGGCCTCATCAAACCTAAATCCGGCCCTGCACGCAGTGCGGGGGGTGACAAAATGCTGTGTGGCACTCACCACAGGGCCTGCAGCACGCCTCAGCCATGCGTCTCTCCTGGGAGTGACATGATGGCTTGGGTGCCTGCAGGCTCCGCGCTCCCTGAAACAGCAGTGTGGGGCTTGCATCTGCCCACTGCCTCTCCCTCAGCTGCCCTACAGCTGAGGGGGAGGCGATAGATAGGCTCCACACAGTGTGCCCCAAACCCGGCTGCAGGACGCACAGGCCACACCGGGCACCCGAGCATCTAGCTACACCACTGGCCATACGCTTTCTCAGTTTTACAACAGGGTTGTTATGAGGATTATATAGCACAAGAGAGAACCATTCATAACAGGACAGAATATAGATATACAGTGGTACCTCGGGTTAAGAACTTAATTCGTTCTGGAGGTCCATTCTTAACCTGAAATTGTTCTTAACCTGAGGTACAACTTTAGATAATGGTGTTAGGATATTTCCGTTCCACCTTAAAAGGGAGCAGGCTTTGAGAGTCACAGAGTCTGTGTATTTCCTGTTCACAGGATGTTTATGTTTCCTGTTGCTTTCGTTTTCTCTCTGTGTCTGGAGACACTGATGCAGGCAGTCATGTTTTTCTTTGTTCTGATCAACGCAGAATAAAACTTGTAAATAATGCTCTCCTGCGTGCAACTTTTGCTGTGCATTATCTGCTGATAGAGTGTGCATGAGCTCTGGAATGTGGCAAGCTATTTCAGGAAACTCGTGTCGCTAATTGCTGATACTGCGTGCCTACGGGAGATCGATGGATCGTCCGGCAGACGGCTTGGGGACATGATGGACTTTGTCTCCCTGGCAGTATCCCAACAAATGGGACCTCCTACTGCCGCCACGCCGCCGCCACGCAATTTCTGTTCTCATTCTGAAGCAAAGTTCTTAACCTGGGGTACTATTTCTGGGTAGGCGGAGTCTGTAACCTGAAGCATCTGTAACCTGAGGTACCACTGTAATAGGTTAAAAATTTATTAACTGAATTATTTTATTCCATTTCTTTCAGCTGCAACCTGGGTGCCTTCAGCCAGTGAAGATTACAAAACAGTAGTGCAACGACAATACAATAAAAACAGAGGCAACATTAATAGACAACACAGCTTAAAAGATTTTTGTACTGCCTTTTGACAATAATTTTACAATATGAAAAACAATTTTTAAAAATACAATAAAACATTTTTTTAAAAATGAGTTCAGACAATTGAGGTTGAGATATAAGAAATACTGCCATATTTATTTTAAAATGAGGAGGAAAAGAAATAGCACCATGGAAAATAGCATCTAAAGCAACAGTAATGAAAAGCAGGAGGAGGAAAGGAAACAAAAAGCAAGAGAACAGCCGCTCAGCCAAGGATGTTGAAACCACAAACACACGAATGCAGAGGTGGGAGATATTTTTCATCCCAAGGGCTGCATTCCCTGCTGGACAACCTTCCAGGGCTACACAGATGCTCATTTTACCTTTGTTCAATCCATTTGTCTCTACACAATCTCATGCATCCTCTATCATCCATCCAGATAAGCAAAAAACATGATCAGAATTCAAGGACACATTCCAACCAAGCAAAAGCACTTGAGCAGAGTGCATAAAAAAGCACTATTTCTACTGATCCATAATTGTGAACTGTTTCTTGCTACTAAAGTATGGTAAATCCTACTGTCCAATTGCCACAAAGTAGGACTTACTTCTGAGTAAACATACATAGGATTGCACTGTTAAAAGCAAAAGCCGATTGAGAAGAAGTCTCAACAAGCCAAGATTCTCCTCCTAACATTTCTCCTTGGGTTTGATATAATAAAAAAGTGCATGGAAAATTGGTACAGCATGATAGCCGAGACTGGATTTGGAGTGGCCAGTCCCTTTTCCTAATGAGCCTATAAAGCACAGTGTTTTTAGTTCTACAACAAGTTGAGATTTTAATGGCTTTCAACCCAGCTGTTGGCTCTTGGTCACACTTAAGCGTCTCTAGCCATATTTTAATTGAGTTCTCATGCACCCACACAAAACTTGTTATAAGTTGGCTTCTTTTGCATCATCACATCATTGTGTATTGTAGATATATGTCATGCTCCCTTGTGCGGATTTCCTTTTTTCCCACCATTAGAGAAGAGCATCAGGTTCTCCCAGAGGTGCCAACTTGAATAAAATGGGGGGGGGAGTAAGCTCCACCCTGCATAATTGATCACATGATGTGGTGCACACAACTATTTGAATGGCAATGCAAATCAACTTGGGGGAAGGGTGTAAATAATAATAATAACAATTTAATATTTATACCCCACCCATCTGGCTGGGTTTCCCTAGCCACTCTGGGCGACTCCCAACAGAATATTAAAAACAAGATAAAACATCAAACATTAAAAACTTCCCTAAACAGGGCTGCTTTCAAATGCCTCCTGTAAGTCAGATAGTTTTTTATTTCTTTGACATATGATGGGAAGGCCTTCCACAGGGTGGGTGCCACTGCCAAGTAGGCCCTCTGCCTGGTTCCCTGTAACTTCGCTTCTCACAGTGAGGGAACCGCCAGAAGGCCCTCAGAGCTGGACCTCAGCATCTGGGCTGAATGATGGGGTGGAGACGCTCCTTCAGGTATACAGGGCCGTTGCTGTTTAGGGCTTTAAAGGCCAGCACCAACACTTTGAATTGTGCTCAGAAATGTACTAGGGTGGCTGAAGGGACCATTGCCTTTAGGAGTAGGCTCCTATGGGTTTTCCAATAGTGCAAAATGGTGCTGACATTAGCTGGACTTGGTCTGTCTAAGCAGGATGTGTCCAGAAACATTTACAAAGTCTACTATGCAATAGCTCCTGCTGTGTTACATATACAAAGTGGTGTTAGTGAATTGGGTTACCCACCACAGGCTATATATGTACATACTGGAGATTCTGATTGGATTCTCCAATCACATTTGCAAATGAGCTCTCATTTCCTGCTTGCCAGGTTATTTTGTCTCTTTAAATCATTGTCTTAGACTGATGATGCAAAACACTGAGTGGTCCTTGCCGCCAATGTTCAATGTCATCAGACTCAAGGAATGGATAATTAATATTGAAAGGTGTGATTGCAGCCAAGTGGGATGGCTAATCAGCTACTGATTTCTCTCTAATGTCCTAGATTATTTAGAAATCTAATCTCTGTGGGGAGGTAGAGAAAGGGCCTGGGATGGTGGGATTGTAGTAGAAGCATGCTATCCCATTTCAAATATAAACATGGAGCAATTATGCCAGCAAGCTGGTCTCCTCATTATTCATTAGACCACGTTCTCAAGCTATGACAAGCTTTTCCTTGAGAGCTGGCTTGACACTGCCAAGAACAGAGGCAAACAAAATGGCATTTCAGAAAGCCAACGAGAGCCTGAGACAAACACCATGTCACGAACTATGAAGCTGTTCTAGCCATTGGAACCACATTACTTTGGCAATGAAGGCAAACCAAACAAGGGAAAGGAACAGCCAGCTCAGACCCTCCAAGTGTCCCTATTTTCCAGGGAAAGTCCTGGATTTACAGAAGCTTTCCTGGTTTCTGATTTGATCCCAGAATGTCCTGTTTTTCCTTAGCTTAAAGGTAAAGGTACCCCTGCCCGTATGGGCCACTCTTGACAGACTCTAGGGTTGTGCGCCCATCTCACTTAAGAGGCCAGGGGCCAGCGCTGTCCGGAGACACTTCCGGGTCACGTGGCCAGCGTGATAAAGCTGCATCTGGCGAGCCAGCGCAGCACACGGAAACGCCGTTTACCTTCCCACCAGTAAGTGGTCCCTATTTATCTACTTGCACCCGAGGGTGCTTTCGAACTGCTAGGTTGGCAGGCGCTGGGACCGAGCAGCGGGAGTGCACCCCGCCGTGGGGATTCGAACCGCCGACCTTTCAATCGGCAAGCCCTAGGCGCTGAGGCTTTTACCCACAGCGCCACCCGCGTCCCTTTCCTTAGCTTAGGACAGCCCTATTTTCATCAGAGAAGTGTTGCAGGGTATGGAGTTATGCTACCACCAAGCCAAGGAGATAAGTAACTATACAACCTTTCGAAGACATCTGTATAGGGAAGGTTTGTTTTAATGTTTAATGTTTTATTATGTTTTTGTATATGTTGGACGCCACCCAGAACGACTGGGGCAACCCAGTCAGATGGGTGGGATATAAATAATAAAATTATTAATATTATTATTATAGAATAGGGCATGCCTATTTTCATTGGAGAAATGCTGGAGGGTATGTCATTGTGTGTGGGCTGCCAGCTTCAAAAGGTCCTCCAGGAATGGAACAGCCATAGCTCAGTGGTATAGCATTTGCACAAGGTTCAAGGTTCAATCCCTGGGATCTCCATGTAGGAATGAGAATGTGCCATGTCTAAAAACCTAGAAAGCCCATGCCAATCATTGCGGACTATTCTGTGCTGGATGGACCAAGGACTCAATATAAGACATCTCCCTATGTTTCTGTGTCCTGTATCCATCCTTTAGGTTCTGGGGTGTTGCAAGATTTCCCACATTAAAAGATTATTCATTTCACTATCATTGTAGGTCTATCATCAAAAGGTCCCATTGCGCATATAGAAGTGGGGGGGATCAGAAGATTTACGGTGGTTTTCTAGAGCTGTTTGCAAAACAATCCGCAAGGCTCAGAAGAATGGGGGACACATCACATAGAAGCATCTATAGGTAAAGGACCCCTGGATGGTTTTAAGTCCAGTCGAAGGCGACTATGGGGTGTGGCGCTCATCTCATTTTTCAGGCTGGGGGAGCTGGCATTTGTCCACAGAAAGATTTCCAGGTTATGTGGCCAGCACGACTAAACCACTTCTGGTTTACTGGGACCATAGCATGGAGAGAGGGCATGTATAGCTCTCCCTACCAGAGCTGCAATCCCCACAAAAATTGTCCATGTTTGGCTACACACAGAGAGAGAGGGGAGGGAGGGGGAGGGGCTCCCATTGACACCAATGGGAGTTTGCCTCCCCAAGCATGCTAGCCACGTGGAGGAGCCATTTCCATTGGGATCCTGGCTTACACTCTGCAAACTGTGGCCCAGGTAGAAATCAGAGTCCCCTGCACTTGCAGCAGAATAATGAAAAGCCACCAACATAGCTGCTTGCTATGTTATGAAAGTAACATCTAGTTTAGTCCTTGAAAGAGGCAGGTCACCTTTGTCTCACCAACATAAGGAAATGCCACTTCTATGTTGGTGGCACACGTGTGTATCATCTAGAAACAAGGTATGTGTAGATTTTTGTTTCCCCTTCAGAAGTAATTTATTGATCAATCAGTTAATGGACTAAAATTAATAATCATGGGGAGAATTCAATGTCACACTAAGACAAACATTTTCTCTGTGCAAGCATATCAGGTTTCCAGACAGAATGATTTCCTCCCCAGCTTTGTGCTGTTCTGGGGGTTCTCTCAACACACACACCCTTGTGTCAATTCCAGAGGGGGAGGGAAACCTTGTTGTGCAGGGCTTCCACTGAGTAGGTTTGTTAGGTGAATCCTGCCCATGAATTGTAATATTTTAATAATTTAAGTTATGATCTAATTAAATGATTTTAAAATTATAATTAATTGATGGGAGGGTTGTTTTAATCTGGTGACAATCATAATTTTTTTAAAAAAATGTGTTCACTATGGGTGCATTCAAAAAGGGGCTGCCTAGGTTGTACAGTGAGCAATTTTGTGATTGGGGGAAAAGAGATCAATACAGTAGTACCTCGGGATGCGAACAGAATCCGTTCCGGAGCCTCGTTCGCATCCTAAACGGAACGCAAGATGCGACGGTGCGTCTGCGCGTGCGCGGCTCGCGTTTCGCCACTTCCGCGCATGCGTGTGACGTCATTTTGAGTGTCGGTGCATGCGCGAGCGGCGAAACCCAGAAGTAACGCGCTCCGTTACTTCTGGGTTGCCGTGGAGCGCAACTCGAACACGCTCAACCCGAAGCGCATTCAACTCAAGGTATGACTGTACATATGTCAAACCCAATCTTCAAGGGAGTTACATTGTTGAAACTGCTTCTTCTTACACTGCTGGCAACAGAATCTGCAATAAACAGTTGCGTGGTGCTATGCAACTTCCCAGCCGCTGAGAAGCATTGATGACTCAAAGTGAAATAGCCACATCATCTGCCTGACCCACACGGCTGCTCCTTATGACTGTTGCCAGAGCAACGTGGGAAGCAGCCGCAGTTGCAGCAGTTCCCACAGGTAATGTCGGAATCGCCTCACAGCTATGAATGCCTAGAGACATCCAGGTTGCTAATGGTGGTTAATCAAGAACCCAGGCTGTTCATTAGTTATCTTGCAGCCCTGCTCACACCCACCCCGATCCATGCTCATGATCAAAGAATGATACAACATCATGGATTGCCTTCCGATACCCATTTGTGTGGGAAAGCGATTCCAATCTGCCACAGGAGAGTTGAAGATGAGTAATGATTTCGGATAAATTAATTTGTCGGATGGAGCCTGAGCATAGCTCTCTGGTAGCGAGACCTTTGGCCAGTCCTTGCTGTGAAAGGAAATAAATGCTTAAGTCAAATCAACTGCTGAGCTATGGCTGCATGCTAAGAGGGACCAGAGCATCAAACTACTGCTGCAAGGGCCTTACTGTGGCCAGTGGCGTAGCAAGGTCAGGTGGTACCCGGTGTGGAAAATTTCTTGTCACACACACACATTGAAATCTAGTTGGACTCCCAAGAGACTGTGATCTACTCACAGTATAAAAAGACTGGCTGTGATCTACCCATTGTCATTGCCAGGAGTTGTTGAGGGAAGGATTTAGGAAAGGATTGACCAAAGTTGTTGAGCTTTTTGGGGGGTTGCAGGGTTATGGTCCTGAATTGAGAGAGCTTCTGCTTCTCTCCTTCCCTCCACCCTCTGCTTGTTTGATCGCCTGCCTCCTTCCAGAGCCAGTGTGGTGTAGTGGTTAAGAGCAGTAGACTCGTAATCTGGTGAACCGGGTTCGCATCTCCACTCCTCCACATGTAGCTGCTGGGTGACCTTGGGCTAGTCACACTTCTCTGAAGTCTCTCAGCACCACTCATCTCACAGAGTGTTTGTTGTGGGGGAGGAAGGGAAAGGAGAATGTTAGCCGCTTTGAGACTCCTTTGGGTAGCAGGATATCAAATCCAAACTACTCTTCTTCTTCCCATCCTCTCCCTGCCTGCCTACATGCCTCCTCCACCAGCCCATGAGCACAGGGCTGTCAAAACAAAGCGGCAAAAAGCAGTCAACTGCCCCCCTTCCCCTGACAGCTCGGGGTAGGGCTGTAGCCGCAGGCGGGCAGTGCACCGAATGTCACCCCCCTCAGTGATTAGACCCGGGGCGGTCTGCTCCCAACACCCCACCTTGCTCCGCCCCTGATGGTGGTTCTTGCCTTGCTATTTCTGATGCTTCGGGTGATGACTGCACTCGGATGGCCATAGCCTTGTGTTCCTATCAAAGCCTTAGAAATGTTCCCGATGCAGTGAACGCATCATGTCACAAGGCACAACAGGGCCCATGGGGTGCGATGAAGGGTGTGATGAGCCCTGTCGGACCCTTCTACAGCTGTGACAAGCCTTGTTGGACCTCAGTGCATCGTTTGATGTCACACGTGTGATGTGTTGCGTCACCCAGCCAGGCAACCCCAGTGAAAATGTTGTGGGTGCCTCAGCATCCAGAAGCCCCAAGAGATGGTGCCAATGTGACATAGTAAGAAACAAAAACAAAATCACCCCCTTCCCAGTTTAAAAGGCCACAGATCATTTAATTAGTCAATTAAATTAGACCTAGGGGAAAAGGAAGGGACGCGGGTGGCGCTGTGGGTTAAACCACAGAGCCTAGGACTTGCCGATCAGAAGGTCGAAGGTTCGAATCCCCGCGACGGGGTGAGCTCCCGTTGCTCAGTCCCTGCTCCTGCCAACCTAGCAATTCAAAAGTACGTCAAAGTGCAAGTAGATAAATAGGTACCGCTCTGGCGGGAAGGTAAATGGCGTTTCCGTGCACTGCTCTGGTTCGCCAGAAGCGGTTTAGTTATGCTGGCCACATGACCCGGAAGCTGTACGCTGGCTCCCTTGGCCAATAAAGCAAGATGAGCGCTGCAACCCCAGAGTCGGCCACGACTGGACCTAATGGTCAGGGGTCCCTTTACCTTTACCTTTGCTTGGCACCTAAAGATACGGTATGTAATGAAGTTGCCAGGCGAACATCCCTGGGGGACAGCATTTCATATGTGGGGAACCGACAGCAGAAAAGGGCTGCTTTCACATTGCTGTCCTCTTGACCTCTCACGAAGGAGGCACACAAAGAAGGGCCTCCGATGATGATTGCAGGGTCTGAATCTGTTCATATGGGGAGAGGCGGACCCACAAAACAGCCCAGGTGCTTTCAGAAAGATTAAGGGTGGGTTCTGTGAAACTGAAGCCAGGGTTGCTGTTCCAACTCTTCAAGTTGCCTGGGGCAAGCCATGATTATTCTGCCTCTGTGCTCCATCTCTAAAAAAATATAAACTACTTCACTGAAGAGATATGTTGACAAATGAAATCAGGGTTGTAAAATACTCAACAAGTGTATTACAATTGTGCATCTGAAAATGATGATCTACATTGTTTTGCCCGAGATGATGACCAGATTCTACCGGAACTCCAGCACCTCTTTTCTCTCTACTAGGCAGCTAATGACTCAGAAGCAGCATTTCCACTTAGGAAAACACCTGCATTCCCTTTTGTCTGCACAAACAGAACATGATAGTCATGCTCTAAAAGCCCTGGGAATTGTTCCTCTCTACAGATCTGTCTGGGGTGCCTCCCACCTGCTCTGCTGGGATGGCCAACATTCCTTTAGAAGCACAGGAGGAGGAGGGTGTTGGCCCAGGTTGCTCAATGAGGATTAAAAGCCAACGTCTTTTGCCCCAAACAAAGATGCTTTATTTGTCTTGGATCTCTTAAGGATTACTGTGTGTTTTTCTCTTAATTAACAAAAGCAATCCCTGTGCCATATCCTCTTAATTTTCTGTTCAGCCCTGTCTTCTTCCAGCTCCCAATTTGATCCACCCAGCTACCACCACCATCTGTTTTCCAGAGAAGTCACTCAAGATGGATAACTTCATTTTTCCTTCATGATGGCAGGAACGTGCTTGACAAATCACATCATATCCTCTTGCTTGTCTGCTCTCTCTCTCTCTCTCTCTCTCTCTCTCTCTCTCTCTCCCTCTCTCTCCCTCTCTCTCTCCCTCTCTCCCTCCGAATCTGCCTCTTTCTCTCTTGCGACATAAGAATCATATTCCGGGAGTCTGCATCCTCTGCAACGTCTGTTTATTTTGGCTGTGAGGCCTAATGCCTCTGGGCTGGATGTTAGTCAACCTGACCTTTCCTGTTTTCTGAGTCAATGATCTTAGATCACTAAGTCAGGCACAAGATGCCTGAAATTAACCAGCATCTGGGGAATGACAATGAAGAATCTGGTTGGGCACTAGATAAGGCCAATTCCTCTTCATCGAAAAAGGACTTTGTGCTTTTGTACCGTCTTGTGCTCCTCTTCTTAAAATGCAGATCTCCAAGTGTCCCTATTTTCCAGGGACAGCCCTGGATTTACAGAAGCCATCCCGGTTTCTGATTTGATCCTGGAATGTCCCGCTTTTCCTAAGGACATTTCTATTTTCATCAGAGAAATGGTGGAGGGTACGGAGTTATAAGACCCCTGAGCCAGTCAACTTACTACCAGGCCTCCTTAGCCCCCTCAAGATGGGGGGGCTGAGCCCCACCCCACCAGACATTGGGGGACTGTCGAGGTATCAACCCCATGGAATTGGCACCCTTGCAAGAGGTGGAGACATGAGCAAGCACATGTGAACTTGAACCCCTTCCCTTCACACTCACCCACACAGTCAAACACATGGCATATTTATGCAACTACTTCTGATGAAGCATATGCATATCTTGCATCCTGAATGCCTTGCGAGTCAAACGGTTTGGCTCCCGAACACCGCAACCCCAGAAGTGAGTGTTCCGGTTTGTGAACGTTCTTTGGAACCCAAACGTCTGACGTGGGTTCCACAGCTTTGATTGGTTGCAGGAGCTTCCTGCAGCCAATCGGAAGGCGTGCCCTGCTTTCCAAGCATTTTGGAAGTCAAATGGACTTCCAGAACAGATTCTGTTTGACTTCTAAGGTATCGCTGTATTTCTGTTCGAGGGATTGTAAAACCTGAATCCAACCTCTGACACAGGATTGATACAGATACAGCAACAGGTTACACAATTCACCTCCTGGAACTCTCTCCACTGTCCAGGCAACTTTCCCCTCAGCAGTCCACGATTGTCGGGATGGGCCTTTTGCTTCTAACTATAGAACCACCAGTTGCTGGAGCCATGATCAAACATGCTGTTTTCGGGCCCTGTCAGAGCAACATTGGACACTGCCAGGCAATCTCCGAGGATAAGCCATTGTCAAGGAATGTCATCACAAGCCTGTCATAGGGAGAAAGTATCCAAATTCTTCCTTTGTTGCTAACCTGTGCTCCAGGCTTCCTCCCCTCCCCTCACCCATCTCTCTCTTCTAAAAAATCAAGGTAATACAATAGGTCCTTTCAGGCTGTGCCAAACTCCTTCTCAAGCCCTCTCAGATAAGCTCTGGCAGGAAAGGTGACTGCCATCAATATTTTGGTGAATGTTAACTACCTGGGGACAGCTTTGAGAGGGGATAATCGTAGCTAGTTTTGAAGCATGTTTTGAAACACTGCATTTCAGAACTCTTCCACCACAGTCTTCCTGTCAAACAATCCTTTGCAAAAAGGGGAAAAGGCAGCAACCCTTTTTCCAAATAGCAAGAGAAAAGCCGAAAGCCCTCCTCCGTCAAGGTATGTTTTCACCTTTCCCAGGTACATTTTCCGCTTTCGTTTCATACATCATTTCAGAGAAATGCTATTTATGGTGGTGGTGGTGGGGGGGTTCTTTTCCTTTAGTCCATACCTATGGGGAAGTTTAAAAGGGGTTTTCAGCACATGTTTGGGAAATGGAACAGTCCTACCGTGGCACTTTTCAGCTAGAGAAAATGTGCAGTGAACTTGGGCTGGTGTCACGTCAGAGATAAAAGTATTGCGCTGTGAACTGTGAAGACCTGATTCAGAGCCACAAGTTCACTAGATGGCCCTGGGCAAACAGCTATTCTATGTTCTTCCACCACCCACCTGTAATAGAGACATAAAAATAGCGGACTACCATATAAAGTTGTTGTACAGATTACTGAGATAAGGTGTGTAAACTGTTTTGAATGTTCTAATGCTGCAATACTATTCCCATTTACCTGGAAGTAAACCTCACTGGACTTATTTGCTTCCAAGTAAATGTTTGTAGTAATGCACTATATAAATGTAACTATCACCATCATCGTGGTTCATCTGGTATGGGAGCATGTAGCAACTTCCATGGCTGTGTTAATATTGTTTTCATATTGTAATAATATTGCAGTGAGGAGTGATTTTTTTAAAGGGTAAGTGTACATGATACACATACATAATAATGAGTAATAATCCTCCATGATCCCAATTTCATTCTTGTCAAATTACTGTTTATTTAAACTTCACTATGCAGACTCACGTTAATATAATCCCATGTTGCCAATGCCCAGTGATCCTAGTATTCTGGATGTCCCCCAAGCCATTTGGATAACTGTGTTCTCTCCTGCAAAGGATTTGTAAAAAGCAAAGTCCTTTCAATACAAGATGCAATGAAATCCTTTGATGTACAGTTTGGATTGGTAGTTGCTGCTGCTGCTGCTGCTGCTGCTGTTTCGAATGTTTTCTTTGAGAGAAAGTCCTCTCCCTAGCAAAATGCAAAACAGCTGGAGGGGGAGACATGAGCAGACACGAGCACGTACTCGTACGCTTTCCATTCACACACACTCGTGTACAAATGCAATTATCTAATTATACTCGTGTACAGATACAATTGTGCTCCTACTCCTAAGTACGTCTCTATGGGTCTCTGCAACTGTAATTGTAAAGGCTGCCAAAGTGGAGAGAAGGTTAGAAAACACCATGATTCAGGCTTAAAGTGATTTTGGGTTAGAATGGTATTTCCAGTGGATACTTCTTCCAGGTTTTCGGATCAGTGGCATGGGTTTGCCTTTGTTACTTCTAAAATACTGAGTGTGCAGTTCCGTATTTGAGGAAGGATCACAGCTTAGTGGCAGAGCATCTGCTACAGGTTAAATCCATGGTAACTCCAGGTAGGGCTGGGAATGTCCTTGGTCTGCAATCCTGAAGAGCGCTGCCAGTTAGTACGTACAATACTGACCTAGATGGACCAAGGATCCATAAAGCAGCTTCTTGTGTTCCTGTGTCCTTCTTCTCCCCTAGTTAGCTTGTTGTATATGGGTGGGTACCATACCAAACCAGGGACGCGGGTGGTGCTGTGGTTTAAACCACTGGACTTGCCGATCGGAAGGTTGGCGGTTTGAGGCCCTGCGATGGGGTGAGCTCCCGTTGTTCAGTCCCAGCTCCTGCCAACCTAGCAGTTCGAAAGCACACAGTGCAAGTAGATAAATAGGTACCACTCTGGCGGGAAGGTAAACAGTGTTTCCGCGCGCTGCTCTGGCTTCGCCAGAAGCGGCTTAGTCGTGCTGGCCACATGACCCGGAAAAACTGCCTGCGGAAGCGGACAAACACCAGCTCCCTCGGCCTGTAAAGTGAGATGAGCCCCGCAAACCCCAGAGTCATTCGTGACTGGACTTAAATGTCAAGGGTCCCTTTACCTTTACCATACCAAACCATTCTGGAGGAGGGAGACCTATGGGCCCTTCCTGTATTGCCACAACAACCTAGGACACTTAGTGACCACTTGCATGCGCCACAAGAAGCATGAGGGACAACAAGTCACTATTATGTTCTTTGGGAATCCCGCAGTATATGTGGATTCTGCTCACATAGCAGGACTGGATCGAGCCTGGAGTGTCACAGAGTACGCACAAAGACATCCATTTCACATTAGCAAGTAAATGCTAGTTCCTGTATTTTCCAAGTATAGGTAAGTTTCTGGTGGTCACTGGAAACTCCACATCCCTGATCCAAGAATTATCAGTGTGGTGCAGTATTTAGGGTGTCAAACTACGATCAGCAAGTCCTAAGTTCAAATCATCACTCAGCAGGTGAACCTCGGTCCGTCACCCTCTCATCCTTCAGCTGCTTCAGCTGCTCAGATTTGCTGTAAGTAGGGATGGGGTAGAAATTCAATTCTGTTTGTGTTTAAAGGCAAAGTTACCACGTTCCCTGTTTCCAAAACAATATCCAAACCAAGACACATCCATCTCTTGAAATTTGCACTTCTCTGAATTTTGCAATAAAGTTGTCTAGCCAAGTAATGTGTACCAAAAAAAAAAAAAGAGCATATACCTGGGTAAAGCTTGCGTATAAATGCATACATTGGTGAGAATAACATACAGAAATGCATTATATTGTGGGAAACTGCTTTGTTAAAAAAAAAATCTAATCCTTTGCGGAAACTGCATGCAAAACTGCATCTATTGGGAGAAATTTGCACTAAGGTGCTGGTGAACTTTTTCTCACAAAGTAAAATCACAAGCTGATGTGGAAAACTGAAGTTAAGATTGGAAAATGAGAAACTGAAACAAGTTGAAATTGTCGTGTTTCTCCATCCCTAGTTATAAAAAGAAAGTGGGTGGGGGTGGGGGGAAACCAAGCATGCTCCTCTGAAATCCTTGGTGGAAGAATGGGATTAAGAGGCAATGTAGGAATAACTGCTGAGATATATGGAAAAAAGGGGCACTTTCATGTGAGCCAACTTGTTGCTGACTGGAGTACAATATGTTGAAGCTGGTGTTGTTTTGGATAAGAGACCTATACGCATCTCGTTTATTGACACCTCCAGGAATCAGTGTCTAAGACTACATGCGTACTAACTTTACTTTGTCTACTTCTCTTTTATTCCTCCTATAAGTCACTCATTCATTAAAGGAAGCCCAACCATCTTTGGGCATGTCTGTGCATATGCACACAAAGTACCCTAATCTTTGTGCAGTGGCGGAGGTCAACCAATGGGTATACAGACCGTTATTACATCTAAATAAATGTGTGTGTGCAAAATGTGTGTGCAACACACACTCCTAAGCACAGATCCCCGTCTGTGTGTGCATGCACATATATAGCCACATGCCTGAGAATCCCTGTTTATTATGCAGTAGAGCAAAACTGAGATTTTTAAAATAAATTCCCCCAGTGTAAATAAACTCCCCACCTTGAGCAAACTTCAAGCAATCGCAGAGCAGATTTCTCTATTTTTCAAATAAATCATTGCTTTAAATGAGCATGGGCCTGGCAGTTAGAATTTCCAAATGATTCAATATTTGGGGCAGTGTTGGAAACAACTCAAACAAACAATTTTACAAGTTCCAGAAGTGAATACTTCCCTGATCCCCCTTCCCTCTCCTCTCTCGCTCTCTTTTTTAATTTGAAGAGCTGGGAGGGGAGGGAAACGAGGGGCTGTGCTCTTTGGCCCATAGGAAATCAATGACCCAAGGACATCTGCAAACTATTAGGACACAGACTTCAGGTAGCTCATAGGAACACGTGCTGTCCACATTACACCCTGCAAGTATATTTCCACAACTTTACTTCTCCAAATAAACAATCTGGCTTGTCCTGCATTAGCAAGGAGCTACACAAACAGGTAGAGAGAATGGTTGTTCTATTCTCTCCTCCAATTCTGATGGATTTCTCGTAAGCCGTCGCTTGGCCATGTAATTTGAACTATTCATTGGCAGTAATTTAAAACTAGCCTGGTTCCTAAATAGAATACGGCTAGCTTTAACTTACTGTCATTTATTTATCTGTATGAAACATCGTGTATAATTTTCACAGCATGTTAGCTTTGACGTACATGTCATAATTAAATAGCCGCTTGCCAAAATACGGATTTTTAAATGAGAAAAATCCAACAGGAGCAGCAATAATAATGAAAATAAAAAGAATAGATTATGAATATGGAGATAAGTAAAATCAAATTGTTTACAACATTCTGACACAATTTAACATTTTTAAAGCTAGCAAGTTCTTGTCCTGTATAAAATTGTATTGTATTGAGAGACTCAGATCACTGTATGTTTTCATGCATGAATGTCGCTGAAAAATACTGCGATCTGTACAGTACATTCACAAAGGAACACATGCTAAAAGCCAATAAAGGGGCTTATCCTAAAACTGTAAAGTGAATTGAACTAGTAAAAAAGTTAAAGCAACAGAAAATTTAAAGAATTAGGGAACAGGAATTATAGCTTCAATGTTACCATTATGTCCTTGCTGTATGTGACTAATTTACTAAAAAAATACTAATGACTTTATATTGGCTGAAAGCATTAATGGTTTAGGCTGCAATCCTGCATACAGTTAGAATGATTAAATATCACTGGAGTCAATGACCCGAAACCAACAAAAGTTAGTAGTACCTACAGCACATTGAAATTTGTGGCATTAAGGTTGTTACAGCTAGCTTGCTCCTACTGACTGCAACAGAACTTAAGGCATGATTAAACTTCCTTGGGATGGATCGAGGCCAAAAAGATTTAAATAGCCTAACTGTGCAGCCTTAGACTATAAACATTCAGAATGAAATAAATGCTAATATTTAGCGGACTGCATGTCTGGGAAGAGTGAATCCTACTGATAGCTTAGCTATCAATGATTTATATCTTTTTATTCAGGCAGGGGTGCAATCTACTGGGTCCTGGAAAACACCCCAAAAGAGGAAGCACTCTGATGTCTTTGGTGCTCTCAAACCAGAGTGTATCAGATCTTCCAGAAATTGCAGGAAGCTCCCATGGAATCAAAATTCTGTGTTTTCTGAAGTAGAGCAACCAGGTTTGCACACCTTGTAAATGAGGATCCCTCTGAAACAATTTGGGGGCTTCACGTGCGCATATAGCCTCATGTGCAAAAAAGCAAACAAACACACACTAGTTTGTCACATGGCAGGACTTCTAATGCTATAGAAGTAGTAGTATTGGTAGGCACAATCTTAACCACATCTGAGCAGTTTTATATTCTGCAGACCTCATTAAAATACATGGGAACAAAATGTGTCTAATAATGGCTGGCTGGTTCTCAATAGCAACTGCGATATGTTTGTTTGTCAAAGAGAGTCTCCTATTTTGTTAGCTACCATCTTGGATGCGATGAATCCAGAAACTGCCATCAGAATTATTTGAGTATTGTGTATATTTAGATATTGTAAAGGGTTATTTTGATTGGCTGTGTGATTAAAAGCATGATCATGGAATTGTAGAATTGGAAGGGACCCTGAGCAGGGACGCGGACTTAGAAAAAATATTGGGGGGGCCCGGGAAAGCTCATGAATAATAAATAAGCTCATGAATATGCAAATAAAGTGGCTCCGGCCCTAAATAGGGCAAGCCACGCCCCCCAGCCAGCCGATTGGCTGGCTGGGAGGTGTGGCCAGTCGGGATTCCCCTGTTCTCGCGGGATTTCCGGCCGGGGCTCTCCGATTAGGGCGCGCGGCTGGCTGGCTGGCGAAGGAGCAGTGGGGAGGAGGCGGGGGACGGCGGCGGCGCTCTGCTGGAAGGGCGCCCGCCCGAAATTATTGGGGGGGCTGAGCCCCCCCAAAAAAATTTTTGAGGGGGCTCGAGCCCCCTCAAGCCCCATGGAGTCGGCGCCTATGACCCTGAGAATCATCTAGTCCAATCCCCTTCAGTGCAGGAATAGGCAGCTGTCCCATGCAGGGATCAAACCTGGCACCTTGGCGTTATCAACACCACGCTCTAACCAACTGATCTATCCAGGCTGATCATTTGCATTTTTAATGGCGATGGTGATGCCCCAGCCCTGCCTCTCTTGACAGCCCCAAGGCAAGCAGCAACAAAGGCACACCATTAAAAGCAAATCAAAAGCATAGTACAAAAGCTAGTCGGCATGAAATTATACAAACATACAAGTACAGATACAATTGATGTCTCTCTTAAGAAAGGCAGGTCAATGCTCTTTAGTAAGTGATCCCGGGAGATTATTTCCTCTCTAGCAAAACTCTGTTCCAACAACAGAAATCATGTGAGATGGATAATGAGCAGATATTATTAGATCAGTGCCTCTTCAGAATCCCTTTATGGTCTGCAAAAAGCAGTCTCAGGGTGGGGTTTGTCGAGAACTCCTCTAGTGGGTTGAAGGAGGAGAAGGATCCAGCTGTCCACACCAGCAGGATCAAGTGGGTCTGATATTTCAGCAGGGTTTCAAAGGAGAAAATGGGCACTTTTATGGATAAATCTGCAAAAGTTCTCATTTGGGGAAACAGTCCAGTTTTTCAACTTAAGCTTTCTTTGAGCAACTCTTGGAATGTGAATACACAGGGAGAAATAAATATTACATCCGAGAGGAATCTGTTATGATAAACAATGCAATTTTATTGATTCAGAAATCAATTCTGAGCAAAGAACTGATTATACTTATTCCATTTAGTCATTTAAGTGTTTTATGGCACAAGCTCTGCTAGCCCATGCTGGGACTGTTTCCATTAGCTTCCACCCCCCAAAAAAACAAAACCACTTTGCCATTGTTGTTTATATATAAAAATTATACACACAAAAAACACAAATTGGAAATGGCTGACAGGTTTTTGTAAGCATGAAAGAAGCAGAAAATCAGATAAACCAATAGCCAGACTTATGAAAATTTAACCTGAAGCTTTATATCATAATTATTCAAAATTATTTGATTCCGTGTGTGCCTCTGCCACATGGAAAAACAAAAACTCTATGAAAAACATACTCTTATCTGAACTTCTGATTATTTTACTGCTTTAGACATTGACTAAGCCATTCAGATAACCAAAACCCCTTCTAGAGTTTGACAGCAAGGCAAAATAGCTCTTCAAAAGTTCTGAATTTGGAGCGCCTTGTGGAAACAAGTGACATGATACAATCAATCTGATGTTATGACTTTGAGTTAACATCTTGGTGTTGTGGGATTTCTGATCTACTTTGAAGTAGGGAAGTGAATAATCCCTCGCTTGCTCTCCTTTTACTATTCTGCAGAGCATGCATGCATCAAACTGACCTCCCCAATTACAAATTAATAGCATGATTCACAATGCAATCAAGCCTACACATGTCTACTCAGAAACAAGTCCCTGTTTACTTCAAAGCGGCTTACTCCCAGGTAGGTAAGTACAGGGCTGCAGACTTGCCCTCTACCTAGATGTGTTGCTTTCAATGCAACAGTTTATCCTACTTTCTAATAAGCAGTGTGACTTTTTAAAAGAAGTTTTATTTTCTTTAAATGTATCAATATGATCCTTTTTTGGATACAAGAATGAACCCTGACACTCTGATTGTGATGTTGGGAATGGAGGGAAAGCATATTGTTTGACTAAATTACTAAATGTAACATATATAACCAATTACAGCATTTGAACTTTAATTTAAACATAAAAGCAGGAATGCTGTTGTTGTTGTTGTTGTTTTCGCCATCCTCTACTTCCTCAAGAGTTACAGCACTTTTAGATCCCATTGCTTGCAGGAGAAAAGTGTTTAAGCACTTGCTAAATTATCTACGACTGAAACCAGCAGGATTTTAAAAAGACCTTCATTTCAGCTGAATTGGGTCATTACATGTAGGAGGCAATTTAGACTAATGGACTTTTAAAGTTTTCTTTTGACAAATAGTATATATTGGAGAATGGCTTGATTTAAGAGGACCCTTCTTGCACCAGAGTTCTAAGTTATGTTATTTACTTATTTTATAATTGTACGTTGCATCTTTAGAAAACTTTCAAGGCAGCTTTGAGATAGTATCCCTTAATTCTTTAATACACGCAAAGCAAAAACAAAAACAAGGCATCATATTCATCCACACATTAGCACCAAAATGTAAATTAACCCTCCTCATCAACACCCCTTGCTGTATTCTTGGTGGTGGCAAAACAAAGGGGATAATGAGACTTTCAAGCACTTGCAGAGCAAATCCACAACCAGACTGGTAGAATTTAGACTTATTGAGTGGCTAAGCTTTGCTCCCCTTAACAAGACATTACCAGTCTTTCATAAAGAGAAACACTTCTACAGCTACAACCTTTAGTCACTAAAGCTGCCACACTATAATAATGCTTTATTTAGTGCAGTAAAGTATGTAGTATAATACATATTATATATAGTATCTCTCCTACTATAGGACAGCCACGCTGATATTCTTCAGCCTTTACAGATAAAAATAAATAAATCTGACTTTACTTTTCACTTTCATAGAAGGGGTTGCAAGCCACTTTTAGGAGATGGTCAGATGAGCATCTATCTCTTTTCATTTATTAAGTGAGAGAGCAGGTTAAGTATCCTTGAAATATACAGCATCCAACACATCCGTTTATCAGAATTAGAACAGCCAAAACAGAAATATTATATCCTCCATGAAAGCATTTTTGTTTAATTCTAAAAACTAAATGAATGCCATTTGGATATATATCTAGCATATTTTATTCCAGCTCCTCCCCTGGAACGTAGGGGGGGGGGGTTTAGGAAGACATAAAATATTATTCGGAGATATGAGATGAGTAACCCTTCTTAAAAAGCAAGAGAAAGGCTTCAAGGGGAACTTTTTTAAAAAAGGAAAGGTCCCTAAAATATACTTTATTTAACTTTGGATATTTGCATGCCTAGGAAATACTGGGGAGCGGGGTGTATAAAACGGCATCTAATCTTATCGGTGATCTCTGCGTTTGTGGAATGCATTAGTTTAAGAGCAATTTGCATAAAGCAAAACCCAGGGTCCTTTTTTTCCATTAGCCTCTGGTTCTGTGCGTGCATGTGTTTAAAAAACAGGCTTCTCGTGCGCCTCCAGAACATAGCGGGATGTGTTGGCGCACCGTGGCCAACTCCGCTGAGTTTTATTCCTCCAAATAAGTGTCCATTCTTAGGCAGTTTCGGGCCGGGAGAGCATCATCTCGGCTGCCTACCCTTCCTTTCCCCCTCAACCCTGCAGATACAAAACAGTCTGCATTCCCCCCCCCACGGCTTTCTCCCCCCCACCGCCCCGGCGCCGCTGCCGCCGCCACCCACTTTCGTCTGCTCAAAGCTTCCGTCACCAGCATCTGTGGGTGACATCACACTTTGCCAACTGCGGCTCTGGTGCCTGAGATTTCAGCGCGTTGAATGCTCCTGCGGGCTGAGGGAAGGAAAAGGAGGATCCGTTACAAAGGGGCTTTAGAAATCCCTAAAGTTTGCAGGGGGAAAGGAGGGGAGGGGAGGGGAAGAGGAGGCGGAGGAGGAGATATTTTGCGCGCGCCTTTAGGTTGCGAGATTCTGCCCCTCGCAGAGATGCGCCTAGAGCGCAAAAGTCGAGCCGCTGGAGCGCCCGGGGGGGAAGCGGACCGCTCGAAGGTTGCCGTTGTTTTGCGAGACAGCCATCTCTCTGGAATTCATTTCCTCGCTCAGTGGGTTGAAAAACAGAGTTTGCACCCCACCACACACACACACACACACACACACACACACACACACACACACGAGAATCCCACACTGACCTGAATTAGCACAACAGGGAAGCCCTCGAAATTAACGCTATATACGCTGTCTGGCCCCCTTTTGGAGGAAAAAGCACGCTCCTTTTGAAAAATAAAACGCCTCTTAAAAGCGACTCTTATTAGTACATCGTTTCAAGGTCTGCTGGGGTGTTTTTAGGTTTTGGGTTTTGAAAAGAGGGGAGGTCTAACGTGAAACGAGGAAGGTGGTTGAGATTCCTGTCTGTGTATGGATAGGAAGAATCGATGACCAGCGAGTTTAAGACGGATCTCTGGATCTCGGATTATCATTAATTTGTATCATGGTTATTATGCTAATGTATTTATCTTAGAATATTTCGCTTCCTTGAAAAAAATATATCGAGGGAAGAATATTGAAGAGCTTCTATTCTTGAATGAAAACTTGTTTAAATAGGCTGTAGTTTTCATGATTATTTTTTTCAACCGAACAAAACTATTGTTCTTTTGGTTTAGTTCTGCCAATCGCCCATCAAGCATCATCCGACCGATTCTATGTCTACTCAGTTTTCAACCGAGTCCGTATGTTTCTTTTCGAGCAAGGGGGGCCGGGTGAATAGTAATCTTTCGCTGCGATTTTGCTGAAATATTCTGCTTTTTAGCACAGAAAATCAATGCAACAAAGCCACCTTCTCGACGAAAGAAAAAGACCTTGTCCCAAAGTCATGTATATATTTTGTAATGAATAAATAAATTAAAAGCCTTTTCCGGTTGCTGCTCAAAATTTGAATCTAGGTTTAAAAGGGGGGAAAGGAAAGGAAAAACTCATGGTACATATTGTGCGAAACGAAATCATTTGTTTCTCTCTCCAGGGGAGTGAAAAGTTACTCTAAGCGTTGCAAGGGATAAGAAGATTACATTGTACTCTGGAAAACGTGGGCTTTCCCCCTTCGAGTTATTTTTGTCAAAGGTTCCCCCCCCCTCCCAAACCATGTTTTCAAAGCCCATTTATCTTTCAACTCTTCCAGTGTTAACTACGCAGTTTTGGGGGAGATAACTGTTTTATTGTGAAGACAGCAAAAGGGAAATGGATCTCACAATTATACCCTTAATTTTCTTCTGTTTCTGCATCGTCCTAATGTCGTATTAAAGGCATACTTTACAAGATAAAAGGCGCAGATTCTCGCAGACCAGGGGTGCCCTGGCAGAATAGCTGGGCAGCACAAGAGCCGTGGGCGGGGGGGGGGGGAGCGGGAAGGGAAGGGAAGAAACGAGGGTTTTCCACCAGGAAAAAGTGCCATTCAGGAAGGGGCAGCATGTGGCTTCCTCGCCACCAGGCCCGTGACAACGGCAGGAAGCTGCCTACCTCGGTGGTGGAAGGAAAAGAAGATTTGGGTCCCTTAAGTGGGATCCAAGCTAGATTGACTCCTCGAGTCCTCGCAGGATTTTACCCTTCCCTGATCGCAGGACACAAGTCCAAAAGCAGCCGAGGCAGAAACCCGTGCTGTCTTTCGGGTTTGTTTGCTTAAAAAAATAATAACAATGCGCCTTCTTTAATCTGGAAAAGACGCGTCCTCCCAAACTGACGGCGGGGGCGCCGTGGCTGGCAAGCGACGTCGGGCAACTCTCCGCCTGATCCTTTCCACGACAGTCCTTTCGACCATCTAGGGCACCCCCCTGTGCGACTCCCCCCTCCCGCCCTTAAAAGAAGCCCTGCCTAGGTTGCCTAGGGGCTCAGCCCTCTTCTCCGTGTGCAACTAAGTGCAAACACATGCGCCCACCTTGCCTCGAGGCAGCAATGCAATTGCCCCTCGATCAAGTCCTCTCTTGGGGAGGGGGATGCATAGAGTCCTTTCACCCCGGACTTCAAAACACATACCTGCAGCCCGATCCTATCCATGTACCCTGAGAGTGGAAACACATGAGGGGAAACTAGGATGTGGGAAAAAATATTTAAGTTATCGCTTGAATCCAACAAGGAGAAGAGGCAGCAACTGGAGGGTGGCTCCCTTTTTCCTTCCCTTGGTACCACTTAAACTGGGAGATAAGACACACTGAGATAAGTTTCAGCCATAGTGGAACACGTCGTGTACGTGTGAATCGCTGCAGTAGATCCTAGACATGCTGGCTTAGAAGTTGGCTTGTGCGTAATGGGGTTTATTGTGCTTGGAGCAATAGGGGTTTATTACACATACGTTCGCAATTGGAAATTGTACACAGGGTTGCATCTTTTAATCCCCCTCCCCTTTATAACTTAGTTTTTCTAGGTTGGAGGGGGCAGGAAAAGTCGATATAGTCAGGGGTCTTCGAGAGCAATCGGTATTTTTTGAAGGGGGGGCACAAATGCAATAGGCAAATAAAGGGATTGTCATGGGGAAATTTTGCGGGTGCGGAGATAAAGAAGAGACGTGTAAGGTGACGATCTGCGCCCACCCACCCCCGTTATCCCAAGCAGTTTGCTTGTTTTAAAATGAACTGTCTCTGAAACTTTTGATATCTTTATCAGTTTCCTTGACTCCGAAGCCGTTTCACCCGGAGAGGCTGGCTACATATTTACAATTGGATGGTGTAAGGGTGGCAAGGGGGAGTCGAGCCCTGATATATCAAATCGCCAGAGACTAATCTGTGCGAGTGTGTGCGCGTGCTCTTCAGATGGTGCGGTGCTCTCTCTCTCTCTCTCTCTCTCTCTCTCTCTCTCTCTCTCTCTCTCTCTCTCTCTCTCTCTCTGTGTGTGTGTGTGTGCGCGCGCGCGCGCGCGTGTGCCACCTTGAAGGAGCGTCTAGCAGCCTTGAAAACGTCGGGGTTACTTTTCTGAGCCTATGGTGCCCCCTCTGGATGGAAAGGAGAAGGACACTTGATCTGCAGCAAAGGTGATTTGTTTATATATGTAAGTCACTGTAAAAGTTCCAAGAAAAGTTTGAAAGGAGAGTGGAAAAAGTGCACGGAAAGCAAAGCAAAAAGGCAATGGAATGGCGTCTGTCCTAGGGAAGGCAACATGACAGCTAATGATTTAAAGAGTTTGCAATGCGGGAAGCGCCCACAACTGACGGGCTGTCGAATTGCTAAGCGAGACAGTGGGATGCGCACATGACGTCTCGATAGATGGATTATCAAAAGGCGAATCAATCGCAAACTGCGCCCACTTTCTCTCCTTAGCCGTTTCTCTGGCGCAGCCAAGCTTTTCGGCTGTGCCAGAGCGCATCCCCGTGCTGTGCTTTCTTTATATCCGTCGGAAAACTTTTTCCTCCTGCTGTGTCACCTACTTTTAAGGAAATATTGTGGAAACATTGCAATGCCAATAGGTATTTATATGTATGTGCGTGTGTATATATAGAGAAGACCTGAGGTTAGTAGGCATAGCATCTGATTCAAAAAAAAATCAAAAACATTTCACAACAGACGTCTCTGAAACGAGATCCATCTGAATATATATATGAAACGAAGAAAACTTCTTTCTCTTTCTCCGTGGTTTGAGCAGCGGGGCGGGGAGCGATGGGGATAAATTTCGAGGCATAATGCATCCCCTTGCGCCTGCTTTGCGTCTGGCCTTGGAAGAGAGGATGTCAGCGAGCCTAACAAGTAAATCCAAGTACTGTCTTTACGATGAAGGATCACGCTTGAGGAAGAAAATCCTGAATTATAGGGATTTAAAATATATTAGATCCCTCCCGGCAGGATGTGTAGCTGATGATCATTCCCATAAGATCAACCCTTTCTAAAAAAGATGCGTAGCCCATGTGCAGGTTTACTTGAAAGTAAGTTTCGCTGCTTTCCGTGGCGCTTACTCCCTAGTTAAGCCCCTGGGTTGGATAGTAGCTTGTACCTGTTGACTTTTACGGTGGAAAGTCTTATCTGCTTGAAATAGAAATTTGGTCATGTTATGTTCCTACACAGCAGATCACTCTCAGCGTGATATTTTGGAGGAGGGTGTTACTGTCATTCACACACACACACACACACACACACACAACTAACCCTACTTTGCACAGTGTAAGACCAGAGTTAGGGATATTAAAGATAACCATTTTTAAAAGGAGTCGTCCTAGCCTAAGTATATAGCGTAGAACGGGTGGTGGTATTTAAAACTGAACCTCTGGGTCAGATTCTCACGCCGTGAATTGCAGTGCAGCGCTGAGGAAGTCACCCTCGCCTTCTCTTCCTGAAACTTTTAAGTATGGTTAAAGCATTAGGATGAGCAAACAAAAAAACAACAAACCCTCCCATAGGAGAGGTGAGTCAGAAAAATCACTGGATTCAAAGCTAGGGGGGAGACAGATAGACAGACAGACAGAGAGTCATACAGAGGATCTCTAAAGCTCTTTCCGAGTGAGAGAGCGAGCGAGCAAGCATTTGTTCTGCAGTTTTACCCGGGCGATGACGTATCTGCTAGGGAAGATTTCGTGCCTTTTCTTCAGCAGAAATCTGCCCAGATCAAGAAGTAGAAAAAGAAAGGAGAAGAGTTTACTCGGAGGAATATATAGCGCAAGAGTTGAGAAGTACAAAGGCTCAACTGCAGCGCGCGACAAACTTTCTCTTTCCCTCCTCCCTCCCTCTCTCTCCCCCCTATTTTCCTCTCTGAGATCTGCGCTCATTTCTCCCCTCCCTTCAGAGAGCGGCGAGGAAGGAGGGGGAGAGAGAAAAAACTTTTCAGCCAATCAGCTGTGTGCCAGCCCTCCAGGGGCAGGCCTGCCATTGGCTGAAAGTTTCTAAGGTGAAATAGCAGAGGAGAGTATTTATTAAAGAGACCCAGAGAGAAAGTTAGTAGAGCTGAGCTTGAAGCCGACTAGGTGATTTTGGGAGCCTATATATATATAGATATACATATATATATATATATATATATATATATATATATATATATATATATATATATATATATATTCTTTTTTCTCCTTCTCTGCCTTCCAAACTCCGAGGAACTTTTTCTCCTTCTTTTTTGAAAGGGGTGGAATATATATTTTAATATATATTCTTCCGACAGCCCCTCATTGACTATCCACGAAAAAGCTGCCCACATGTCCGTTGCTTGAGAGCAAATATCTGCAGCAGCAGCAGCAGCAGCAGCAGCGATTTTGCAAAAGCGTCCGAGATCCGAGGTCTTCTTTCCAGTTTCTGCAACCCAGGCGGGACATTTTTGGTGCCCCTTGCGAACTTTTCCTTGTCGTTGCCGCTGGGCTCGCCTCTTTTCATGCAGTTTTAAGAGACCCTGCCACTTTCGCTTTTTCACCCCTCCCCACCCTCCTCTTCCTCCCCCCACCCACCCCCTCTTCCCACCCCCTCTTGCTCGCTTTTTTCATTTCCACCGATATCCTCCCCCGGGTCGCTTTCTCGCATGAATCTCCTCGACCCTTTCCTGAAGATGACCGAGGAGCAGGAGAAATGCCTGTCCGGCGCCCCCAGCCCCACCATGTCGGACGATTCGGCCGGCTCCCCTTGCCCGTCGGGCTCCGGATCGGACACCGAGAATACGCGTCCCCAAGAGAACACCTTCCCCAAAAGCGACCCGGACCTGAAGAAAGAGAGCGACGAGGACAAGTTCCCCGTGTGCATCCGAGAAGCCGTCAGCCAGGTCTTGAAGGGCTACGACTGGACGCTCGTGCCCATGCCCGTGCGCGTGAACGGATCCAGCAAGAACAAGCCCCACGTCAAGCGCCCCATGAACGCCTTCATGGTGTGGGCGCAGGCCGCGCGCAGGAAGCTCGCAGACCAGTATCCGCACCTGCACAATGCCGAGCTGAGCAAGACGCTGGGCAAACTCTGGAGGTAAGCGCTGGGGATGGGCGCAACGGGGGGAAGGAAGCGGGTTGCCAAAGGGGCGCTGGCACGCTTGCTCCGGAGGAAGCGTGCAGAGGATCGCAGCCCATAGTTAGAGGGACGGGAGGGTCTCCATGGTTTGATTGTTTAGCTTCAGGGGTGCCAACTTGAATAAAATATTCAATAAATAACTTAACAGATCAAAAGGCATGGTGTACGCACATAATTTAAATGGCAATGCCCGTCAACTTTTTTTGGGGGGGGGGTCGGCCCCCTCAAATATTTTTTGAGGGGTGCGAAGGAACCTCAGCCCCTAGAAGTTGGCTCCTGTGCTTCGTTTTGCATCACAACGCCTTGGCAAAGTCTACTTTCCGCCACTCGGGGTCTGTCTGTGCTTCATAGCAGCGCAGCCAGTCCTAGGGGCCGAGGTCCCAAAGTTGCGCCCACCCTCCCCACCCCCCCAGTTAATGGCCATTGCCATTGAAATGGTGTTTGTGTGCCACGTCTTGAGATCGATAATGTGGGGTGGGGCTTATCTGGAAACCACACACACACACACACACACACACACACACACACACACACACACACACACACTATTTTATTCAAGTTTGCCTCCCTGCTCTGCAGGAGCAGGGCCAGAAGGGAGAAATTGCACGCGTGGGTTGGGTGCGCGCACGAGAGAGAGAGAGAGAGAGAGAGAGAGAGAGAGAGAGAGAGAGAGAGAGAGAGAGAGAGAGAGAGAGAGAGGATGTATGTTAACAGGGACAGACGTTTCCAAAGGGGTGGTTGGTGGGAATCTGGAGCTTGGAGATCCCATGCTGAGCTCCTCCTCCGCAGAGGTAGCGTGAAGAGAGCCCAACTAACGCGCAGCTCTTGGAGAGTGTGTCCATTGAACTTCACATGCAGGTGGCAAACCGGGCATTTGGGCTGGGTGGGAGCTACTTCTGGGTGCCATCCGATCGGGTTCTGCAAGAGAAGTTCTGGATCAAAATGTCGTTTGTACCTTGGTTTGTGGGCATATATGTTCATAGGAGCTAACTCCTAGAGGGTCCTTCATCCTCCCTCCATTAAAATATTTGAGGGGGCCAGGACCCCCCAAAAAGTTAATGGGCACTGCCATTCAAATAGTGTGTGCGTGCCGTGTCATGTGATCAATTATGCAGGGCAGGGCTTACCTGCCCCCCCCCCCAATATTTTATTCAAGTTGGCACCACTGTATGTGTCCATATTTGAGGTCCTGTTTTAGCTTAGGGAAGGGAAGGTCATGCTCTGGTTCGGCAGCATTGCTGTGTTCAATGAGATGCCAACACCAGAAAATAAGGCTGTAATGTATACTTCCCCAGGAGGAAGTCCTAATAAACTCAAAGGGGCTCACAGCAAAGTAGACCTGCATAGGATTGCACTATAACAGCAACTAAATGATGAGGCAGTGCTAAACCCCTTATTTTTAAACTGGCCTTGAGATTATGCCTAGGAGAGAGCTGTCCCATTAAAAAAAATATATGCTGTGGTTACTCTGAAAGGCACTCTGCACATGCCCAGGAATAATTTATTTTGTACACACCTGCCCATTAAAAAACAAACACATTACAAGGTTGAGCTCTGACAACTCAAGCCCTGTTCTCAAGACAAAACATGAATGGCACACGTTTGGGTATGTGATGATTGTTGGTGTAAGTTGGCAAGTGTGGGCCAATAGGAGGTTGAGTCGGAAAGATGACTTGCAACAGGAGGGAGGGGGAGAGGGAGGAAGCAGGGAGTTAAGAGAAAGTGAGTCAACTGATTGAAACATAAGCTTGTGACTTTCCACAAGAAAAAGAGAGAGAGAGAGATCAATGGTATTTGTAAATGAAAGGTTTATGTTGTTGTTGTTGTTGTTGTTGAGTTTAGCTATAAAAAAAAATGGTGGGCAGTTTGTGCTGGTGCCTGGAGGCACCCAAAGTGTTGGCTCCTAATCTGTATTTGTGTGAGTGTGTCCTGGGTTAGTTGGTGGGGGTGGGTGGGAATTGAGTGATGGCTCCAACCAAATTCCAAGTAAGGGGCCAGAGCAGAGTCCCTGTAGTGGCTCGATTTATGTTATGTCTTTTTTGAAAGTAGCCAAAACACTCTGCTAATTTCTTGCAAGAGGAGCAGAGTTCTCAAAAGGAACCCTAAGATGATGTAGAAAAGGAACAGGCAGAGGCAAACTTAGCAGTACTGGACAACCAAGTCCTTTTCCTGACAGTGCTCAGAGGTCCCAGAGAAAGTTTCTAGTCTGCTCCTAAAAAGGGGGGGGGGGGAGAGAGAGAGAGAGAGAGAGAGAGAGAGAGAATGCTCAGATAGCAGGATGTCTAAAAACTGCCTTCCTTGCCTTCCTATGCCGCTAGGACATTTTGGCATAATATTCTATGTTCACATATATCTGGATCGTGACCTTGGTATGACCAGAAGCCCATTTTGCACAACTTTGCAGCCTTCAACAGCTGCCTGGGACAGTGCTCTTGCAGACAGGCTGATATTTATTTAATTTTTTGCAAAGTGAAATATGACCTAAGTGCTACATTCTGGAAATCTCTGCAGTTGACACCATTGTAAGTAACCACAAGGCCCTTTCTGTCTCGCCCAGGTTATTGAACGAGAGTGAGAAGCGCCCATTTGTGGAGGAGGCGGAAAGGCTGAGGGTGCAGCATAAAAAAGACCATCCAGACTATAAGTACCAGCCGCGAAGGAGAAAGTCGGTCAAGAATGGGCAGGCTGAGCAAGAGGAAGGATCTGAGCAAACTCACATCTCCCCGAATGCCATCTTCAAGGCCCTGCAGGCAGATTCTCCCCAGTCTTCATCCAGCATGAGTGAAGTGCATTCCCCTGGAGAACATTCTGGTAAGTGTGCCGTGTGCTGTGGTTCTGCTCATAGAAATGATAGAATTGTAGAGTTGTTAGGGGTCATCTTGTCCAACCCCCTGCAAGGCAGGAATATGCCGTTGTCCCGTATGGGGATTGAACCTGAAACCTTGGCAATACCAGCACCACACTGAGCTGTCTATTATTCTTTTAATGAATTAGGCTGCTCCCATTCAGGTGGATGCAGAAAAAGAGCGCACTTAGCGATCTATTGCCCTTCTGCATCCTGAAGCATCTCTATAGAACAGGATAACAGGTGCGATAGGGGCAAAGCACATGCAGATGTGTGTGTCCTCTTTAGGTGACAGGTCATTGGCCACCACTGTCAGTAAGTACGTCTCACGGACAACAGCACACAGCATCATTTGCACACATTCAAAAGGGCTTTCTCTTTGCATAAGGCAATTGCTTCTGCCAGCAAAACGTCCCAATCCAGTTTGCACCTTTGCAAACCAGCTCTATAAACTGTCCTCTTTTTCAGCAGAGCACAGTCTCACAGGTACAAATTTCTTTGGCTGTACAAAACAACTGATCTAAGGAGCCATGCAGCTATCTTCAGTGGCAATTCCTTATTACTGGTCACCCTACCACCACCCTCTCCTTTCACTCACCTCCAGACAGAGTTAACCATTAATGGAATTATCATCGTAATACAACACCTCCTGCTTATATATATTAAAAAATGGCTGCTGTTAGATTTCCAGCGCTTTATGGCACTCTGTCTGGACCCCTTATCAGTAGGAAGATAGGCCCAGGTGTGGCCTGCCTGCAGTTTTGACTTCAAAGGGGTGGAGGGGAAAGTAGCATGCTGACTCTGACAGATGCCGTTTCTCTTGTGTTTCCTGCAGGACAGTCTCAAGGGCCACCGACCCCTCCCACTACCCCTAAAACAGATGTGCAGCCCGGTAAGCAGGACCTGAAACGGGAAGGGCGCCCCCTGCAGGAAGGAGGAAGGCAGCCGCCCCACATCGACTTCCGAGACGTGGACATTGGTGAGCTCAGCAGCGACGTCATCTCCAACATCGAGACCTTCGACGTCAACGAGTTTGACCAGTATCTCCCACCCAACGGCCACCCCGGGGTCCCGGCCACCCATGGCCAGCCCGGCCAAGTCACCTATACTGGCAGCTACGGAATCAGCAGCACGGCAGCCGCTCCAGCCGGCACGGGGCATGTCTGGATGTCCAAGCAGCCGCAGCAGCCGCAGCCGCCGTCTCAGCCACAGCCGTCCCAAGCGCCGCAGCAGGCCCCGCAGCAACCCCAGCACACCTTGACCACGCTGAGCAGCGAGCCAGGGCAGGCCCAGCAGAGGACACACATCAAGACGGAGCAGCTGAGCCCCAGCCATTACAGCGAGCAGCAGCAGCACTCGCCCCAGCAGATCAGCTACAGCTCCTTCAACCTGCAGCACTACAGCTCCTCCTACCCCACCATCACCCGCTCGCAGTACGACTACACAGACCACCAGAGCTCCAACTCGTACTACAGCCACGCTGCCGGCCAGAGCTCCAGCCTCTACTCTACCTTCACGTACATGAACCCCGCCCAGAGGCCGATGTACACGCCCATTGCAGACACTGCCGGGGTGCCTTCCATTCCTCAGACCCACAGCCCACAACACTGGGAGCAGCCTGTCTACACACAGCTCACCAGGCCGTAAGGTTTTTAACGGACAGCAAAAAGCGTCTTCAGACTTTGGTGAAAGTTTCTTTTTTTAAAAAGAAAAAAAGAAAGAAGCAGCAGCAAGCTAAACAAGTAAGAGAAAGGAAAATCCCAGAATGCTTTGTGTACTACAGCATCCTTCCGAAATCAGCTGGAGAATCCTGCTCCATAAACAAACATTCCATGGTGGACTTAGAACCTTTGCTTTGGAGGCGATTTTCATTCCCAAAACAGCCAGCTTAGTTCGCCTAGGTATGGACTTGGTGATTATTTTTTAACAATAACTAAAAATGAAAAGCGAATAATTTTTTTTTTTATTACAAAACTCAAAAGTATTCCTCTGTGAGGAATATGCTCTATTCTAAGTATTTTGTTTCGTTTCGTTTAGTATGTACTGTGTATGATTCGTTACCAATTTGAGGGGATTTTATATGTTAATTGTACTTCTTGTTTTTAGAGAAACTTTTTTTTTTAATGCTCCTTATTTTGACAGCTAAACAACACTTAGCAAAATGGCATGCCTTAGCCAGAGGTATTTTTGTATAGTTAATGGTCTTCTGCTTGTAGGCAGCAAAAAAAAAATGTGGATGAAGGAAAAACAAAGCAGTGATCAGTTACTCAATGTGATGTTGTGGATTTGGAAAGAGACTTTATTTTTCCAGCTGGGAAGTAAAAGGGTATTTTGCGGGGATGAGGGAGGTTTGAAAGAAAAAGAAGATCTACACCTTAAGCCTTAAAGCAACACTATTGAAAAGCCTTAACAGCAACCCTGCAATATCTTCCAAGAGAGCTTGCGTAATTCTTTCTCTCACTGCCAAGGGGAAATACGAGGCTTCTGAGGAAGACAGCTCAGTTTTTAAAGGTCTGAAGCGCTCTCTCTCTCTTTTTTAATGCAACCAGCAGCACCAGATTATAATGCCACAAATCCTACCATGACTTGCCTTCTTCAGCTTCTGGCACTGCCCCCTCCCCATGTGCGAAACAGATGCTGACCAGTCCATAGAAAACAGCCCCCCTGCAAAATCCATTATGAACCCAGTTTGCAGGGCAGGGCAGGGATATCGACTTTAACAAAGGTCATGGATGACAGCACTGGTGTGTGTGTTTTTCTTTCTTTTCTTTTTTAAAAAAGTATATATATTTATTTTGTGGCGGGGGTGGGGAGAGTTTTTTAATCAAGAGATTTTCCTCCATTTCCCCCTTCCGCATTAGAAGTTCTTGTAATGTAAACAGAAATTCCAGAGTCGGTATATGGTGCCTAATCGTTAAATTATGGTCTAAATCAATAACCCCTTTATTTTATTTATCCCTCTCATTCCCATTTTTTTGGTACTTTATATTATTATTATTCCTTCAGAATGTGTCTTAGGTTTGTACAAGTATGTCTGCTTCTTTTCTGTTCTCCCTTTCTTCTTCTTTTCCCTCCTGTTTGAGGATAAACTGGAAAAAAATATGTTGTTGTTATTTTTCATTGTAGACACAAAAGATTGCAAATGTAGTGTATCACTGAGTCATTTGCCTTATTTTCTGCCTCAGCTCTTCCAGATTTACATATTGCGCCTGGGAGTACACAGGCTAGCAGAGTTAAGGTAGTAGAATGGACTGTACCACTTAAGCTTTGATGCTACTGCTGGGGCTGCCATTTTTAATGCTTCCCCCATGGGATTTTTATATTTAAACCCTCCATTGTTGTTGTTTATAATTGCAGGGAGTTCTTTTACAGGGGGTGAGGGGAAGCATTCAAAAGAAACGATACCCCCCAACTTGCAAACCAAAGTGGTACAATCCACTCTACTACCTCCAGATTCCACCACCTTCTATGGGTGTTGCAGGGCAGGCCTTGGTCTGTTCAAGAGAAGCAAAGCGACAGTGGGTGCAGCCACCAATGCCTGCTGCTTTGGAAGCCCTCTTCTTTTCCATGGGGCTTGCACATTTCCATGGGGCTCATATTTGCCCCTTGAAAGCTCGATGGAAATGAACGACAGTTGCGGAGCAGCGGTTCTGGACTGGTAGCTGCCAAAGTGTACAGCTCATCTTCCACCTCTTCACACTGTGTGATTTGGGAGGATATTTAGGGCAAGGAACTGACCTTTGGTGAAGCGGTGGCTGAACAGTTAAGGATTCCTTTTTTAAAAAAAAAGATAGCCAACTTTTTTATTTAAAAAAAGTTATATTTGTTAATGTTTTGTAGGGAATACAGTAGAAGAAAATCTTAAAGCACTCTTATAATATGGTATCTTTTCTACTTCTATATTAAAAAAGCAGATATTTCTAAAGTATTTCTGTAACTTAAAAACAATCTTTCCTTTTTAAAAAAATCAGTTTTAGGTAAGGTTGGGTTTCCGTTTTGGTCGTTTTGTTTGCAAATCCCTTTTGGTTCTCTGTACAACTTACCTTTTTGTATATTATTGTTTGCAATAAATATACGTTTTATTAAACTTTAAATGAAGTGGAGCTTGTTTAACTGCCGTATCCATAACTGAAGCAATGTTACCTCCTTTTTTAATATAAAAATGACCAATGAATTTTTGTTGTTGTTGTTTAGTCGTTTAGTCATGTCTGAATCTTCATGACCCCATGGACCACAGCATGCCAGGCACTCCTGTCTTCCACTGCCTCCCGCAGTTTGGTCAAACTCATGCTGGTAGCTTCGAGAACACTGTCCAACCATCTCGTCCTCTGTCGTCCCCTTCTCCTTATGCCCTCAATCGTTCCCATCATCAGGGTCTTTTCCAGGGAGTCTTCTCTTCTCACGAGGTGGCCAAAGTATTGGAGCCTCAGCTTCAGGATCTGTCCTTCCAGTGAGCACTCAGGGCTGATTTCCTTAAGAATGGATAGGTTTGATCTTCTTGCAGTCCATGGGACTCTCAAGAGTCTCCTCCAGCACCATAATTCAAAAGCATCAATTCTTTGGCGATCAGCCTTCTTTATGGTCCAGCTCTCACTTCCATACATCACTACTGGGAAAACCATAGCTTTAACTATTAGATCAAAACATACCTGTCACTGACCAAATGGATCTGCCCTCCCCAGTTCCCAAACTGTATCCAGTTCTGACAGGAACCTTGTGGCCCACTCAGAATACTCTTTAAATTGATATATTAATCCATGTCTCCCATAGAGGTAATGTTGGTATATGTGCTCAGGGCTATTTTTTCTAGAGGAAAAAGGTGCAAGAATTCACCATCCTCTCCTCCCTCCTGCTGTGGGGCCTGCAATGGTACCCACCCAAAAGGTGCCACAACTGCATTCCTGCTGAAAAGAAGTATTGCATACAGCTCTGCAAACAGATTAATAATAATAATATTTATTTATAATTTATTATTTATACCCCGCCCAGCTGGCTGGGCCTCCCCAGCCACTCTGGGCGGCTTCCATAGAAACCAAAAATACAATAAAATATCACACGTTAAAAACTTCCCTGAACAGGGCTGCCTTAAGATGTCTTCTAAATGTCAGGTAGTTGTTTATCGCTTTGACATCCGCTGGAAGGGCGTTCCACAGGGCGGGCGCCACTACCGAGAAGGCCCTCTGCCTGGTTCCCTGTAGCTTTGCTTCTTGCAATGAGGGAACCGCCAGAAGGCCCTCGGCGCTGGACCTCAGCGTCCGGGCAGAATGATGGAGGTGGAGCCGCTCCTTCAGATATACTGGACCGAGGCCGTTTAGGGCTTTAAAGGTCAGCACCAACACTTTGAATTGTGCTCGGAAACGTACTGGGAGCCAATGTAGGTCTTTCAAGATTAAGGAAGAGAGGCACCATTTCATAATTACCAACCCACCCAGGAATTTTCACTACTTCACATTTCCAGTATCTCCACTGATACTTGGGCTGCTTCTGAGATTATTCTTTAGTGGAGGAGTTTCCAGACCCTGAAATGGAAAACCATAGGAATAACAAGTCATCTCTGACTGCCATTGCCTATATCAGACTGATTCCCAGCACAAGTCAAGGGACCGACGGGGGGTGAATGGACTGGCTTTGTGTGTTGTCCCCCCGCACCCCACCCTGGTCACACAATGTATGCAAATGCCAGACCCTCCCCAAAGGTACCACCTTGAAATTTCAAACATAGTTTTGCACCATTTGTAGATAACCCATGAAAGAAATTGTGCACCATTCACACATGCCCTTAGGGAAAAGCACCTTTGGGTAAATGGAGAATTTGAATGGGGAAAGCAGCAATCGTGGAGAGGGCTTGTTTTATTCATTTAGGATATTTCCAGCCAGCCCTTCATCTTAACAGAATGGGGTACAGTGCACAAAATGAAATGCACTCCAAACCTTTCCTGACAAGTCTCACTCTTTTCTCTCCTCCCCATTCAATGTACATCCTGCCTTTTCTTCCCCCAAAACGCCTAGGACAGTCTACAAAAAAGCAATAAAACAATACATTGATATTTTTTTAAGCGATTAAGTACATCTAAAAACTTTTATTTTAAGCTGTAGGGAAATTTTTGCACACATTTGCATTTTATTTAGAGGTAGCCTTTTCATACACAACTTCAGATGTAATCTTCCTACAACAGATTAAGAATAGAAGGAAAGGGGGACAGCTCCGCAAAGTTAGAATCAAAATACAACTAGTACACTAAAAATATAGAATCAGACATTATGACAGACCACCACCACAGTGGTCGATGGATAGACTTGGGCCTTGGAGGGGAGGGTCCTAGATTCCACTTAAAGCTCCATGAAGAAACCATTTTGTGGTTTTAGGCAGATCATAGTCTGGCAGGCTCTGATCACATCTGTAAAATTGAGACTTGCTTCATAAGGCTCATGTGGGGATGATGAACCAGACCAGGCATGGAAGGAAGTTTCTTGCAGACATTGAAACTCTAATTTAAGGGGGCCAGTGTGGTGTAGTGGTTAAGAGCGGTGGACTTGTAATCTGGTGAACCGGGTTCGATTCCCCGCTCCTTCACATGCAGCTGCTGGGTGACCTTGGGCCAGTCACACTTCTTTGAAGTCTCTCAGCCCCACTCACCTCACAGAGTGTTTGTTGTGGGGGAGGAAGGGAAAGGAGAATGTTAACCGCTTTGAGACTCCTTAGGGTAGTTATAAAGCGGGATATCAAATCCAAACTCCTCCTCTTAAAAAGAAAAAAAGAAAAAAAATGAAACTCTAATTAAAGACAGCCTCTGTCCATTGATTTAAATGGGTTTATGCATAACTAATTGTAGTCCCTCCAAGTGTCCCTATTTTCTAGGGACGTCCCTGATTTGGGGAAGCCATCCCCATTTCTGATTTGATCCCAGAATGTCACACTTTTCCTTAGGACGTCCCAATTTTCATCGGACAAATGTTGAAGGGTATGGAATTATCCGATCCCTGAGCCGTCTGAAGGCAATCCTGTACAGTGGATGCTAGGGTTGCGAATGTGATCCATGCAGGAAGCACATTCGCAACCCACAGGACTGCGTCTGCGCATGCGTGGGTTGCGATTCGGCGCTTCTGCACATGCGCAAAGCACGATTTAGCACTTCTGTGCATGCACAAGCGCCAAAACCCAGAAGTAACCCGTTCTGGTACTTCTGGGTTCGGCGCGGTGTGCAACCCGAAATCACACAACCTGAAGCTTCTGTAACCCGAGGTATGACTGTATAGGGAAGTTTTTTTAAAAAAAATGTTTACTGTTTTATTATGTTTTTATATATGTTGGAAGCCACCCAGGGTGGCTGGGGCAACCCAGTAAAGATGTGTGGGGTATACATGGTAAAAATTAAAAATTATGATTATGGAATGGGACGTTCCTATTTGCATTGGAGAAATGTTGGAGCGTATGCAATTTTGTGCTGGGGCTGCAAAAGAAAATTGGACAAGTCACGTGCAAACGTGGCATACACGGTTTTAAGCACGATGGAGGAAGGATGCGAGGTAGACTGTTTGCTTTGGCATGAATCACTCGGGGAGTTTTTAAGATCATATTGACTCTCAGGTTTTCTCCAGCAAAACAAACAGATGAAATCACTCCCTGGACCTCTGTGTTCTTCTAAACCCCTAGCTTTGCTGCTCTTCCTTGCCCTGAAGGCTATTGGTGTCCTCTTTGTGGGATTTATGCCCACACACATTTTTGTTGTATGGTATGTATACATCTGGGAAACCTGGGACCCTCATACAAACCAGCATCTGGCCCCTGCTGCAGATTCCATCCACGAACCATCTGGGCACAGGACAGAGTCTTTCCAGCCAGAGCAGTTGAGAAAACCAAAAGAAAAGTGAAATGTTTTATCATTATTATTCAGGTAGGCAGCCAGTGACCTAGATTTGATTGCTTCTGTTTAGTATCTTCGCGTTCGGTTTAGTTGTGGTTCTCATTGACTGTCCTATATATTTTCCAGGTTTCGTTGTGAGCTGCCTCGCAATATGGTTTCATTTTAAAGGTGGGAGACAGATGAGTTTCAAATCAAAGAGGAATTTGGGGTTGGAGAAACCACACAGATTGGGAAAGAATGCAGAAGCTCCCCTCCCCCGCCAAGGAATGTGAATTCAGTCCCATGTAGAAGAGGGCCTCGGGAATTATCTCCCCTCTTCCTGCTCTCACAGTCCCTGCCGTCCAATCTAGCTTCTTCCTCTATTGCCCTTTAGGGCCAGTCCATATGACCATTAGGAGGCGCATGTTGACTTACTGCCTGTGGGGATGCGCTCAGGTTGCGCATCTCACCATCTGCAAAATTGTATCATGGATCTGGGGTAGAAATCTGTCACTCTCTTCCATTTTAGGTTCAGTTCCACTTGACAGGCAAGACAGAAGGAAAAGATTTTCAGCTGGAGGTTACTTAATATCCCAAGAAGTTGGAAGACGCAATACATTCAGAGTAAAAAAATTCTAGGTCTACAATAGATGCTTCAGTAAATAAGAACAGGAATGCAAATATATTGAGAGTGAATTATGAAGAGATGTAAAGATGCTAAATAAAAATAAATATACGGTATACCAGAACCTATAAATAAGCAAATGAAAATGAGAGAATCAGTGCAGCTCTGGATGTGGCAAAAGAAGAATAGTCTGGTTGGGGGTCGCCTAATATTCCATGGCTCCTCTTCTTCCTCTGTAAGCTACATGTGGCATTGCAGTTGGTTTTCCACACTATCAGGAATATCACTTTTTCCTGTATGTACATCCCACTATGTTCCTTCCACACTAGTGGCATACCCACCAACATTTCTCCAATGAAAATAGGGATGTCCTATTCCCTTCTTCTTCTTCTTCTTCTTCTTCTTCTTCTTCTTCTTCTTCTTCTTCTTCTTCTTCTTCTTCTGTCCTACCCATCTGACTGGGTTGCCCCAGCCACACCGAACAGCTTCCAACATATTTAAAAATATAATACAACATTTAACATTTAAAACATTCAACATTTAAAAACAGCCCTGCCTTTAGAAATCTTGTAAAGGTTGTATAGTTTCTTATCTCCTTGGCTTGGGGAGGGGGTGGTCACCTAACTCCATACCCTCCAACATTTCTGTGATGAAACCCTTCTAAGGAAAAGAGTGACATTCCAGGATCAAATTAGAAACCGGGATTGCTTCTGTAAATCTGGGACTGTCCAAGGGACACTTGGAGGGTCTGTGGTGACCATGACATAGCTGCTGTGGGTGGGTCAGTTCACCTGCACTATATATTGTGTGTGGGGGGGGTTGTGGCATGACACCTCTTTCGTTTGCTGCCCATAGCAGCCATTATGTGCTATCACTCATGGCACTTTTATCATGATATAAATACCTGCTAAATCTGTTCTAGGTTCCCTCAACCCTCTTGAGCAGATGTTCTCCAGTGTTTCAGGTCAGGTAGAAGCACCAATTCCACGCCCCCCTTCTTCAGATTCCAGGGACAGAAACTGGGACTTTCTGCATGGAAAGCAGGTGTTACAGTCCGTCCCTCTATGAACCCATGGCAATCTCCACATCACAAGCAGACCGTCACAAGCAGCCTGCTTCTGTAGCTCTGAAAAGATACCCTTTAGTCCAGGGGGCCCCAAATTTATTGGGCCTACCACCCTTTTTCAGGAAAAAGAAAAAGAAAAAGCTCAGCAACCCCCTGGAAATCTACCTTCTTTAAGCAAACAAGCAGAAAGATCCAGAGGCAAATTTGTGTTCTTTCATGTACAGTGGAACCTCGGGTTGCGGACATAATCTGTGACAGAGACACGTCCGCAACCCGCAGCCTTGGCATCCTGAAGTGGCATGTCTGTGCAGGCACCAGCACAATTTGGCACTTCTGCGCATGCACGAGCAGCAAAACCCAGAAGTAACCCGTTCCGATACTTCCGGGTTTCCCCCGGTCTGCAACCCAAAAACATGTAACCTGAAGCGGCCATAGCATGAGGTATGACTGTATCTATATTTCTACCTACGTCCTATATCTTGCATTTTGTGTGTTTGTTTGGAAAACAATCACTACGACTTTAACGCAATGTTACACCGGTAAGTGTCATTACACAACAGATGAAACATGTATGAATGATTTTTCAAATTTTTCTTCTCTTCTTTCTTTATGCTTCCACTACCCCTTGTTTTTATTCAGCACCCCCCCCCATCTGCACCCAAGGCTACTACCGCCCCCCTGGATCATTCCAGTGTTCCCAGGGGGTGGTGGCAGAGCAAGCTGATCGGGCGTCTGGGGCATTGCATGACCTGTGCCTAGGATGCTTTGCGGGGCCTCCAAGGAGTCTGCCTGCCTCCTCCCACTCAGCCGCCCTACAGCTGAAGGGGAGGCGGTGGACTGACTGTTTGGGGCAGCACGGAGCCTGCGGGCACCCAAACCACCGCGTCACTCCCAGGAGAGATGCGTGGCTCGGGCACGCTGCAGGCCCCATGGTGAGTGCCGCCTGGCATTTTGCCACCCCCCTCAGTGGTGACACCCAGGGTGGCCCGCCTCCACTGCACCCCCCCTCCTCCACCCCTGGGAATCTCCCACTTTGGGAAACACTGTTCTAGTTCAACAAACATAGCAGCGGTTTCAGATGGGCTTTGGCATAAGTGACTACGATGTCTCTCCTATAGCAAATCTGATCATCTGAACAAAGCTTTCACTCCTAAACCTAAAAGTTCAAACACCTGTCACTCTTCTCATGCCGGCACAGCGCTGAGCCAAGAATTTTCAAACTGCCTTTCTCTCGGGGCTTGTGACACTGACAGATGCCTTCTCTTGAGAAATGTACATTAAGGACTAGAGCCACATTTCAACACAAAGGTGGAAGCCTTTCCCATTAACTCCACTCCTTTCGAAATGACATTTGGGACTGAAGTTTCGTGACTAGCTAAGACACATCAGCATATCAGCACAATAACTTCCCCTGTTTTGAGTGACTTTGGGAAAACACAAAAGAAGTTCCAGGCTGCGGAGAGACTCACGTTCCAAGCCTACTAAAGTTTGAAGCAAACACCTGTTCTGCAGTGTCTTTCAGCTACATATTTGTCTGACTCCTGTGCCAGCTGTTTGTCCTGTGAGGGCCAATGTTTCTCCCGAAGATGCAGGGTTAAGGAAAAATAGCTGCTGCTTACATGTGCTGCAAAGGCTTTTAGTGAAGATCAGTCTAAATGTTGTTTTTGTGTGTGTGTGTTTCTTTTTAAAGTAGCCAGACAGCACCCGTGGAGTATTGAACTGCCATTAAGCAATTAGTGATTCTGCAAATGTAGAGTCGAAGTAACCGCTAGGCTAAGCTGGCCCCAGTCTAAATATTGTTGTATTTTTGGGGGGAGGGGACCCCATACACCCTAGAAATTGAGAAATGGTAGGATTTTGATGATTTGGGGTGTGAAGGGAGAAAGACGATCTGCAGAAGAATTCCTGGGCTAGCTTATACAAAAAATGACCTGGCCAAGCTAGGGCCATTAAGAAAGAATACAGGGCCCTTGAGAGCACTGGCAATGCAAGAAATCTGTCCCCACCCCCTTGCCCTGAGGTGTGAACAGAGACTGGGGGTTTGGAAGGTTGCCAGGGTAGCTGGGTGTGAGGTGACAGGAAAAGAAAGCTTTTAGCAGAGTGTTCTGGCTGGGAAGAAGAAGGAAGAAGAAAGAGTGGCATCCATCTTGGGAAGGCTGGCTAGGAGAGATGTGTGAACTCCAGGGCTGCAGTGCTTTGGGAGACAAGCCCCTTTTGAAACAACCATGCTGTAAGATCTTGACTTCTTCCATGGAGACTGAAGGTGTATACAGGTAAATAAACCATTTTTCTTAAAGCTACAACAGTCTTCGCCATGTTTCAATTCTCCAAAGGAGCACTGACCCTGGATGAGTGCCTGAAACCCCCTGGAATCTTGCAGAGTGTGGGGGGTGGCACCCAACTTTTGTAACAATATTGTATGGCTGGGAAAGAGGCTGAGAAGAGCAATCAGTCTACAGCTGTAAACCTCACACAGCATCACCAATGAACAGACGGAAACGTAGTTCATTCACATGACCAAGGTTGAATTCATGCCACCAGTGGAAAACGGAATAGAGTTTAGCACCCTTACATGCAAGTAGACCAGTTAATAGTTGGGTCTAAATTATGCTAGCTTTACTACGGTGTCTTCTGCCCTACTAAAGCCAACAGTATGAAAAGCCTGGCTGTACCACTCAGACCCCAGTCCCTGCCTTCACGTATTCTACTTCCTACACAGTGCTATCTCAATCACATTCTTTTGCATGCTGCACAGCAAGATCAGGCCAGAATATTGTCTCAAGTGAAAAGCACCCCACATTGTGCACGGTATACCAGCACGTCAAACTGAAGGCTAGACTAGGATTGTCATATTTCAAAAAGTGGAAGTCCAGGCACAAACACAGTCTCTGACGGCCGAATCCCAGCTATGGCTGGGAAATTTCAGACGTATGGCAACCCTAGGCTAGATGGCCTCCCGTGTGTTGTGGATTTTTGAGGTGATGTTTACTGAGACCTTCTGTGGCTGCCGTAGGAGACATTAGTAGCCACAGTGGTTTGAGTAGTGAGTTTTTGACATGGAGGAACATTCAGAAATGAGAGCTTTCACCTGTGGCAAGAAATGATGCAGTCAGGAAGGAAGAGTGTGGCATATGATTTATCTTTGAGCATCTGATGTGGTGGGCTTATGTTTACAAAAGCTTATGCCACAGTAAATCTTTAATGCGCTGCAAGACTCCGTGTGTGTGTGTGTGTGTGTGTGTGTGTGTTATGCGCTCAACAATGTATTTGCCTCTGGAATATTTCTGGGCGCAGAGATGGGCAGTGGCTGAGTTGAACCGAGTGGAGAACTGGAATCGAAGTGAATTGCGTCATCTTTTGTGCTTGGCCTGGGCAGAACAAAGTGAGGGGGCGGGCAGAGACCAGCCTATGAAGCACAAGGAAGTTTGTAAGGCAGGTTTGGCCAAGGAGGAAATAAATTTGGGTGCACAGACAACTCAAAAGCAAGGGAGCTCTGGCAATGTGGCAGGACAAGTTTGAGAACAGGTTGCGAGTGCTGCTGGCTAGAAAGCAGAGGGGCTGCACACAGGCGAGACAGAGGTGTGGGAGCAGGGTGCACAACTCCCAGCTTTTGCCAAATTGCATCAGTGCTTTTTCTTTGCACATCCTCCTGTTGTTGAGGATACCCTGGCCCATTTCTTCTTTCTGAAAAGCTGCTGCTGCTGCTGCTTGCACTGGAAAATGAAACAAAGAAAAGGAAGCAGCTAGCAGAGAATTTTTATTCCTGCGAGTTCCTCATCCTTATATGGATGCCAGTGATATGAGAGGGACACAGCCACATGAGCGGAACCCGTTGTGCAGTCAGGGGTTTGTGTCTTTCACTTGTAGCCACTGTCCATATGGGGTTTGCTCCTATACAGAAATGTGGCTCCCACAAGGCATTTGAGTAAACCTAGGATGAAATGCCAATGTGTAACTTCAGATCACAGATTCTCTCTCTCTCTCTCTCTCTCTCTCTCTCTCTCTCTCTCTCTCTCTCTCACCTTCCTGCATCCTCCATTCTCACACCAGCAGAACCCAAAACAATCTTCCATCCTTGACTGCACTGCACAATGGACACTTTAGCCAGCCCCCTTTTTTTGTGCACAGGGCAAAATTCAGAGGAGCAATGGGAGCCACCAGCCAGTCACCTGCAAAGTATAATGCATTTGTCCTTCTTATCTGTTGCCCTGCTTCCCTGCCTGCAGCCCCCACAGCCACTTTTCTTGAGTTCCATGATCACTGCAGATGGTGACAGCAGTCACAAGATTAAAAGACGCCTGCTTCTTGTGAGAAAAGCAATGACAAACCTAGACAGCATCTTAAAAAGCAGAGACATCACCTTGCCAACAAAGGCCCATATAGTTAAAGCTATGGTTTTCCCAGCAGTGATGTATGGAAGTGAGAGCTGGACCATAAAGAAGGCTGATCGCCAAAGAATTGATGCTTTCGAATTATGGTGCTGGAGGAGACTCTTGAGAGTCCCATGGACTGCAAGAAGATCAAACCTATCCATTCTTAAGGAAATCAGCCCTGAGTGCTCACTGGAAGGACAGATCCTGAAGCTGAGGCTCTAATACTTTGGCCACCTCGTGAGAAGAGAAGACTCCCTGGAAAAGACCCTGATGTTGGGAAAGATTGAGGGCACAAGGAGAAGGGGACGAGATGGTTGGACAGTGTTCTTGAAGCTACTAACATGAGTTTGACCAAGCTGCAGGAGGCAGTGGAAGACAGGAGTGCCTGGCGTTCTCTGGTCCATGGGGTCACGAAGAGTCGGACATGACTAAATGACTGAACAAGACACACACACACCTATATCTATCTATCTATCTATCATCTATCTATCTATCTATCATTTATCATCATCTATAAATTCAAGAGTCTCTTCTATCTTTAGTGAAACCCAGTTTGCTTCCGAACACAAATTTGAATTCAACTTTCCCTTCACAAGTCTATCACCCCACACAATTTAGCCTCCTTGATATTTCAGTAAAGGTCCCTGAAAAGCCAGCCTGTGTCCACCTGATTGCTTGAGCAACCATTTCTTCCTGAAACACCTGTTTCAAATATTATGGCATCCACCTGCCCACTTTCTCCTAATGACATTCCTTTTCTTTCTTTCTTCACACCCTTTTTCTCTATGAATTCTCTATGAATTTCCCAATCCGTCGTCACCCTAGTCCCCGTACCAGTTTGTAATTAAGCCAAAGTTTAATTGAAATAATCAACATTCTTCCCCTGCTTTCCCATCTTTTTATTTCCCCCTTCCTCTGCTGTATCTTCTTCTGTCTATTGGAGATTGTAAGCCCCTTGCAGCAGGGCCCTCTTGTTTCTGTACTTTGTAAAGTGTCATACACATTGATGGTGCACTAAATAAACAAAAATCCACAGACCTAGATTTGTGTGTGTTTTGGGCACAATAGAATCTGCTTTGAAATGGGTACTGCAAGTGTTAAGCTGGTTTTTTTTTTTTTTGGTTTTTTTTTGCTTGGTGTGGGACCTCATTATTCCAAGTTTCTTGACCACCAAACAGCTATCACCAAGTAGAGTCTCACTCTATAAATTTCAAGCTGCTAATAATAAGGCTGGACAGGAGTTTTAAAGCTTCATTGGGCAGTTTAAAATTAACTTACTCCTGTCAGCTGGAAAATCAACGAATGTGATCCCAGTTTTGCTTCTTAAATCACTCTGAGTCTAGTGATCTCTTTGAAATGGAGTAAATTACATATTTGAAAATGCCAAAAAAAGAGACCATAACCATGAGCTCAATTGCAAAACTCCAAAAGAAACAGATGTTGAGTGAAAGAGCCTAAGACGAAATGGCCAAACTGCATGTTTTGCTGAGATATTAATCCCTCAGTTTGTCTGTTTTTTAATGCAGCCATAGGGGCAAAGAACTGTTAATTCAATCAGAAAAACTGCATAGCAGAGTTGACTCTTCCTTATGTTCCAATTTCCTGATCTATATTGCTCCCTCTAGGTATTATTTGCTAAATGGGGAAAAATACAAGCGCGTGTATCTTGTATCTGTACCCCTGACCCCAGCATGGGACAAATAGTCGGTTGGGAGGGAGGTCCTTAAGAGTGCAATTCTGTACAGTATATGTATTTTCAGAAAGCCCCATTCAGTGCATATCAAATTGTAGCCTTAGACTGGGAAAATGGAATGGGGAGGGGTCATGAATGATAAGGTAGTAGTAGTAATAGTAGTAATTTTTTTGTCACTTTCTAAACTGCCCTTCATGAGTTAAGATACAAGAACAGCTTACAACAATTACGTTAAAACAATAAAATGCAACATCCTGTGTTCAAACAAGTTAAAACTGTTATTATTTAGAATATTTATATCCTACTTTATAGCCCTGAGAGGCTTTCAAAGTAGCGTGCAAAAGATTCTCAAAATGAAAATCTCATTCAAGCCTGATATTGGCAACAGAAATAACATGGTGTCCTCACGGCGCCAGGATAATCCAGGCGGCATTTCCTGTCCTCATCCTCAGCCTTCCTCTGGTGTTGCCTTTGGCCTCTGCCTACTAAGGCAGCAGAGGACCTCGGAGGCAAGGGAGTAGGTATGAGCAGCTGGAACTAGCTTGCTGGGCAAATGAAGGAGGTAACTCTTGCCTTATTGGCAGTTGCCAGGCAACAGTTTCCACTGAGGACCCCTGAGGAACTCACTCAGCCCATGACGTGGAGGAAAGTCTTCCCTTGGCTGGTAGGGCTGAGCAATATATTGATACATCATCCAAAACTGGTTTGAAGTCTATATTGTGATATATCGGGTCCTCCCTTAAAGAGGGTACGTGTTGCGGTGAGACCCGGATAACCGACACCCTGTGTTGTGGGTGGGTACGATTGGTCAGCCACAACACCCGATTGGTAGGTCCCTCAAAGCTGGGTACAATCTGGCCAATGGGACACAGTCCAAACAGTTTGAGGGACCTATTTATACCCATGCATGTGACCCAGAGCTTCCTCTTTCAGCATGTGCATTCGGAACACCCGCCCACCTCTCCCTGCTTTTAGGGCTTTGCTCTTGACCTTGTTAGGCCGTCGTGTGTTGTTTGTCATTGGGACAGGGGCACGGCAGGAATTTTCCCCACTTGGCTGATTGGCTGTTGCCATTTGGGTTTCGCCTGCTGCATAGCAAATCGTCACAACTTGTAAGGTTGTGGATAGGCACTGGTTCAGGTGATAGGGATGGGAGAACACTCTCACCATCACTATGAGAAGGGTATTCCGAGGAATCCAGGGACTCGATGGTTTGGTCAACCCCTGAGAGGGGGTTGTGCCTGTGCCTGAGTCCAGGGGGACATTTGGGTGGCGGAGTTAGCTCATTCCCGTCTTTCCGTTGTCCAGGTGTTCACCCTTGGCTGACCTATGCTGGAACCCTGGGTCAGCGCTACCTGCATGGCAGGGAGCTAGTCAAACCAGAGTCTATGCAACCAGTCACATTCTGTAATCAATAAAGTTGTGGCCTAAATTCTGCCAAAAACCAAAACCAAAATTTGAGTCAAGTGTGAATTTATTTAGGGGGGAGGTTTCTGAGTCTGAACACGCAACAGTTTTGTAATTTTTGACTGGGCAATACATTGCAAATCATGAAGTATGTGTGCGCGCTATACAAAAATCACAATACAGGAAAAACCATGAAGCCAGCCAATGCCTCTATGTAGCTCCATCCTTATCAATATATCACGGTGTCTAGCTGGAGAAACATTGTGATGCTGAAAACTAGATATCGCCCCCCCCTCCCCAGTAGGAGTGTCAGTGAGAAATTGGGGACCATTTACCCAGGTACTGTCAGGGACTGGGCAGAGGAGGAATGGTAGAGACCGCCTCCCCATCCTCACCCTTCCAGGGAGAAGGAAGAGGAAGACAGTATAGATTTACAACTGGGGTTTGAGGGAGGTAGAAGCTCAGAGGCAGATGAGGGGGGGAACTGGGAAATCATGGGAGAGCCAAAACAACACCCAGCTGACATGTTGTCATTAGAAAGCATTCCAGACCCACCATCTCCCAGAACCTGGCAAGCCTTAAAAGTAGGAGAGCAAAGAACTCAAAGACAGAGGGCACATAGCAGCACCCGTAGAGGAGATAATGAAAATGACGAATGAGGAAGTGGGAGAGACGAGGATGGAGATTCACTCAGGACAACGCCATTATACAAGAGGCTAGGTTCTATAGCTTCTCTCTGTAAATATTGAAAAACACCTAATAAAGCAGCTCTGTAAATATTGAAAAACACCCAATAAAGCAGCAATAAAGGTGCTTGTGGTTGTTTTTGTTTACTTGCTTGCACATTTGTTTGTTAATTGGAAATTAAAGCATTTACTGATGTTTCGCCTCGGTATAGAGTCACTCTGACCACTTCCCCCCCAAAATCATATTAAAGAGCAAGGGAGCAGGGGCTGGTTACCTCACAACAAGGCCCTACAAACTGATTATGGCAAGTTTAGCAAGAGACAAAACCAAGGGATGAAAGAATGGATCGGGGTCTCTGAGGGAGGATGGGAGCAATACCAAAGGGGGGGGGGGCGGGACAAAAACTCCACAGCCCAGCCATTTTATGTGATGAGAAGGGAAATTTTCATTCTTCTGGATACTTGGAACAAAATGTGGCATTGCCATGGTTTCACACTCCCTGGCTGGAAATGACAATATTAGCGGGAGTGACCTGGCAATTAGAAACTGTGCCCCCAGGTCAGACTACAGGGAAAATAAAGAGCGATTACTGAGCCTAGAGAAGGCAGCATAATACCATGGGCTCCTGGGCTCACTACCTTTTATAACTCGCCCATTTAAATGCAGATTATGATGACTTTCCACCTGGGGCCTCTAATCTGCCTCACAGCCGAATCAAACAATAAACCATCTCTTAGCACAGTAGGGGGCTGGGCACTTTCTAACTTGGCCTGTCATAGGCAGCCAGTGGTGTTGTTGTTTTTCTCAGAGAAAAGCCCAAAGTCACCACATTCAAATATGATGGTTTCTCAAATTCCAGCTCTCTTCTCTCTCCCCCCCCCCCCGCCTCCACCATTCCTGTTTTCAAGTTTCACAGCCCTCCTAGTTTCTTTGTCCCTGATTCTGCAGCAGCTACTCAGCAGAGGAAAAACAAAACAGCACCACAAAGTACTCAAAGATGGTGAAATGCTGCCAAATTTTAATTGGTAGATCAGCCAGGTAATGGTTTCGTTGGTAAAATGGTTAATCAGTAGAGTTGGAGATGGAAGAGCATTTTCAGAAGCATTTCTGTTCTCAAGCAAAGTTGGCCCTGATTTCTAAACGTAACGGGGAAGAGGAAAAGCAAGTATTAAAAGATGGAACTTGAATAAAGACAGGCCTTGCTGAGGTGGCTACATCAGAGAACATAATTACTTAACAGTCAGTTCCGTTGGTTAGAGTGTGGTGCTAATAATGCCAAGGTTGCAGGTTCGATCCCCATAAGGGACAGCTGCATATTCCTACATTGCAGGGGGTGGGACTAGATGATCCTCAGGGTCCCTTCCAACTCTACGATTCTATGATTAGTTTCTCTCTTCTAGCTGAAACATGATGTTATGGAGAGGCATCAAAGTTGACACCTCAACTAGCAGCTCCACATCTCCTCATCCTTCTCTCTCTGGTAATATATAGAAGCTAAGCCATGGGTGGGCAAACTAAGGCCCGGGGGCCGGATCCAGCCCAATCACCTTCTAAATCCGGCCCATGGACGGTCCGGGAATCAGCGTGTTTTTACATGAGTAGAATGTGCCCTTTTATTTAAAATGCACCTCTGGGTTATTTGTGGGGCATAGGAATTCGTTCATTTCCCCCCAAAAAATATAGTTCAGGCCACCACATGGTCTGAGGGACGGTGGACCGGCCCACAGCTGAAAAAGGTTGCTGACCCCTGAAGTCTAAGCCTTATGAGGAATGGTTGAAGGAGCTAGGTATGTTTAGCCTGGAAAAGAGGAGACTGAGAGGAGATATGATAGCCATCTTCAAACATCTTAAGGGCTGTCACATGGAAGATGGAGTAAGCTTGTTTTCTCCTGCTCTGGAAGGTAGGACTCGAACCACTGGCTTCAAGTTACAAGAAAGGCGTTTCCGACTAAACATATGGGAAAAACCTTCTGACAGTAAGAGCTGTTCAACAGTGGAACAGTCTCCCTTCGGAGATTGTGGACTCTCCTTCCTTGGAGCTTTTTAAGCAGAGGTTGGATGGCCACCTGTCATGGATGCTTTAACTGAGATTCCTGCATTGCAGGGGGGTTGGACTAGATGGCCCTCAAGGTCCCTTCCAACTCTAAGATTCTATTACATAGCAATTTATTTATTTATTTTCAATGCCTGGCATGACATACCGTATTTTACTCTGACTTCCCCAGCTCTGTGCCACAACTGGCTGTTGCTTGTAAGGGAAACTCATAACATATTGATGTCATGCCACACATTTTGTATGTCCCAGCAGAGAGAGAGAGAGAGAAAATTCAAGGTTGCTGTTTTTGATAGCAGACCCATATCCTCCATGATAATCTTGCTCAGGCCTCCCTTTCGCACTTTCCTTCCTAACCATCTGTTGTCTCCTGCTCTGTCAAAATGTATTTTGTAATCTCCTTGAGGCAGAGTCCTGGCTTTTGCAAAAAGAACACCATTTAGTTGTTGATAGCAAATAAATGCATTGTTATATTGTTGTGTTTGTAGCATGTAATATTCCTTTCTCCATCCAACTCCTACTCTAAAATGTGGTTCAGTCTCAATGAGTAGATCCCCCCCCCCTTCTCTCTCTCTTTCTTTCTTTCTTTCTTTCCTCCTGGAGAGATACTTTTCCCAGGGCGATACAACATGCCCAGAGCCCATTAGCATCCCTTGTGCATAATTAGAGCTCAGTGCATTGTTATGCAAAGCAGTCTCAGATGACAAAACTGCATCCTGGACAACACAGAAATGCCGCAAGACACTTTCTCACACAGTTTTAGCCAATGCAAACTGGCCCTCTGCATAGTTTCGAAATTAATTAATTGGGGACGGTTGGGGACGCTTGCACCCACTCGTGGCATGCTTCCGATCCCAGCTGCATAAGAGGGGGTCTCTTTGCAGTTCAGTGTGTGTGTGAGAGAGAAAGAAACTTTGAAAAGCAGTGCTTTTGTTTTTTTCTTTTTCCTTCTTATCTCCTAAGTAAAATGGGAGCAAACATGCTTCTTTTCCCTGCCAGTCAAAACAAAGAGCATAAGAAGCTGCTCCGTACCAGTCAGACTGGTTGCCTTGGTAGGGATACTTCAACAACCTGAAGTTGAACCTGGAAAGGGTCGTGTTTCTGTGCATATCTGAATCAACCACTCACAAAGCTCAAGGCTTTCACAAGTATTCAAGGGTGCTGGTGGAGCACTTGCTTCAGCCACTTCCACTGCCTCTGCCACCCCTTGCCCCTTTCCACCTGTGATAGTGGAGAAGACAGCAGAGGTGGTAACAGGTGAACCCTGGCAGAATACACAATCCAGCCAGAGATGTGACCTTGGGCTCCAATTCACAACATTGCCGGCAGGAAGGAGCATCTCCACCCCTATCACTCAGCCTGGACACTGAGGTCCAGCTCAGATGACCTTTTGGCAATTCCGTCACTGCAAGAAGTGAAATTACAGGGAACCAGGCAGAGAGGGCCTTCTCAGTAGTGGTGACCTCCCTATGGAATACCCTCCCTTCAGATGTCAAGGAGATAAAGAACTACACAACTTTCAGAAGAAATCCGAAGGCAGCCCTGTATTGGGAAGTTTGACATTTTATTATGTTTTTATAGGTAGTGGAAGCTGCCCAGAGTGACTGGGGCAACCCAGCCAAATTGGTGGGAGTATTGTTATCATTATAATTATAATTATCATTATCATCATTATTAATGTTATTTTTCACCATGGAGAACGTATTGTATTTCACCAATAAAGGCTGAGGAAGTGACAGTTCTTATAACAGAACTGCAAGCCACTTTCTAGCAAATCTCCCATCTGAAATATAGAGATGCTAATATAAGTTATAGCCACCACCCCAGTCTGCCATTATGAGGATATTATTTATATATTCATTTATTTATGTATTTATTTATTGAATTTATATACTGCCCTATACCCGGGGTTCTCAGGTCAGTTCACGGAGTAAAATCAAGATATAAAACCACAAAATTAAAAATAACAACAACCCAATAGCCCCCCACACACACAAAAATATTAAAAGGGCATAGGATGAAAATCAGATCAACCACATGCCTCATTAAAAATGAACGTTTTGCCTGGCGCCTAAAGTTGTATAGTGAAGGCGCCAGGCAAACTTCCTTAGGGAGAGCATTCCACAGATGGGGAGCCACTGCAGAGAAGGCCCTTTCTCATGTTGCCACCCTTTGGACCTCTCAAGAAGGAGGCACACAAAGAAGGGCCTCAGAAGATGATCTCAGGGTCTGGGAAGGTTCATATAGAAAGAGCCGGTCCTTGAGGTATTGTTGTCCTGAGCCATTTAATGATATTACATGTTTGTTATAAGCCAAACTCTTGGCCTCAGGTCAGGTCCCACACAGAAGGACACAATGTGTCTTCCTGGGCTGTAGCTCAGTTTGATCTAGAAGGTTGCAGTTTCAATCTTTGGCATCTTCAGGTGGGGTTGGAGGATACCCCTGCCTGAAACCCCAGTGAGTCGCTACCTGTCAGTACTGACAATACTTAGCTAGATGGGCCAAGAGGTTGGATACCCTACCTGTTGAGACATGGTGGCTCCATCTGCAATGAAAATGGACAATTGGCACAGGAAAGGAAGCCTTGGCAAGGCATTTTTTATTATTTCATTTTATTTTTTTAAGGAAAGACCACCCTCGCGCTCATCACCACAGTCAGAAGACAACTGAGTGGAGTCTGACAGATCAGGAAGTCACAGGCTCAGAAAGGAAATGGCTTCACATTTTGTCACTTGAATTCATTGGCCAACAATCGCATGGGGGACCACCACAAATTGTTATAAACAGCCAGTTCTTCCAACAAGTGTTCCATAATGTGGTTAACAAGAGAGAGAGAGAGAGAGAGAGAGAGAGAGAGAGAGAGAGAGAGCTAGAGAGAGAGAGAGAATTGTAGTTTATTTAAACACACATATACAGAGAGAGAGATACGTATTCTGCCAAATATATTCTGAAGAAAACATATAATGGACTTGTTGCAATATTGAATAGCTATCACGATTTCCTCGTGCCAGTTGCCAAAACCACAGGGGTAAGAGAGATTTACCTCAGAAACCTATAATTGGTAGCTTCTTACAGATGATGAATCATAGGGAGAATTCTAGGATTTCCTTCTGTTCCAGTACAGTGCAAATAGCTGTGATTCTAACATGGAGCTAAGCTGAGTTGAATGACATCTGGCTGAAACTCAGTCGCTACTGACCTTCGTGTTAAAAAGAGCTGCTTGGCAGTCACCTAGTCCCCAATCTCAAATTTCAATTTTGTGCTCAGAGGAAGGGCAAACACTTGAGACAGCAATTTCTTGGCTCCAATCATGCCTTTGCCCTCTGAAGCACTCAAATCCATGGTCAAATACACTGGTGGCACTTCAAAAGGCATGACGACGACTGAGAACACAGCCTCCAGAGAGAGTATGCAATGGTTTGGGATACAAGTTAGCCACAGCTTCAGAATAAGAAAACTCCTGGCCCTGATCCAGCCCTGGACACATGCAACAACTAAGGGGTTTGCATTCCCCTCCACATCAAAAGCTGTATCATTTAGCCACTTCAACAGAGGCTGGATGAGAATTGTGATGTGCATGTTAATGAGAGCTTGCAGGGCATCAGTTGAAGAAGGAGCGAAAAGGGTTTTCTTGTGTGTGTGTGTGTTTCTTTGTGGCTGATTTTAGCTGCTCTCCCTGTGCAAAGGTCAGAGGGGGCAGGGTTTCTGTTGAGGCAGGTGATTAGCTGTGGGAGGAGCTTATCAGAGCTTGCAGGGCAGCAGTAGTGGCGCGTGCAGTTTGATCCATCTTTTACATTTAGGGGAGGTAGTCTCAAACGTTTGTTTGGGGAGACCTAGGGTTTTTTTGTGGGGGGAGTTATTTGTCCTGTCTTCACGCTTTTTATGATGGAGGACCGCTGTAGCCACCCCCAACGACACGTTCTCAAGATGGAGCGGGAGGGAACAGCTGCAGTCGCCTGCGGTTCCTGCGCAATGTTTGCCATCTTGCCAAAGGTTGCAGGCAGCTTTACCTGCAGCAATTGCATGTTGATTGCCCTCTTAAAAGACAAAGTCCAGCAACTGGAGGAACGTGTAGCTACGCTCCAAAGAAATAGAGAGCTGGAGCTCTTCTTGGAAGCAACAGAGCACACCGTCTCCACCAAGGAGGTGACAGGGGACTCCCCTGAGAAGGAGGCTAGTTCACCAACACAGGAGCCAGATATATGGAGAAACGTGACTCAAAGAAGTAGGAGGCCCAGGGTTCGCTCTGATTGTTTAGAAATACACAATCGCTTTGAGGTCCTCTCCCCTAGCATGGAAGACGAAGAGCAGACTCCGTTCGAGGATCTCTCCCTCATTACAGTCGATCAGGTATATGAAGACGAGCAGCAAAGTCAGTCCTCAGGGAATGTGCAGGCGACCTTGGAACGGACAGCTCACGGAAGAACCCCAACCAAACCTAAGAGGAGGCGTGTAGTGGTGATAGGGGATTCCCTACTGAGGGGAACAGAAGCAGTGATCTGTGGGCCTGATGTCTCGGGAAGTGTGCTGTCTCCCCGGGGCTAAGATCCAAGATGTAACTGAACGACTGCAAGGAATCATAAAACCCACTGACAAATACCCCTTCCTCTTGGTTCATGTGGGAACCAATGACACTGCAAGCAATAGCCTCCAGAAGATCAAAAGAGACTACAAGGCTCTGGGCAGGAAATTGAAGCAATTAAATGCACAAATTGTCATCTCATCTGTCCTCCCAGTTGAACGACGTGGCCCAGGGAGAGAGGGAAAAATAGTGGAAGTGAACAGCTGGCTTCGCAAATGGTGTAAACAGGAACGGTTTGGATTCTTAGATCACGGACTGCAGTTTCTTGAAGATGGACTTCTGGCAAGCAATGGGCTGCACCTCACAACGGTTGGGAGAAATGTTTTTGCCAAAAATCTCAGAAACCTCATCAGGAGGGCTTTAAACTGACTAATGTGGGAGAGGGAGACAGTGCTCCTGAAGGTAGGAGTCTATCAATTGATGAAGATGATCATCCAGATGTCATAGACCAAATGGAGCAAACAGCACGCAGACCTAGTGGTGGGAGGAAAAAATCCTTAAATAAGAGACACGGGGGAATGATTAATGGACTTCAATGTCTGTACTCTAATGCGCAAAGCATGGGAAATAAACAAGATGAGCTTGAGCTCTTGGTACAGCAAACTAAGTATGACATAGTAGGCATCACTGAAACCTGGTGGGATAAGTCCCACGATTGTAATGTAATAATGGGGGGATACAATCTATTTCAGAGAAACAGACCAAACAAGAAAGGAGGAGGAGTGGCGTTATATGTCAGGGATGTGTATACCTGTGAAGAGATCCAAGATTTAGAACCTCAAAGCCAAAGTGAGAGCATTTGGGTCAAAATTAAGGGAGATAAGAATAACAGTGACCTCATTGTGGGAGTTTACTATAGATCCCCAAGCCAAACGGAGGACATAGATGATGCCTTCCTGGAACAGATGGCCAAGCATGCAAAAAGAAGGGAGATAGTAGTAATGGGGGACTTCAATTACCCAGATATTTGTTGGATGTCAAACTCAGCCAAGAGCATAAGGTCAAATAGATTCCTCACTGGCCTTGCAGACAACTTCATTGTCCAGAAAGTGGGAGAAGCAACAAGAGGAACAGCCATTTTAGATCTGGTCCTAACCAATGTTGATGACCTGGTTAGTGGGGTAGAAGTGGAAGGATCATTAGGCGCGAGTGATCATGCTCTTCTGAAGTTTACTATACAGCGGAAAGGAGCAGCCAAGCATACTAGGGCTCAATTTCTTGACTTTAAGAAAGCCGACTTCATAAAATTTAGGGAAGTGCTGGGTGAGATCCCATGGACAGTAATACTAAAAGGAAAGGGAGTTCATGATGGCTGGGAGTTTGTTAAGAGGGAGATAGTAAAAGCACAACTTCAGGCAATACCAATGAGACGGAAACATGGAAGGTGCCTAAAGAAGCCAGAGTGGCTATCTAAAGAACTTTTAACTGAGTTAAGATTAAAAAAGGATGTGTACAAAAAATGGGAAAGGGGGGAAACCACCAAAGAGGAATTCAAACAAATAGCCAGCACGTGTAGACACAAAGTCAGAAAAGCTAAAGCGCAGAATGAACTCAGGCTTGCTAGAGAGGTTAAAAGCAACAAAAAAGGCTTTCATGGTTATGTCCGTAGCAAAAGGAAGAACAAAGAAACAGTGGGGTCACTCAGAGGAGAAGATGGTGAAATGCAAACAGGGGACACAGAAAGGGCTGAACTCCTCAATGCCTTCTTTGCCTCAGTCTTCTCCGATAAAGAAAACAATGCCCGACCTGAAGAATTTGGAGCAAATGATTCAGCAAAGGAAACACAGCCCAGAATAACTAAGGAGATAGTACAAGAATACTTGGCTAGTTTAGATGTATTCAAGTCTCCAGGGCCAGATGAACTGCATCCAAGAGTATTAAAAGAACTGGCAGATGTGATCTCAGAACCACTGGCAGTCCTCTTTGAGAATTCCCGGAGAACAGGTGAAGTCCCGGCAGACTGGA